>NC_136499.1:41156975-41219475 GCF_053919585.1 Euprymna scolopes
TTATTATTTTTTGCAATTAGTCCACCGTAATGCGTAATATGTAATAATCAATAGAGGATTGATTCTATAATAACATATATGCAATCTGCAACGCAAACCTGCCAGCTAGTTTGCATTAAAATGCGGGAGATGTAGAGTTCACCTGGTGCATCTCATATTTTGGCGAAAATGAATTTATTTTTAATTTTTTTGAGTATTCCAACTTCTATTCTTATCTTAAGATAAGATCGCTTATAGTCCAGAGCAAACAAGCATTTATCAAACAACTCAGTATTATGCTCTAATACTACGGCGCCCAAGATTAGACTCCGACCGTATTGAAACGTATATTGTCGAAGTCGGGAATCCACGAGGCTTCGTGGCGGAAGGGATAAAAATTAAATTCTACGTAACACCGCTCTGCATGTTGAAAGTTAAATTCCCTGTGCGATCGATTCAAAGAATACAGTTGCAAATTACTAAATAATTCTACTCGAGGTTCTGTACAGATTCACGAGTTTGACAAAATGATTCCGAGCTTAGCAAGATACACAAAAGATGGTCCAAAATTATATTGGTTAAAGCTGGTTGGTGGTTGGTTGTTGGTTGTTTTTGTTTTACGGCATATCAACCTTTTTCAGGTTATTTAATGCCAAATCTAGTTATTTTGAGGAACGATTTTTTATGGAGCATATTTTTTTTTAAGTCGGATTCTATTTAACCCATAGTTGGGACCCTAACAGGTACTACCACTCCGGGTCAGAGTTGACCTGGGAGCAATGACAATTAAAGGGTGGCTCCACACTCCCCAACGCCCGCAAGGTGGGGCCTCACCATCGGGTATAGTTTTAGGTCATATCCAGGACCACATTGGTTAAAGCGTTGTGAGAATAACACTTAATATATCAACAAATGTTCGAAGCATCCAAATAGTACAAATTATCGATTCCTATCAAAAAAAAAAAAAAAAAAAAAATTCGAAAACAAATTTATTGTTTTTCTCTTGTTTAGTAAATACCAGCTGGCATCAATTGTGATGGATGGCTCTCGTCTGGGTGAGGCCCCGTGTTTTGACAAGCTTCTGGGTTTGACCTTTACTCCTGATCTTAAATGGAACACGTACATCAAGTCTGTTGCCAAGGTCGCAGGAAAGATGGTGGGATCCTTCTACCGCTCCAGAAGATATCTCACTACTGATGCAATTCTCTATCTATATAAAAGCCAAGTACAAGGATGGAATACTGTTGCCATATCTGGGCAGGAGCTGCCAAAAACAGCCTATCATGCCTTGACAGAGTACAAAATAGACTTCGTGGTTTAGTGGGGGATGCCCTTTTCTCTACCCTGCAACCCCTCTCCCACAGAAGAGACGTTGCGAGCCTATCCTTGTTTTATCGTTATTTTCATGGCAGGTGCTCGTCTGAACTCCAATCCCTGGTCCCCCTCGCCAAACTTTCACGAAAATCACCCGTCTAGCTGAATCCACTGTGAAAAATTTCCCCCACTCTATATCTGTGCCTAAATCAAAACGCGGATTTCATGAGCAAAGCTTCTTTCTTAGAACTGCACGCCTGTGGAACTCTGTTCCGTCTGCCTACTTCCCTCCGGACTACAACTTGGATGTCTTCAAGTCTAATGTTAACAAATTCCTAATGAACCGCCCCCCTAATTAAACACTTCATAAAATCTCCTCACTAACGTGATGTAATTGCAATAACCCTTATCCCTGAGTGGCTTCCGGGCCTTGATAAGTGGTGATCACTGTGTAAAAAAAAAAAAAAAAAAAAAAAAATACATCTTCCACTGGGATAATCCCGAAAGAATTCTTTAATTTAAAATGGAAATCTAGCAAAAAAGATAAAATTAAGTAATAATCAGTTCTTTAAGATCGCTTCTGCAGTTTAGAGGCTGAAGGTTCAATCTTTTCTACAAACGATTCTAACAAAGAATAAAATCAAAAATTGAGCATTTGATGGTAAGTACGGTCGATACAATCGAAAATTACTTTAGGCCTCAACTTGGTTATGGCCGATGGAATGAGAGCATACAACCTTTGCGTATTATCATTATGATATCATATGAATGCAAAGATTCTATTGTTGGCATTGTTTCCCCGAGAATTTTCTAGTCAGAATTCTTTCTAGAAAGACATCGAGTACTTAAGAGATGGGCCACGTGAAGGTTGCCAGCATCCTAAGTGAAAGTGATTCTTGTGGAACGAACTTAATTAAAACTTGGAACACATATAATCTCAGCGTGTGTCGTTAACCACTTGACCATCGTAATCTTTTGCAAATTAAATATTAGTCATCGTTCAAAATTCTGTGCGGAATCTCGAGTTGGGGAGAAAGATTCTCGAGTTCGACAAGATACTCGTACACCTGAATAAAATCGGAGATCACACCATTTGAAACTTTGTACATATAAGATGAAAGCTGTTACTCGCAAAATCCAAAAAATACAAACTAATAATTTTCTCACGTATCTACTATGTCATTCTTTTCTGTCTTTTTTAATTTCCCCTTCTTATGTTTATTAATTTTTCACCTATTGTCTATTTTTTATTTACCATCTTTAGTTCTATCTTGGCATTTTTTTCTTTTCTTTTATTTATATTTTCTTTTCTCGTCCTTTCTTTCACATTTTCTTTTAGATTTTAGTTGTATTTTATTTATTTCCATTCTTTTTTTTTATTGCTATTCGTTATTTAAGAAACCCTTCTTTCTATTCCTATTTATTGCGTCCATTTTATTTCTGTTATTCTTTCTTTTTATTTATTTGTTCATCTTTCTTTTTATTTATAGTTCTTCAATCATTACTTTTCTCTTATTTCCCCTTATTTAATTCGTGTTTTTCTTTATTATGCCAGTTCAGTTATTTCTTTTATTGCCTTACTCTTTCTATTCTATGCTTTATTTTCGTTTTTTCTTTCTTTCTATAAACTGTCTAATATTTATTCCTTTTTCTTATATTTAATTTAGTTCAAAGTTCTGGTAATTTTTTTTTCCTTTTATTATATATTTTATTTTTTGGTCTCCCGACAAAAGGAAGGTGGACCCGCAAATTCGTGCTTGTCCGTTCGTCCGTTTATCTGTACGCACTTTTCTCAAGTACGCCTTGAAATATTTTGAAATTTTGAACAAACATTAAACATGATATAAGCAAAAGAGTAACAGAACATATTTTCGTGGAAAATTCCGGTTGCTCCTTATGGGTGCCTTTCGGGTTAAAATGGCTAAAATTGACACTTTTTGCTTATTAAAAAAATTAAGGCCTTGAAGTTTTATAAAAACTTTCTAAAAAGTTGTAACTAACTAATTTCTATATAATTTTGTTTGTCAATACTTCGCGATAACTATTGGGTGTGCCCCAGCGGCTCTTTTAAGACTAATAAAAACACTCCATTTTTGGGACGATTTTACCATATTTATAAAAAAAAAAATTTTGGTGCATGTTTATTTAGCAGTTTTGCATGGTGCTGAACTCAAATTTAAAGATGTTAAAGCCTTCCGGACTTTTCGTGATTAATAGGCAAATGATGGACTTAGTCATTTTTTTTTTTGCATAATGCAGAACTCAAAATTACATATGTTAAGGCCTCAAACTGCACCGTTTGTTCATTTTCAAACAGAATTTGAGTTTCCTGGGGACTTTGGGGGCTGAATAGGAGGGGAGCAAATGCTACAATTCGTAATTTTTTATGCCTCGCTCACTGTGCACTCACGGGGGACCAAGCATGCTTCACTTGTTTTACTAGCAGTGAGTGCCTGGACTTTGTCGGTCGTAAAATACGCTTAAACATATTTTAATTCATGCAGATTTTATATTTACTATTATAGAGGTAATTCGCTATTAGATATTATATTGTACCTAATATATAGTATTGATTTCAAAAGTAAAAAGAAATGACTTAGGTGTCATTAGCTAGTGTCGAAACCAAAAAATTGCCAGAGAGTTCGCATTCACCCACACGTTCAGTTCGTCCACGCACCAGTCGCCTTTGACGGGTTCATCCTGCTTTACCCCTGCGACGGTCTCCTTCACTTCAACAGATCATTGCTGTTTCATCATCCCAGCCTTTCGTGATGGCGCTTGCTCTCCTCTTTATGATATCTGTTGCCACACGAGTCCATCCACACACTGGTAGCTGCCCAACAAATTTTCCACACAGGACGAATACTGCTCGCCTCGTGAAGACATCGGGCACTTCAGGAACTGCAGTTCCACGTCTCCATTTCAAGGTCCCCCGCTCCTTTCAAACTTTTAGGCCCAAGACACGGGCGTAATCCTCCAAACGTGATGGGTCCTTGCAAGTCAAAGCAAACTCAGCCAGTTAAGACCTTACACGTGATGATGACACAATGTCTTCGTTCACATATATGTCATCAAGGTACGCCGATTTCCCCTCTTTTATTGTTTCTTCCTGTGACAATACAGCGTTAATGATGGTCTTCACTGGCCTCAGCTTTGCTTAGTTGTGCTGAGCAACCGCCATCAGCGGGATCAGGCCTTTGGGAAGTCCAAGTTTCTTATAGGATTAGGGAGTTAACCCGGCATCCTTGATCCAATCATGAAGTTACTCTTCGTATGCAGGCCTCATTTGGTCGGGCACGTGGTACTCTGTTACCTCATTCTGCAGTTTGGCTGGTTCCTGGTTTTCCGAGCATTTCCACAAGGCTGTCCAAGTCTTCTGCTTCTGGTCAAATTCAACAATAAAGTCTGGCTGGTCAATCTTCAGAGCATGGCACACTGGAACCTTCTCTTGAAACTGTATCACCTAGGGTACTGATGGCATCACAGCCTAGAAGCAGGTCAAAGCTCAGCGGTTTCTCGAGTACTACCAGCGCTTTGACGTTAGCCGAATTTCCAATTCTTGTGTGAATGTTCACTGCGCCTACCATTTTCTCCATATGGATTTTCATGATTATTCATTGTGTGTTTCTATTCTATCTGTTGCGCTTTTAATTTCTTTTTTTTTTACTTCTTTGCGGGTTTTTTTTGTTTCCTTAGGTTTTCCCATCATCTCTTTTTTTTAATTTTTGTTCTCTTTATTTTCCATTCTGCTCGTAGTTTCAATTTCTCTCCATTGATTTCTTATTTTCTTATTTTCTTTCTTTTACCCTTCCCCTGTCTGTTATACCGTTCTTTTATTCTTTCTATTATTTTTCTCTTCTTTTTTCATTCACTTCTGTTAGTGTGTCTTTATTTCGTCCTATTTCGTTTTGTTTTAGTTTTATTTTTCTCATCCCTTTTTTTGTCTTTTCCCTTTCTCTTACTACTGTTTCCTTTTGTTTCTTTTTTTCCATACCTTCTTTCATCTTCCTTTCACTATCACCTAGGCGAATATACTAGTAGTGGGTAGAGAACTTGAATGCCTACTGGAGAGAACTTGGATGCCTACTGTGGGAAGAGAACTTGAATGCCTACTGTGGGGAGAGAACTACACACTATCCTTGAGTGTCTAAGCTCTCTCTGTACAGGGGTTTGTCAGAAAAAGGTGGCATTATGATACCTTTCCATAAAAGTAAACCCTGACCAAATATTCTAAATCACATAGTATTCCCTGCCCAAATAAGATCTCCTCACAATAGTTAACCCACACAAGCTTTTCCGATGAATGGTGCACCTTCCCCAAGTTATGTTACCTCAAGTAATAGCACGAAGCTGGATACTCCACCAGACTAGATAAATTCTTGTCCTGGAATCCAGTAAGACCAAGAGACGAAAATGAAAGATATACTACAACATATGAAAATGGTTAATTGGGGAGAGAAAAATTATGTTCTCAATTTCTTTACTAACTCATTGTTTGAGAAAAAAAAGAACTTAAATGAAACATTCGAATATCTATGCATCTCATATAGACTTTAAGTCTTAGCCCCAGGTTGTGGGTCCCTTGATTTCTGAGAACTTCGACTGAAGTAAAATAATACAAAAAAGTAGCACCTGCTCCGATCATACCTTCTTGCGGTTCACAATTTCGAAGGTTGGATTTTCTATGGAAACACGAAAGAAACTTAATTTTCACACCCAGATGTCAACAGGAGAAATTACAATCGAAGCTCAAAACATATGATGTTTTTCGAATCAGGTTTCTCTCGTTATGAAAAAAAGACTTATTAAAACACTCTAGCAAACACTATTCTCTTTTTAAACATTAAGTCCTCTCAGTCGCCCCTTCGCACCGCCACATTATATTTTGATTTCACGGTTTTTTTTTTAATTTTAGCGCCAGTGTTAACCAAATTCATAAACACGTTTAAATTATTATACAGAATGTGTTAGATACTTTTCCTTGTACGCGTTCCTTACGTGATCCTTATAAATTGAGTGCACGCCGTCCTAAAACGAAAGATCCTTATGGATACTTTCAAAATAGACTAAAGCAATACAATTAGGTAAAAGACGGAAAAATACAATTCGACGATCTTCAGACCAAATCATTAAATATTAGGGAGAAACAGACTGAAATCGATAATAAGTGTTTAATCATATCTTGTCAGCGCATGCCAATTAAACATGTTCTCACGTAGTCTTGTTTCAATGTATTGGCCGTCTTTCTTTAACACTCAGTTTTTGACCTGTAAAGACGTGTTTTTATAAACTCTCAAACACTACTAATCCTAATCTCTGTTTAGCGACTTTACTGAAACTGAACTTTTATTTCCTGTTATCTTAGACTAACCGTTTTTTAGACTCGTGTTTCTACTCGCCAATATTTAACATATTTTTTCATTTCTCTTCCCCATCATTATTATTATTATTATTATTATTATTATTATTATTATTATTATTATTATTAATACGATAGCGTGTGTGTTACTTTGTGTGTATCGCTTACATCTTTTTTCTTTCGAGCGGTTGTCGTTTAATAGTTGTTGTGCACTTCCATTTCTTGTAATAAATAATTTTGCCAAGAATGCTTCACAGGTTTTGGTTTCGTTTTCGATTATAGATGATGGCACTCAACTCATCTATTTTTTTTATTTTTGAAATCAATATTTTATATTGTTTTTTTTACCAGTCATGCTTACATTATTAAATATGGAAAAATAACCTCCTTTTTATTGTTCTATCCATTTTTATTGTTCTACACGCTACGGTATTATTATATAGACTTGCTTAGATAAATATTTTTACAGTTTTAAGAAATGGTCTAGAATAATATGATGGTGTCTTCATGTTGAACGCCTACAGAATGCTCAGCAGCAATATATTACATATGAAAGATGCCGCTGTGGAATTTACACAGGTCCCGCTAGTTATTATTATTATTATTATTATTATTATTATTATTATTATTATTATTATTATTATTATTGTGTCTCAGTAAACTGCATCTAGTACAATGTAGCTATTTATACTCCATTTTCTTATTTCATAGTTGGCATCAATTATTTGAATTATTTGAATTAATTTCCCGATTTAATTTGTAAATACTAAAGATTATTATTATTATTGTGTCTCAGTAAACTGCATCTAGTACAATGTAGCTATTTATACTCCATTTTCTTATTTCATAGTTGGCATCAATTATTTGAATTATTTGAATTAATTTCCCGATTTAATTTGTAAATACTAAAGATAGGACATCGAAGAATTTATCGCGTATCGAGAGTTGATTAAATTGTGACTTCTATTAACGTATCACTATTAATCGAAGAAGTTATTTTCAGTTCTATTTCATTCATCACAATGAATCCAAATTATCTCGATCGATCTGCCAGTCAGCCTTGTTTCCTCTTCTTTTACATCTTTCAGTATTTTTTCCTCGAGATTTTGGCAAGTTCGATCGTAATTTTTCTAATAATAGATTCGAAATTCCTAATCATCCTTACTATACTAATACTCCGTTCAATATAAATATATAAAAATAACTCATTTATTCTGTGTAATAATAAGAGAGGTAGTTCGTTCGATATATATTCGCGAGAAGTCAGGCATCAGCAGAAGCCTATTACTTTTCCCAAATCAAACTCATTCTAACCGTGTTAGTTTATTGCTAATAAATAATATACCGGGAAATTCCGTTAGAGTGCCTTGGCATTTGTTAAGCCAGAATGCTATTCTACTAGAGCGCTGATTATTCAATCCAACTTTCCGTTGTAGGGGTGATAATAACGGGATAGAGTCAGAATTATGCTGACTGTAACATTAGTTCTTGGACAGACAAGTTTGAGAGAAAGCAGTAGGTTTGTCGCGCACACGAAAGCCAACAGAATCTAGGCCATTGCTGATATGGGTTGTTCCCTGTTGATTGAGGTATAATTTTGGTTCTGTACTGTTTTAGGAGGTCCACCCTCACAGGCATTACTTTGTTTCTTTGAGTAGATGTTAGTTTATTGCGGATGAATAGGGCTATGACAAAAGAAGATTGTTATCCTTGTTTTGACTCTCGAGTATATATCCGACACAGTTAGACACAGTTATTCAACCGAGAACCACGTCACTCTCTATAATAAAAAAACATATAAAATATCAACGAATACACACACGAGAATCAAAACAATGCAAATATTATGCTGTTATTATAGTCTTATTAATAAATAATATACCGGGGAATGTCGCCGTGAGTGTCCAGGCTATTTTTCTATAGATCAAGGACTCTTCTTCTCGGAAGCTGGCTATTTAATCCAACTTTTCGACCCTTGCCCTAGAGACGGGGAGGGGGATAAATATTGGTATAGAGCGGATGCTCAGCTGAGAAGACTCAGATGAAATACCACGTGTCGACATCAGGATCTGTCGAACTTAGGTCGTCGTGCTATAGGGAACAATGTGTCAGGCATTTAATCGCATAAGTTGTGAGAGTAGCAACATTGTTCTGCGCCAATACTTCCCCGGCTCTTCTAAGCCTAAAAGCTCTTTGTGTCGGGCGTAAAAACCCACAATCTTATAACTTTACGAATAGATGCGACTTAGTAAATATGATTTCATGCTAACCAGAAAGACGTGCAGCTTAAAAACAATAAGCTGAAACGTTTTTTAAAAATCTATATTGTCTTCAGTATAAATATAATAATAACTATTTTTCAAATTAATATAATTTAAAAGATGTATTTAATCTATATAATTATAAACTCTACAGACCTTGCTTGCTTACATCTTGTCCTCGACAATCGGGCGATTCCATTATTTCATCAAGTAATATATTACACTAGCGGGGGGTACCCGGCGTTGCCCTGATTTTTAGAGGCGTGTGTGGTTTGAGAGGATGAAATGAAAACAAAGCGAAGTCATAACCCTGTTTAAATATTATAAACACAAACAATGTTAAAATTATAAAAAAATCGTGTAAAAAAAAAACAATTAAAAAATTAACGTGATGCAATACGAACTGTCCGGCGGTGCCAGTGTGTTTGAAAAATCCCAAAGAGTTTGAAGGGGGGTCGAACTCGAATCATTGAGGCGAAAGCGCCAAAATAGAAACAAAAAAAAAAAAACGTGATGAATTAACCAAAATGTGAATAAGGTCAAATATCAATTCTGCACTGAAGTTTGTTTTGGTTTCAGTACACTCGAATTCTAAATGAATGTTTTTGTTTTCTCGAATTCTAAATGAATTTATTTGTTTTCATTTTAATGTAAGTGTAATGCAAGTGAAATCACGATATCGTTGCGTTGTAATCTTTGTGTAAAAGTAAATGTTGAGTTGCAAGTACTAATAAATAAAGGTCATAGTTAGATTTCACGGTTAAAGTCGTTAAAACCTTAAGTAAAACCCGGTTAGTCTCGCAGTGCGTATTACACTAACGAAAAAAAGCAAAAATAGAACAATAATAGAAATCGCGTTTTCGCTTGTTTTTGTTTTTAATTTTTTTTATTTCTATTTTATTATGGAAAAAACAGAAAGCATAAATCAGAGAAAAAAAGATTAAAAAAAAGAAAGAAACGGTATAAGTAACCTTGTACGATTCCAAACCGGTGTGTTTGCTCGTAGTGTTCCTTGTGAACGCATCGGCTGCGGTATAAATGGAGAGAGGGGAAAGGAGGAATCTAATAGAGAGAAAAGATGTTGCAACTTTCATTGAATCTAAGCGATTTTGGCAGTCGACTCTCACCGGAAAAAATATAGGAATATACCATTGTCGAGGAACTGTAGAGGTAATAGGCCTATAGCAAACCTCATATAATGTGTATACATTACATTTGCATGTAATGTCATGATTTTTAATTCTATTAAGATCAAAGTTGAGGGGGGAAATGAGTTCATTTTATTTATATAGAAGAATAAGAGAAGATAATGAGATCAAAACTAGTATATATATATATATATATATATATATATATATATATATATATATATATATATATATATATATATATATATATATATATACTAGTTTGGATCTCAAACTCTATATATTAGATTAAATATAATAATCGATAGAGAATTGTCCCTATGATAATAAATACGTAATCTGTGTGAATTAAAATATCATATTTAAACTATCGTAAAATTGACCAACGCCGACCGGCCTTTTAATTATTTAATAAGATTTATCTTTTGCTAATTTCATTAATTTTCTTTATACAAACATATGAATTAATATAAACCAGTTTCCTCAAATCAATACAAAAAAATGTAGTTATATATATAAAATACGGACAAACTAATAAAACAACAATTTTTTTTGTCAAAATTCGATTTTCCTTGTTAAGAGAGTCTCGTTCTTGTATCAAGTTCTGATTACAATACATTTCTCCAAATCGATGATTTTATTGGAGGAGGATTTTCTTTTGGACCCAGGGTGTCGATATACTATTTTCATTGGGCCAAGTCTCTTTCACTGGAGCATTTTATTAAGGTCTTTAAACAATCACGAGTCGCTTTGGAAGAATATAATGAGTGCGGAAGCAATTCATGCCATTTTGAGGCCACTGACTTGTTACACGATGCAATCACATTGCTTTTTATCTGTGGCTATTGTTCGCTATTTTTTCCTTCAGACAAACCAATAATGCTATATAATATTCTCAACTAATAATTCCTCCTTTCACAATGTAATCGATGAATAAAATAATTTACGTAGTTTAAAATAACTTTGTAATGCTCGTAATTGGTGATGCTTTGTTGAATTTGATTGGCTGTAACCAAATGCAGAACCCACTTTGAATAGTTTCTTCATTGATAAATTTTATTTTCGGTCACTTAAGACGCCGTTCGCTCGCTGTTGTAGACTCAGTTGACTGCTCGTTCTGTAATCCAGTGTCAGATATTGATACAAAAAGTAAACAGTTGAAAACAACGTTTATAATTCGCAATGTGTTGTTGATTTTGATCGCCTATAAGCAAACGTGGGACTAACTCAGCTTTCTCATTTACAAATGTTAATGTAAAATACAGTATACACTGTATTCTGCTATCGTTAATTTATCCGCCATCTTACATAACTTCAATTTACGGTCGACCGAAACGAGTTTGTGGATTTTACTTTTTTATTTTCATGAGCAACTACCGAACTTGGGTTATCTGATCTTTCAGCAGTATCTGTGTCTGTGTGAATGCGTTCAGCAATCAACATTTCCTTTTTACTAGCTCTTTCTGACAGAGAAGAGTTCGAACAACATGTATCAGGAGATTGTTTGCTTTAACTGTATATTTCTAATGAAAAGGAAGTTTAAATTAACTGACGGAAATTTGCAACAGAAGTTTCAGTGAAATAAGCGTAATTTGTAAACTAATAAACCGATGCGTCTTTGTAATTTGTAAAAAGCATATACATTTTCTCTATAAATGGCGTCATTTGTATGTTAACCCCTGTACTTATTGAGTGATTTGTTATGTATAGATATGTGTTCATACTAAAAAGTGTGTAAAATGTAAGATTAATTAGTTTAGGCGTTGATCATATTAAATCATATTAATATTACATACACACACGCCCCTCCATATATATATATATATATATATATATATATATATATATATATGTGTGTGTGTGTGTGTGTGTGTGTTATTATTATTATTATTATTATTATTATTATTATTATTATTATTATTATTATTATTATTATTATTATATAAGTCACTTTTTGTGTGAATTTCTTCCATATAAGTTCCGAAATGGCTAAGCCTATATTTTGCACATTTTACACAATAGTAATATATATGTCGGTCAGTGATGAAACCTAAAATAATTCTCTGTAAAAATTATTTTTTATCTATAAACTAGAAAGGCAATTTTTGGATGTGATTTTTTCGATTTTCGATAATTATCGGACGAATCTCTGTAGACTATATATATATATATGATGTAATACACTGTTTTGTTTTTAAATCCCCGAAACAGTGTTTCATGGTAAACAACTGATGATCCCTTAAAAAATATAAAAATTGGTATTATAGTAAATTTGAGAGTTGATGCAGTGATTGCAGGTGATTAAATGACTTACTGACTAGATGTTTTTTTTAATGAATGATAAAAAATAATTTTTTGTGTGGTTTCAAATGTTAAAAACTTCAAAGACTATATATATATGTATGTATATATATATATATATATATATATATATATATATATATATATATATATATAAATCACATCCAAAAATTGCCTTTCTAGTTCATAGATAAAAATAATTTTTACAGAGAATTATTTTAGGTTGCATCTGCATGGGAGATAATAAAATATCGGCCAATAGTTTGTTTTTTGAAAAAAAAATCAGATTTGTTGACATCTGGAGACATAGCCCAGTTGTAGAGCATTCGATTCCAAATCAAATTATTTCCCATTGAAGCCCAAGTGTACCTTGCCATTTTATTTTATTTTTTCTTATTAATGAATTCAATTTATGATAAAAGAAGAGCTATCTTTTAAAATCGCCGCAAATCATTTCTTTTTATATTTTAATCCTAAACATTAATCAGAAGCGATTTGTCAGAGACTTCATCGTCAGCTGACGTCATATTGTAAATAAACACAGATGGAATTTAATGAAGTACATTATCATTTTTATTTGTATTTTTGCCAATTAGTACACCAGGCAAATTAGTCCTCGTAATATATAATATTCAATAGAGGATTGATTCTATAATAATACATATGCAATCTGCTTAAGCGTATTATACGACCGAGCAACTCCGGTCATCCAGCTAGTATATATATATATATATATATATATATATATATTTATATATATATATATATAATCTAGATAAGGGACATACCGTTTTTATATTTGTTTTTCAAAATATTATTCTATATTGGTAATAAGTTTCGTGCAATTGTTTCGACCCAATGTTTACATACATGCATATAAGAGTTTATAAATTATAACTTTGCACAACTATGCAATCCCATCAGCGCATATTAATAAACCAAATTTTAAATATTTTTATTCTCGCAGGTGTTTTGTATCAACATGTATTTGTTCATTCATTCACTATGTTTCCCCACATATATAATCTATACCATATACACACACCTAATTGAAAGGCATCTTAGAATTATAAACAGGAATTGGGTACTTTTAATCCCTTCGATGTTATCCATGATCCTAACAATATATTTGCGGATATAATAATCTTACTTTTAATATATAAACCTTTATTTTACCTTTTAATAATTTCCACCGTGTACTTCTGAGAAAGTTTGGTGTATTTTATTATAGAAATGATCAGTTTTTCAAATAAACTGCTTGGATCATTATTTTGACGGTGGGCGGCCATTTATTATTTCTAATTAATTATGAAATTATACAAAACAAATATATATATATATATATATATATATTTATTTATTTTCGGTGGGGCATTAGAATACGCCGACTGCCCCCCCCCCTGCAGAGGGTAAAGGTCCCTCAATGGGGGTCCTGGATATGACCTTAAACTATATCCAGTGGTGAGGCCCCAGCTTGTGGGCTTTGGGGAGTGTGGAGCCACCCTTTAATTACCATTGCTCCCAGGTCCACTCTGACCCGGAGTGGTAGTACCTGTTAGGGTCCAAACTATGGGTTAAATAGAAACTGACGTGAAAACAACAAATATATTCTATTACAAAAATTTTCTTCAAAATCTTTGGATTCGGCATTAAATAACCCGAAAAGGGTTGATATGCCGTAAAACAACAACAACCAACCAGCCAATTATTTATTTATTTACTTATTACACACTAACTTAACAAAGCTTCTTTTTTACATAGGAGTAACCACTTATCAAGGCTGGGAGACCACTCGAGGATAAGAGTTGATGAGTGTACAGTATCCAAGGGGATAATAACATAGTAATCGTTAGTAGTGAAAACTGTGTAAATTGAATTACTTAATGGAACTTGTTTACGTTTGACTTGAATACGACTAAAAATAGTAAGCTGAAAAGCAGAAAAAAGGAAGAGAGTTCCACAGGCGTGCAGTTCTAAGAAAGACACCTTGTTCATGGAATCTACGTTTTGATTTAGGCACAGATAACGAGTGGAGGAAATTATTGATAGTGGTTTCAGAGAGACGAGTGTTTCATGAAAGTTTGGCAAGGGGGGCAAAGATTTTAACTCAGACGAACACTTTTCATAAAAATAACGATAAAGTAAAGACAAGCTCGCAACGTCTCTTCTGCGTGAAAGGTTGCAAGGAAGAGAAAGAGCATCCCTCACTAAGCTACGAAGTTTATTTTGAACTCTGTCATAGCTCTTGTACCTCCAGCCCAGATGTGGCAACAGTACTCTATCCTCGGACGTATCTGTATCTATTGTGCCAGGATCTTGTGGAGTATACCTTTATGCCATACCATATCAATGCTCTTGATATGTCGAGAGAAATTGCCTTAGAAAGAAAGCATCCGTCGAAAGATCTGATAATCCTATGAGATATAACCGTAAGCACATCTGCTGTAGATTTAACAATGGAAACCATACTGCAATTCAATTTGAATTTCAATCTCTGCTTAAGACGTCTTTATTTTAAGACTTATATTTTAGACATTTTATAGAATGAATAATTAAATGTATTTTGATCAAAGTGGGATAAAAATTCCAGAGACAATTTTTAGTATTATGGCATTATGATTTTAAGTTTGATAAGCGGACATAAATAAGTTGGTATCATAAATCGTTTTTTTAACATTTGCTATGTGATTTGATCGAGGTTGGCCCGTTCTCCATTTACGAACACTCTTACCATTATGCCAAAACATCGCCAATTAATGCATATTTTACGTTTATAATTCGTAAAATATTTGTTTTTACACGTATTTTGCATATGTGGACATACTTTTTAAAAATCTTTATTGGTTAGGAAAGGTACCATGTATTATATACGGCATCATCAGGTTGATGCACCAGTTCTCGTTAGATCACCGAAGTTAAGCAACGTTGAGTCTGGCTAGTACGAGATGAGTGACGATTTGGGAATTCAAGAGACTGTATGTGCTCTCCGATTATCTCCGTATTGTTTCCCGTCATTCTTAACCTCCACTGTTTTTTATCAACATTCTCTCATGGGAAGTGCGGTTGCTGATTGCGCAACTCTTGCCACATAAATTCCATGCGCTAGGACCCTTACAGAGGGTCTCAATAACACATGAAAACTGAGGGGAGTTACTATATATATATGTGTGTGTGTGTGTGTGTGTGTGTGTGTGAGCGCGCGCGCTTGTACGTGTATGCATATGTATGTGTAAACATATATGTATGTATATGTATGAATGTATGTATATATGTGTACGACTGTTTTTTGTTTTGTTTTGTAGAAGTGTTTTAATTCAGCCTCCAGTGTTCGTGTTTCAACTTCTTTAAAGACATCAAAAAGAAAAGTTTCGGCTGCGAAGTTAAAAACAATAGAAATCGTGATGCGACCGTCCTCACTCCATTCTCATCGCAGAAAAGGCAATTTTATTTTGACGTTGCCTTGTTAACTTTTTAATTATTCAGTTAATTATACGAACAGCAAAGACACACTTCATTGCACATCAATTTACTTGAACGTGCCTCGCTTTGATTGATATTTGTATCAATTTGCACCCCCCCCCATGATCCCCCCCTCGGTGCTTGATATTTTGTTGTTGTTCATTTCATTCCTTCTTGAACGATAGCAGAAGCGGATATCGCGCGGCATATTTCCCTTCTCGTCTTGTTAACCTCTCACATCCGCCCCAGAGAGACGTTTCTATCGTATCGCACCGTTTCCTTAAGAGTCGACATTCTTTTACTCCGAAGCGATGATTACAGTGGAAAATTGGCGCTTTCATGAATATTTTGTGCGATATTTCCCACATGGGATCAATTTGAAATACGTTGATCGCTAGAGTAAGGCAAAGAGGACTTGTTGATTAAGCAATATTCGCTCAAGGGTCAGAACGTAAATGACGAGAAAGCCTAATTGAACAGCAAGGAAATTTTGTAGCACGCAATAATACACTTTACATTAAATAAAGAAAACATATTGCCACTAAATCTGATTGATTTGTTTTCTACGCATTATTACAGCATATACATTTTACTGAGTTATTCATTGCCAAAACATGACCTTACTTTTTCACTCTCTTTATATATATATATATATATATATATATATATGTGTGTGTGTGTGTGTGTGTGTGTGTGTGGTGTGTGTGTGTGTGTGTGTGTGTGTGTGTGTGTGTGTGCGCGCGTTATTTATTTGTTTTTGTTTGCGATACTTTTTTGAATGAATTCAATTATTTATACGAAAGAGCATTTTTATCTAAATGAGAGTTTGGAATAACTTTCTCTTTGATCAATTTGATACCCTCAAATTGGGAGCGCCATATGTATTGATTTTAAAACATAATTATCCACTGACACGTGTTTTTCTATAATCAGCGACTATGATGAGTCGTAGACGATACAAATGTCAGCAGATATTACACTTTAAAAACGATATATATACATATATATATATATATATATATATAAATTTATATATAAATTTATATATGAAGAAATAAAAGTTTAGCTATATTTCAAGTTTGGGGTCCTTTTTATCAACAATTAATTCTTTCAACACATCGAAACTTCTGTACATTTTAACACTTATTGTGAATAATCAATATATGGATGGTAATACTGAATTTTCCTCACGTATACGCACAGACACTGCACCATTCTAAAATCAAAAAGGGTGCCGATAACTGAATAAGTAAAAGTTTATTATATTTATGTACTCCCAGTAGTTATATATGGATATGATTGTATCACATGAACTAACCAACTAGACAATTGCATTGTTGTTACAAAATCACGTAATGCGTTTCATTACAGGACATCGCCCGATCGAAAAAAAAAAAAGAAGCAAAATATCCATCACACATCAAACTACTTCCCTTCGCCCTCTATTTGATAAAATCAAAAGTAAACCCCTTAAACGTTTTGGCCATGTTAAACGACTGGCCTGTCATAGTTATACTCTGAGGGTATGTTAGAAGGCAAAAGGGGCAGAAGAAAGATTTTTCAGGTGGGGAGAAAATGTTTTTGATTGGACATCTCTCAACAGTTGGGCGTTCATCAATGAAATTACACTGGATCGGAAGTAATGGCGAAAAATAAGTCATGCGGGTTCGCAATTCGCACTAAGCGGAAGATGCGACTCGTGATAATACTCATAAAAAACAGAAATTTTCTTAGAAAGAAAAAAAACATGACGATGAAATCATGAAAATAACGTATATACAACTCATTTATTTATTATTATTCATTTGTTTACGTTGGAATCTTTGTTTTATGGGGAGAGCTATTCATATCCTTATTTTCGTATGGGTTTAAATTATATAATATTTTATTGGGTTTTATGTTAGAAAATATTTAAAAGAATTTTATTATTTTTTAAAAAACTAATAACTATTATATATTGTATGTCTGCGATGGATTAAATTAGTTTACGGATATAAAACCCTGGAAGTGTAAACCATATTTAGTTTCAGAACAGTTTCCCACGGTTCGTTGTTCTACACAAGTCCTGAGAGGTGACTAGTTTACAGTAGACAGAACAGTTTCCGATGGTTCGTTGTTCTACACGTCCTGGAAGTTGACTGGTTTGCAGTAGACAGTTTTCGAGTTATAATCCACAGAGCATAAGATTCTTCCGTGTCAAGACGAAAAAAAACATATGCGAAATTGCTACAGAAAGGTTAAATATTTATGAAGCAATTCTGCTTTCTGATTGGTTGGTATCAGAACGTGAATTAATTCGATTCGTCAGTTCCTAGCAGCATCGTTTATAAAGAAAATCTCCCGACTATGCGGGATCATACCCCAATTTACCACAAATATTGTAACGAAACTAAAAATGTAATTCATATTTGGGGCTGGCATTTTAGTCTGTTTAGTGTTTGTACAGATGCATAGATGTTATACGATAGGATTCTTGCTAACGTCACTTCCATTTTTCATAATTATCTTTTTAATTCTGCATTATTTGAATTATTATGGTTGTAGCTAGATTAATACAATTCCTCTGTGTTTTTCTAAACAAGAAAAATTACTAGTGCTACTTACTTGACGGAAGTATTTTCAAAGATCTGGTGAAATTCCTTCGGTACTTTGTTTAGGATGTGTCCACTGTAAGGCGGATTAAACCATATACCATTTCTATACCTGTTTTTCTTATTGTTCCTCATTCCGGTGTGTTTATTGTGTTTGTGAGAGATTTTTATTTTGTTCAGATTAGTACTATTTGTACATATTAGGTCAGTTTTGTCATTTTGATGCCTAGGATTGCCCTAGCCATTTTATATGAATGAAAGTGAGATTGTTTCCTTGTTGTGATTTATTTCCTCCCTCGTGGTTAATTTGATTAATGATGATTCACTTTGATGAAGATACTGCGTGTGCTTGACTGTCATATTATTTCAGGGAAATCGATCAAGACCAGGCATTACCTCACTTGATATAAGAAGCTAATATATATATATATATATATATATATATATAAGTGTTGGTTCGATTTTCATAATTGAATCAGAAACAGGAAAAATCGGAACTTTTTGAGGTATGGATACTGGTATCAGAAATCTGCCAAGAAATGTGCATATTTTCTGATACCAAAATTCTCTTTTTATTTCATTTCGTTTAAAGCAATATAATCTGGAAGTAATAATAAAATAATAAATATCTATTGGTTTTATCAATGAAATTAAAATTTAACCCGATAACATAAGTGTATTTTTACGTTTAAGAAAATATCTGTACATTTAACATGTGTCCTTTTCGGTAATCGGGGGGAAATAGCAAATTCATAGTTAAATATAAAGAGATTTATAAAGTACTGAATCTGAATTGTAATTGGATCGGAATTCGGAATTTAGTACGGAATCGGGAATTTTAGCAGGGTCCAGAAGAAAAATATTGAAATCGCCCTATCACTTATCTCTCTCTCCCTCCCCCCTCTCTCTCTCTCTATCTCTCTCTCTCTCTCTCTCTCTATATATATATATATATATATATATATATATATATATATTCCAATGCAATATATAAGTCGTATATCTTTTCAAAGTGTTCCGCAATGAAGTAAAAATAAATAGAGCTCATATATTCACAAGCTGCTCACGAAGATCTCTCAAATGTACATCATTTCATTTGAGGACTGCGTGTTCTCTACACATTGACGGAGAACAAAAAATAAATTAAAATCAAGAATTCCAACGGGGAATGCGTTTGCTAAGCGTATCTTCATTTTCGCACCTCACAAAATGGATGGGATCCGGAAGTGTTGGCTGCTTTTGCGACAAGATATTCCTATTCTCCGACAGCATGGTGCCTATATCGAATTGCAACTTACAGAATTTAAACTAAATTCCCTTTTAAATGTTTCATGCACGTAGACGTTTAGATAAACGCACATATACATGCATAGAAACGTGTGCATGTATATATATATATAAATATATGTATATATATATATATATATATATATATATATATGCATAAAAGCCAAATAAATAAACCCGTTATACATATTTGACGTCGCATTAAAATGTTTAAATATATTTCTCATATTTTATATCTTAATATGTAACTTGCGATAAATATACAAACACACATGCATCTACAATTACACGTACACACACATGTATGTATATATATATATATATATATATATATATATATGTATATGTATTTATGTATATATTATGGCAGCAACTCGTTCTCAAGTATTGCAATTACTTAATATATCTCTGGCTCAAATGACGCAAACATGAGCGTAACTAGCAGCATGTGCCGGACGGTCACGTCTATGAACCAGCACATCCAGTTATGACCGGGTCCAGGCTGTGGTTCCCTGAACACCTACCAGGCCAGTCCCTGGAAGTTCAAAATTTCATGATATTGACCATCTTACAACTTATTCCCCTAATTGAGTTGATGCTTACAATTCTTGACCAAAAGAAATAAAATGCGTTTAGACATGATTAAAAAATTCGAAAATTGGAATAAAGTTGCAAATACCTTATAGTTTCCCTCTAGTACGCCATTTAAAATTGTTGACATTAAGTCAGTAAACCCGTATATACGTATAAACAAATTCCATTAATTTAAGTATATTTTGCAAGAACTGTTCTATTTAATTATTAGTAAATTTGTGATTTATAATTAACATATCCATATTTATCCAAGTAACATCAATGATTACAATGTATTACTTACATATACGGAATTAAAAAAAAAGAAAAATAAACTATTTTCCATTTCCGGTTGTATTAAATTATTTATTAATCTGAATTGAAAATTATACATAAAGTATTTCTTATTACTGTTATAATTAAATTTATTATAACATACATTATACTTCTTTGTATTTCTTTATTTTAAAACTGTGAATTTATTTGGTTAACTTTTATGAATTCGCCATATATTCCGTTAACACATAATGGTTTATCTTGAAGGAAACATATAAAAAATTCGATTTCTAATTTTCTGATTAACAGAGTTAATACGCCTTGAAACACCCATATATATATATATATATATATATATATATATATATATATATACTAGCAAAAGTGCCCGGCGTTGACTGGGTTCAAAAACAGCCTACGGAAAAGATATTCTAACTTATGAAAGTATGATAGGTTACGAACAGGAAGGGTTGTAAAGAAATGGCTTCGAATTCGGGGGTATCAAAAGCAAAGCAAAATATGATGAAAATAAAAATAAAATAGATAAACCCCACAATTTATTATACCATAACTGTTCACATTGAAACACTTATCACAATATTCTTTGGATCTATATTTAAAAACCTTGTTGAACTTTGTGACATATTTCCATTCTATGGAGGACAGGCGCGAACACTTACCCCACAACTTTATTATACCATCCCTATTTAAGTTAAGACATAGTTATGAAAGTATTATTATGTACATCTATATCAAAAACACTTGTAAACGTTTTTTTTTTAATTTTTAAATTTTTTATTTCCATAATTTGTGGACCAGGCGCGAACGCAGACCCCACAATTTTTATGAACCACCGTTCTGCCAGATCAAACGTACCCATTCCTGTGTCTCAATACATCTTCTATCATTATATGTAATCAGTTTTATAAAATAGTCAACATATAGGAGCCTATTCGTGACCACACAGCCACACACACACACACACACACACACACACACACACACACAATCAGCTTTTTATTATATATATATACAAGATTTTTATCATTCTTCTTTTATATCTTCTTATTTTTATCCACTTTTCATCTTCTAATAGCTCATTCATTTATTATTATTCATTAAGTAATTCAATTAACACTATACATTAATTAACGTTTAAAATAAAATGTTAGTATTACAATTAAGAATATTATTAAGTTTTATTTATCGATAGTTTTAAATAAGTGAAAATAATAAGATTATTCGTAAATTATAATTTCTATTTTTTATTTAATATATAATAATTAATTTATCCTTAATATCAAATAATAAATTAATTAACTTACTACACTTTATTTATTTTATCCATAAATTATTATCATTATTATTATTATTATTATTATTATTATTATTATTATTATTATTTGAAGGCAATACTTTAAAATTCACACTTCCATATCAATCATACTCTAACATTCTTAAATCAATTATTTATAAACATTTCTCAAACTAGTAAAGTAGTTAAGTATAATTTTTGTTTAACATTGAATTAATCTTCATTCATCTCATAATTAGATTTAAAAATACCCTAATCACATAAAAGTATGTTCTTTTAATTAATTAAGTGAATATTTAAATTAATTTTAATTCTTCTTTTACTTTTAATTACTTTAGGATTATTAATGTTATTATGCCATAATATTATATCCTCAACTAAATCCCCCATTTACCTTGTCTACATTTAAAATAAATTTAAGCTCAAACTTAATATGTTTAAATACAGTAATCATAATAACGTTTAGAACATTTCTATCTTTACATCCACAGTTTCATATGTTCATTTGATAGTTTTTTCTTACTATATGCCTCATGCTTAGTATACCATACGCTTTTACTTCATTTTTTAATTTCGGCAACAAGCATAGCTCAAGAGACAATCCAGAGGCTTGGTAGGAGAATTGTGATCACGGACTAAATAGGAAGATAAATAGCACGCCTAGTGAAGGAGGAGAATACAATAATCTTAACATAGATAATGAGCCATTTATTCGACCGGTTTGAGAAGATTATATATATATATATATATATATATATATATATATATATATATATATATATATATATATGTATATGTATATAATAGGGGGGCATGATATTTTATGGACACATAAATCGTAAAATTGCCCTCCCACTAAAGAAACAGCTGTAATGAACAAAAATCCAGGAAATAAAAATGAAAACGTGAGTTTGTGAATATATATATATATATATATATATATATATATATATAATTATTTTTTTTTACTATATATAGTTGTGTGTTTTGTTATTGAGTATCATTCATTATGCTTTTGTTGAAATTCGTTTCCTCGATATATTTCTATTAAGAATTCTTTCTAGAAGGATATCTGATGATTACGGAAATTACCATGTGAAGGTTACTAGCATCTCTAATTTAAAATGTTTCAGTGGTTTGAACTTAGCACCCCCAAGGTGTCAGTTCATATCATTATTCACTGAGCCATCCTAAACTATCTCTGTTTGCATGTAGGTTTTTAAGTATTTTGTGTGAAGGTTTGGTTGAATAACACTGAATTTTCGAGTTTTCTTTTTAATATTCCTTGTAATATTCTCGACGCGGCGAGCGAGTTTTTGTTTCTGGTTGAGTTCATATAATATGAAAAATAAATAATACATTTCCTTCCTCTTCCATTTCTTCTTTCCCTGTCAAAAAAAAAAAAAGAAAAGAAAGATCGACAAAATTGTGAAAGTAAAAAAAAAAAAACTCTATACGACGATCGAAAGCGCGGGATATATTGTCTAAATAAGAATGCACGGAACAATATACAGCCGGACACTATAAAACTTGTTCACCACGTCGTGAACATTAATTCCAAATGAATAAAAATGCGAAAATACCGTGTCATTCAACAAAACGTGAACACACTAACACACACGAACGCACACATTTAGACTTATATATAAAAAACACTTTATGTGCGTATGTGTGAGTTCATTCCATATGAAGTCCGAAACGGCTGGACTATGTTTTATGTTACACACACACACCTACTTCAGATGATTGAGAGTGTTCTTTTTTTGTATCAGGATTCTTATGAAAATTGGCAATGGAAAAAATCTGATTAAAAAGTAACTGCTTAATTTTTAACAAAGTTAACACTCTTATTATGGGGTAGATAGTAATAAACGAAAGGAAGGATTTTTAGGAAACGCATATGTATTCACATATATTACAGGCGAAGAAAGGTTGAGAAATACCATTCCTCAACCGCGTGCCAATCTCTGACTCTGGGCACCGGTACACGATACCGAAAGTGACGTCATGAAATAGTCCATTAATCCCATGGAGGGGCGTATCGCACACTTATACAACCTAACATCGCAAGGGCATTTGAGAAGTTTTATCGCCGCTGAAGCAGTAAAGCTCGGCGTACAAAATCAACAGTAAGTTCTTTGATAAGACAGAGGTGCATTTGAAATATATTCTTCTATTTAGAGGGCAATTATATCATAATACTTGACTTTTGATTTTAAACTTTAATTCAAGTTATTATATAAAATATGATTTTTTTTAAAAACCAACATTAAGTTCTCTACAACGTCGACTTTAATGCATTGTGAACTGTATTTACACGGAGCTAAGTGAGACTTCCTCGCTGTGCACTACTCTGAGTTCACAATGTGCGATTTCACCGAGTGCGATGATAGTAAAAGTATTGAAAGCGTGCGCATTCTTTGATTCTCATACACTCCCGGGTAATGTCGGGTCTACCTGCTATATATATATATATATATATATATATATATATATATATATATATATATATATATATACAATATTTTTCTTAAACAACACACGTCAGGCATACTATAGGTTTTTGTATTTTTTAATTTATTTTGTTGGTGCTTGAGTTTAAAGGGGATCCTTTTTGTTAGTTTATCAGGTAACACCAGCTGCTTCATATCATGTCAATGTGATGTCAGTTCCAGTTTTGATTTTATTAAGGTCTTATTAAAAAGATAAATAAATTTGCATAAAAACTACAAAAATCTTAATGAATGAATAAATGCTAGTGTGCATTTTAGTTTTGTGTTTGGAAAAATATAAAATGGCTAGTATGTTTATTATTTATAATTCAGGTTTCGAAAATGCGTTGTTGAAGCAGATGGATTTCCTTTTCCTATTGCGTCGATGTGTACTGGTTGCCTGAGTGCATGTACGTCAGCTTTTTAATTAAGACTTGGTTGCATAATAAGTCAGTTGAAAAGGACGGTGTTTAATGATTATCTACACCAGGTTTTGCTTTTAAACGAATACAGAGTGTTTTTTTTGCTTAGATAATAGTTTCAAAGTTTTAATTCCAGCATTTCTATAGAGTTTTTAGCAAAGTGTAATGTCTTACATAATATTTCCCTATTCATTAAGGGGTAGTAGTCTGCAATGTGGAATTGCGCGAATTTACATATATAATGACGTATGAACTGACCCGAAGCTACGCACTCACGCCCCCACACACATATATATATATATATATACATATATATGCATATATATGTATATACATATATAGAAACGATCTGGAAATCACCCCTGCTCAGGTGCATGCTATCATAAAAAACCTTGACACTTCCAAAGCATGTGGACCCGACCTCATCCCAGCTGTGCTATTAAAAAAGTGCTCAGCCGAAGTAGCTCCAGTTCTCTCCAAACTCTACAACAAATGCCTTAATGAATCTTGCTTTCCGAGCTGCTGGAAAACTGCTTCTGTGGTACCAGTATTCAAGAATTCTGGCGAAAGAACTGACCCATTAAATTATCGCCCTATTAGCCTCCTCCCACTTTTTGCCAAAATATTTGAGACCTTAATTAACCATGCTCTAGTCCAGCACCTTACAGATGCTAAACTTCTGACCGACCATCAATATGGATTTAGACAAGCCCGTTCCACGGCAGACATCCTCACTGTAATCTCTGAACGCATATACCATTCACTGGACAAAGCGGGAGAGGGCAGAGCGGTAGCTCTAGATATATCTAAGGCTTTTGACAGGGTATGGCATGAGGGTCTCCTCAGGAAGATTAGATCTTACGGTATCACTGGTAGAATACTTAACATAATTAAATCCTTCTTAGATAAGAGAAAAATCCAGGTTGTCCTCGACGGTCGTACGTCTAAACAATATAATATAAATGCCGGAGTGCCCCAGGGATCTATCCTTGGTCCTCTGCTGTTCCTGATATTCATAAATGACCTCCCCGATAAAATTGCCTCTGAGATGGGTATATATGCTGATGACACCACACTCTATAGCAGGCACGACAGGAAAACAAATGAACATATATCTAAAGTAATGGCAGAAACACTAGAGGATGACCTCAAATCAGTAGTGGAATGGGGACAAAAATGGATGGTAACGTTCAATGCCACCAAGACAAAACTGGTTTCATTCAATAATTACAGGAAACCTTCTCTACCACCTATAGCAATGGCCAACAACTCTTTAGCTGAGAGTACGTCTTTCAAGCTCCTTGGCCTAACGTTCACAGGAAACATGAGCTGGAACAATTACATCGAGGGCATTGCCAGGGCCGCTGCGAGGAAGGTGGGCTCTCTCTTCCGTGCTAGAAAACTTCTAACACCCGAAAGTATCCTGTACCTCTATAAGGCCACTATTCGCCCATGTATGGAGTATTGCTGTCATATTTGGGCCGGTGCATCGGCTACTAGTCTCTCTCTCCTTGACAGGGTTCAAAAGAGAGTCGCAAATCTGATAGGCCCTAAACTGGCATCAAAACTTCAGCCTCCGTCCCATCGTCGAAACGTTGCATCCCTCTGCCTGTTCTACAAGTATTATAATGGTGAATGCTCTGAAGAACCGCAAGCACTTGTGCCCCCACGACGTGAACACCCTCGACAGACCCGACAAGCTGCAAAATCCCACCCCCACACTGTAGAGATCCCTAGATGTAAAAGATCTTTCTACTCCAGTAGTTTCTTCCCCAGAACTGCTAGACTTTGGAATTCCATTCCAGGTCACTGCTTCCCCAACTGTACTGACATGCATAAGTTCAAGTGCAACGTGAACCAACATCTCGCTGCCCTAATCCCTACATAGTGCCCCAGTAGATGTTTCCCCTGATAGTAGCCCCCTACACCAAAGTGGCAATGTGCCTTGTTTGGGGTGAAAATGTAATAATAAAAAAAAAAAAACATATCTGTATATACATATGTATATATACATATTTATATATACATAGGTATGTGCTGTGAAATAGCGAAACAGTGCTCTATGTGGATGAATATAGTGCTCCCTATCTTAGGTTGAGCATATTGGAAGGGATATGCAAATACCATCAGCGTATAAAGCGACCCTTTTTGTGAAAACAAATTAAGCTTAGGTATTTGGACAATGTCAAAACATTGCTAATTCACTGTCAGCATAGCAACAGCTGTATATCGCAAGGGCTAGAAACTCTTACTGTCATTTTGGGTGATTGAGTTTCAATCCTGGCTTGAGGTAGTTGATTGTCTAGCTGCACTGATTAACTGTGAAACAGCGAAACGGTACTGTATGTGGATGACTATATATATATATATATATATATATATATATATATATATATATATATATATGAACCGCATCACAAACCGAACCAAACAGTATTCTACATAGGCAATAAATCTAATCATCCTAAAAGTAAGAAAACAGCAATTATCCCCATTATATCAAAAAGAATATGTCGGATATCACAAAATGATAATATATTCAATAAAAATAAGGATTACTATAATGAAGCATTAACTCGATTAGGATATCAAAGAAAAGATCAAATACATGAGGTGGATAATGAAGATAGTAAGATAAAGTACATAATATCATATAACATGGCGACGAAGCTAAAAATAGGTATAAAAATAAAGATAAGAATAAAAAGAATGAAATAAAAAATGATAAACAAGCATATATAAGTAATAATGCGATTACGAAGAAGAGAAATAGGCAAAAAAAAAAAACAAGTTTGGTCTAATCCCCCTTTTAGTGAACATGTACAAAATAATATCTCTGAAGTGTTTTAAAACATAATTGATTATAACTCCCCCCCAGACAATAGATTAAGTAAAACAATTAATAAGAACACAGTTACACTTTCATTGTCAATCGCTGCAGGTTTAAGTAAACTATAAGTTCAAACACTGGTAAATTTAACAAAACAGTGAAAAATAGTTGGATTTAATCAGGTGAATTAAATATTGAGAAAACTGTAAGATATATAACAAATGTCTATTGAAATAAAATATTACTTACGTACTACTACGTAAGAATAAGAATGAATTGAATTATATTGGCTAATAGTAAATAAACCTAGAAAATATAGACCTAGTAAATCAAAAATTGTAACCCATGATTACTTGAGTCACATCACATAAATTTTAAGCAAAAGGTTTGATGTTATACAAAACTGTTTAACTAGAAATAAATGCTTATTATAACGCCTGATTAAAATAACATGTATAAAAATAATAATTAAGGTATACGAGGGGCGTGCAATAAGTAATACCTCTGACTCACTTCCCATAGCAGTAGAGCAACGAAACTTGGCACAGTTATTAGTCTTTCTCTACATAGGAACCATCCAGAGTTATGTCTTTCTCCGATCGATTGATGCAGCTCTGGGGAACGTTTTTTGTAGAACACCCCAGTTTGGTTCTCCAACCACGACGTGACTTCAGAAATCAAGGCTGCATCATCTGGGACACGCTTTCCTTTCAAAAACAACTTCATGGCTCGGAAGAGGTGAAAGTCAGAGGGTGCAAGGTCAGGAGAGTAGGGAGGATGGGAGAGGATTCCATAACTACACGCCCGTTCTACTGATCTGGCGACATGCGATTTGTGGACCAAAGCGTTGCCCTGCTAGAGGAGGGTACCTTTGCTGATCTTGTCCCGCCTCTTGATTTTGATAGCTTTTCTTAATTTTCTTTAAAAATGAAGCATAATAGGCTCCTGTAATTGTGATCCACCTTGCCAAGAAATCTGTCATTACTATTCCGTCCTGGTCCCAGAATACTGTGAGCATGTCCTTGCCAGCAGATGGCTGCACCCTTGCCTTCATTGGTGTATATGTATAATTGTATGCATTCATATATATGTGCATATGTATGTATGTATGTATGTATGTATGTATGTATGTATATATATATATATATATGCATGTATTTATTTTATATTTTATTTTATATTTTATATTTTATATTTCTTCTTATTTCATTTAGTGTCCTGCAATAACTCCTGCAGATAATTTAATTGTTAAATAATAACTTGTACATTTCAGTTGACCTCTTTTTGCTTATATTTTGGCGCCTTTAACGTCATCTTGTCTGGGTCATTTTGACATTGGTTTTTCTATTTTAAATTTACTCCAATCACCATTAAACATTTTGTTATTCACTCAGTAGTTCTTCTTTTTCAATTATTTTTCTTAATTCAGCCTCGCCTCGGCAGTCGAGTTGTAAATTTCTTCCATTCCTATTTTTACGCACATTTTATCTTTCTTTTAATAATGTTCCCTTTTGCTTGTACCTATTTGTGAATTATTCCACGGATTTCTGCTTTTTGGATTACTTTGGACCATCTTCCAATTACGCGATTCCCTTGGATTTTACTTGTGCGAATAGTAATGTAACTAACTTTCTTGGATTCTGCATCTTTGGATTTCGTTCCAATCGATATAGTAGTGTAGACTGTAGGAGAGTGCATATATATATATATATATATATATATATATATATATATATATATATATATATATATATAAGCTATGACCGTGGTTTTTAACCTTGACTTTGGAAGATGGTGTGAACCATTCCTAGGTCGGAGACCGTCATTTTCTCAGTTTTTGTCATGATTGGTTCAGTGGTGTGGGCTGTAGGAGTATATATATATATATATATATATATATATATATATATATATATATATAGGTAATGACCTTGACCTTTGACCCTGAACTTGGAAAATTATGTGATATATGGGGGGACCATTTTTATGCCAGGTTTTGTCATGATCGATCCAATGGTGTGGGCTGTAGGAGAGTTGTACACACAGGTGCACATACACACAATCCTACTACTTTATATATAACTCTCCTAATGCATTTTTCCTAATAACTATTTGATAATTACAAAAACCTATTCAATTGCTGATTGCCAGATCTACTGATGCACTACCTGAAAGTACTTCCTTCAAACTCCTTGGTTTAAACTTCACGGGCAACAGGGATTTAAAAATACATTGAGATCATTGCTCTCTCTACCGTGCTAGAAGTTTACTCTCACCTGCGTGCAACCTGTACTTCTAAAACACCACTATCTGCTCATGCATAGGGTGTTTTGCCACATCTTGACTAGAGCATCTACCACTAGTTTCTCGCTTATAGACAGGGTTGATGAAGGAGGTAAATAACAAAAAATGCCGATATAAAGAAAATGTAGATTATATAAGCATATGTTTTAAAGGTGACATATATTTTTTAGGTTGCTTAAATTACATTATTTCCATCAATAAAAAAATTATGCATTATTAAACATATAAAGTCGAAAGGTAGTGATGTTTATTTTTCAAAGCTATGACACATCATAGATGTGAATGAAAAGCATTTTAAACTTCTAAACATTTAATGTTTTTCAAATTTGATTTTCAAATATCTCGGTATCATTTTCTCCCGAGAACTGTCGGTGTTTGTCTCTTCACATCTCTAGAGTTTTAACTCTTTTAAAAGGACTACTGACTTTCAACAATGGCTTTAATAAGTCCAGTTTGTTATTGAAAAAAAAGGATAAATTATTTTATAGTGACATAAAAACTTTATATTTTTTAATGAAATAAAAAAAAGAAAGATTAATTTATTATGTTTTGTTACCTCGGATTAGACCAGATTGCACACCGATATGATTATCTTCATTGCAGTTTTATGACCTTTACTTTTTCCGTTCTGGTTCAGAATAAGTTTGAATAGAGTTGTGTTTTGTGACACCATTACTAGAGAAACGGAAAACGGGTTTCCTGTATTCTGTTTTATGTTCCAACAGAGTTCTTCTTTCCTGGATGCACTGCCTTCATTTCGGCTGAGGAACCTTATGTACCCATGTACAGTGTGGAACGATAAAAGTGTCGCAAAAACAACACTACAGCTTTATTTTAAAACTTTTATCGAAAAAAACAATTCAAATAACTAGATTATGTAGTAGAGCTGACATATATTTAATTTATCCGCCTCTCGCTTCAATCACGCCCTCGATACGGGTCCGGAACTGGAAGCATTCCTTTTCCACAAGCATCGGCGGGAGGTCGGCGAATACTTGGCAGATGGCGGCGATCAGGCTGGCTTTGGTGTCGTGGATAGTCATGTTATTAATGTTCTCGACATATGACCAAGTATTTCAGCAGGTTCAGGTCATGGGAAGATATGAGCCAGTTAGAGAAAGGCACAGAGTCGTAACACCCCTTCTGAAACCAGCAGCAACGTGATTGCAACAAAGGATCACCACACTCTTCAGCACATCCAGGTACACTTTAGTGTAGACTTTCAGGCCGATTTAGAAGATGTGAGGTAGTATGATGTGGGCTGCACTTGAAACCACACCAAAGACCATACTTAACCGTGGCCAGAAACACGTCCTATTATTCATGGCAATCTAGCGATGCATTTTAAAAGTGCTGACAATCGTCTTGTTGTCATAACTTTGATCGGTTGGGAGCATGAATTGTACAGGGTGGATCTCTGATCTCGCTCGTCGAACATTGTTTCACCTTTAAACATGATAGAAGACTACTATCGCTATGGACATTGCTACACAACTAGCCAAATAGTAGATGGTCTGCATGAAAAAAGAAACCAGTTTTCATGAAACTGAAATGGAATCATGTCGTCTTTTCTAAGGCGACAATTTTATCACACTACCCTGTATGATAACTCTTTAGAATATTATAGAGAAGGTAACAGGTTTTACATCTTGCTTTAGGTTCAACTGGAACTGTGCAAGGCAGGAAATTTCATTTCCATGAGGTATTATACAGTATTCGCTTACCTGAAAAAATCCTAGTATTCGTACAAGGTCGGTCATACTGTACTGGGTAGGCTTAACGTCGGTTAACTTCCGTCATGTAACCAGACCGGACGTGTCAGTTGATTATGTTGTATTCATTTATGATTAATAAGTATCGAAAACTTCATAAAGATTGTAAACTTTTCATATTTCCGGTTGAGATTTATTGAATTAAGGTTTAAATTCATTTTATGTTTACAAACTTATTCACTCTCATTGCCCGTCCCTTAAACCTTTATACAAGATGTCATGTAAGTAATCTTACAGGGTATCATAGGAGTGATACAAGCTTTATCATGAACAATTGCATTTCGAATTGATTTGTATTTCATAATCTTTCTGACATCACTTTGTTTCTAATAAATTGTGCAAATGCTTATGCTTAATTCCTTTTACTGTAACATAGCTCATATGCTCGGATGTATGTACATCCGAAGTGACGCCATCGGTAGGGAAAACGAAGTATAAAAAAGGAGAAAGAGAACGATCACGAGAGAGACGAGATAACGTTTGAGATCTTGTGAGAGACGTGGAGACCGTTGTAGATTATGTGGCTTACGCCATAGCGGTACCACATGAGAAAATAAATGCTGCTGCCACAAAAAATAAGCGGGTTGGAGTTATTTCCTATTCGTTGCCTTGGTCTCCTTTGCGACTGAAACTGCACATAACGTGTGTTGGCTCGCGGACACCATTAAATTAATATACTATTAAAGACTAATGAATTAGTTTTCAATGTTCAATTCAGGAGGGTAGTTTAGTATCTGTTCTGTGGTCATTAGATTACCTTCTTAGCCATTTCCTCCTACTTTTGAGAATATAGTCTTATATATGTTGTTGTCATGATGCCAACCCTCAAGCATTACCTCTTCTATTTTGTTTTGAGTGATGGGAGATTAGTTTTTTTTCTATTGTCAATAAGCAGATCTCCACTTTAAGGGATAATACAATATCTGTTTTGTTGAAATGATACCATTATTATAAAGATTACCTTCTTGGGAAATTAGGTACATTAATAAAAAATAATGTTACTAGATGTTCAATAGCAAACATAACATATGCATTATATATACCAGCAAATTTATGAGTGTAAGTTGAGTATATATTTGCTGGCGAGGATAAATTACTTCCAATTTTAATTTATGTTACTGCTATTTTAGATAGTGATTGATTATTCGTATTATTTGTATTCTTTGAACAACTATTCTCATCTCCAGTGTTAATGTCATAGTGCTTCGTTCGTAAGGACCCGTGGCTGAGTGGATAAAGTATTTGGTAATTCAATTGTAAATTACATCCTTCTGAGGACTGACGGTTAAATCTTCAGTACGGTAGATACTCAAAATACAATTGTTAATTATTTATAATATCTACCCAGTCATGACTGACGGAAAAAGTTCGACAGAAAGACTTATCAGTTCGATAAGATACATTTAAAGAAGGTCAGAGTTTACATCAATCACAACGTTGTGAAAATAACACTCAATATGAATTGTCCGAAGAATATAAATAATAAAAACAATGTAACGTGATCGTTATTTACTTAAGCATATATTTTCACATCTTTATTTCAAACAGTATCGGCAATACAGGGTATGCCAATAAAATGTATACACTCCTTAAATCATCTCAACTTGCTATATGAATACGCTATACCACATTCTCAAAAGATGTTAAGGAATAACGAATGGCACTTCCAACAGGATGGAGCACTTCCCCACTATCATCATGACATAAGAGCATATCTTGATAGTCACCTGCGAAAAAGGTAGGTAGAACGAAGATGAAGTATCGAGTACTGTCCACGCTTACCGGATTTGACCCCCCATGGATTTTTTGGAGGGAGGGGCATGTTAAATACAGGGTTCACACCCCAAAACGAGCTACAATGAATGAGTTGAAAGCAACCATTAAAAGAAGATGTGTCAACATACCGATTGGACTAATTAGGAACGTTTTCGATTTAATCAGTGAGCGTTATAAGCTGTTCATGGACCACAATGGCCAATAATTTGAACACTTTCGATAATTAACTGGTTTCTACATTTGTTCACAGTATTTTGATGTATGAAACTTTTCTTTCTTATGATAAATGTTGGTTTTATGTTCATTTAAAGAGTGTATACATTTTATTGGGACACCCTGTATATAAAATATATTTGAAATGCTGAAATGATATCGATCTATTACATTTTATGATTTTATTATATTTTTAATCATCATTGCACCTATTGAATTGATAGCTGTATCATTTGATTGATAAAGATTTTAAAAACTAGCATAAAGGCGAACACTTTCAAATGTTTTATCTTTCTACTTTACTCTAAATGTAATCTGTTTTTACGGTGTTTTCCTGTAGAAAAAAATACTTGTGTTTTTACTCTATAAATGCTAGTCCTTTATTGTTTCACTCGAAATGCATTCATGTTATATCGCGTGTTGCTCGAAGTGTATTTGTGTTATATCGCGTTTTACTCGAAATGCGTTTGTGTATATCGTGTTTTACTCTAAATGTATTTGTGTTATATATTGTTTTATTCTAAATGCATTTGCGTTGTATAGTGTTTTACTCTAAATGCGTTTGTGTTATATATTGTTTTATTCTAAATGCATTTGCGTTGTATAGTGTTTTACTCTAAATGCATTTGTGTTATATATTGTTTTATTCTAAATGCATTTGCGTTGTATAGTGTTTTACTCTAAATGCATTTGTGTTATATATTGTTTTATTCTAAATGCATTTGCGTTGTATAGTGTTTTACTCTAAATGCGTTTGTGATATATCGTATTTTACTCTAAATGCGTTTGTGATATATCGTATTTTACTCTAAATCCGTTTGTGCTGCATTGCATTTTACTCTAAATACATTTGCGTTATGTCGTGTTTTACTCCAAATGCCTTTGTGTTATATCATGATTGACATGGTATACGTCTGTGTTATTATTTGATTTACTTAATATTAGGTTGTGTTTTACTCTATATTGGTTAATGATTTCTTGTGTTTTCCCTGTATACGGTTTTACTTTAACCAGGTTTAACTTTACATGTTGGATAAAATGTTCCATCTATATGAGTCCATGGTTAATTACTAGGGATCATGTAAGTTGAGATATAGTTCCGTTCAGACCAGAAAGATTCGCTTTACCAGGATTTACTTTTTCTCTTTGAAGTTTAGTTTATTGCTAATCGCTTAAGACGCCCTTTGTGAAAAGGAATACCGGAACGGATGTTCAACCGTATTTGTCAACCAGACTGAACTTCTATGAGTGCGCTTATTTTTGATAACTTCCCTTTGCCATGTGTCTAATCTCCATGAGAGGAGGTAAAATAAAGAGGAACTTCAGATCACCGCTTTTATTTTCATAGTTTCGTTTTGTTTAAGAATCCGACGATATTTTTATATGTATTTCTTGCCATCCAAACTCGGACGAGACTTATATATATAATCCATGTGTGCCATATCCCTCTGTATGCTTACAGCATTAACGTACAATCTGAAAAGTGATCACAGGTCAAATGGAAATTGTTCCAACGGGAATTAATCTCTATATTATTTTCGTTTAAAAGCTTCCATTAACTGGAAGATGGGAAATATCAGTTGAATACCGCATTCTCACCTCATTTGACTCGCCTTTGCGACCGTTTAGTTTCCCATTTTATTACGGCTTGTCGCTTCGGTTATCGACGACTGTGAGGTCGAAAACTGGATTAACCACGTAAAGGTTGACAGATTATCGAGTAGATATACGCATCTATGCTGTATCGATTATGATTATCTATCATATCTAATGAGATGCAAAGCTGATGTTTCATATCATATACAAAGATACAAATCTATTTCTATACGTACATATGCAGAGTCAAATCAGATGAAATAGAAAACCCTTTTTGAATAAACAACAAATATCAATCATTAGTGAGATAGAGCTGGTGATATATAACGCACACACACAAACACACACACAAACACACACATATATATATATATGTATGCACGTATATATGTTTATTGGAGTTAATACTTATTACAATTCGAAATATAATTCATGTAAAATATACCTAATATTACTTTCTAATAGTATTATATATACAAAATAATAAAATGATATGTAAAATATATATTAATGTTAAAACATTTCAGTTCATCACGTGATATTTAAAGATTAGACCTGGCTTATTCTACAAGATAAAAACGTTAATATATATATTCTTATTTAAAATAAGGCAGGGTAAGCAACTTTGTGACCTCATTTTATTTGTCTGAATAGAAATCTTTCTACTAATATATATATATATATATATATATATATATATATATATATATATATTCGATGCCTCCGTCCGTTCAGTCTGGCAAATTATGCCCCCCTGGAAGGGCTGCTTCGCGTGTGAGGCAAAGGTAGCTCAGTCCTCAACCACACCTCTCCTGAATCAGCACTGTCTGAGTCCTGTGGCAAGGAGGAGTCCAGTACAACTGGAAACAATGCCGCTATACGCGGAGACCACATACAGCACCGGAAGTTTCAAATGGTCACCCATTTAGTACTGACCCGGTTAAATGTTACTTAACTTCGATGTAATACCATGTGTGCATTTAAGCCTATATATATATATATATATATATATATATATATATATATATATATATATATAATGTGAGTTTATGTAAGTATATATATATATAAATATATATGCAGAACATCTAAATATAAATAAACATATAAATATAAATAAATATATATGTAGAACATATAAATATAAATGATAATATTATAAATATTCCAAAATGTGAATGTAATTCCCCTCCTTTCTGTAATAATGAGATAAAACATGTAATTACAGAATATTTAAAGATAGTAAATAATTATAAATTAAGAAAACTCCTTAGTAAGGGTCCGAATTATAGAGAGCCTAAATGCCTAAATTACACTAAATGCGTTAAAATGTAACTAAAGAACTAGAAGGTTTTATTATAGCTATGGTAAAGAAATTTAAATTAGCACAATCTACTTTGGAAGCATGGAAAAATAGTATAGTTGAATGCGTAAATGAAAAGGTTAAACATATAAAACAATTTAAACAATCCTCTTTTACAAAATTCAGAAATACGGGAGGAACTTAAAATACTTCAAGATAAGTTTGTAATAGTTCCGATTGATAAAGCGGCAAACAATATAGCTTTTATATGTAAAAAATATTATATACAACGTTTATTGATAGAAGTAGGAATTATAAGTAACGTTTCATAAAGTTAGTAATATTAATTTAGATAGTATTATTATGAATAATAGTATTATTAGTGAAAAAGTAGGATTAAAGTTAGAAGAAAAAAATCTTCCATGTATGTATTGGATACCTAAAATGCACAAAAATCCAGTTAGTGCTAGATGTATTGTAGGTTCAAAGACGTGCATTACTAAATCTTTTAGTAAAGCTATATCTAAAATATTTAAATTTATTATAAATCAAATACATAATTTTCTCCTGAAAAGAAAATTCTATAGTAATATAAATCTATTTTGGGTAGTAAATAATTCCCAACCAGTGAAAGAAAAATTAGATAAAATAAATTCCAGAATAAAAGCAAAATCTAGAGCTACTTATGATTTTAGTAGGCTATATACTAAAATTCCGCACGAAAAACTTATAAAAGAATTAAATGATACTGTAGATTTAGCTTTTGAAGGTAGCAAAGGTAAATATATAGACTTTTCAAACTCTAAAGCGTTCTGGTGTAAAAATGAAAATAGCAAAACGAGTGTTTCTAAAGGTATTTTAAAAATACATAAGTCATTTTATTAAAGAATGCTATTTTCAAATAGGAAATAAAATATTACTCCAAACGATAGGTATCCCAATGGGATTGGATCATGCACCATTTTGGGCTAATCTGTATTTACATAGACTCGAGTATATATATATATATATATATATATATATATATATATCATCACTAATAAAAACTGATATATCTAAAACATATAACTTTCATGGGTGTAGGGGATTTATAGATGACCTTATATGTATAAACGATAACGATGAATTCGAAAAAAATAAGCATCCTATATATCCAAAGGAATTAGAATTGAATTGTGAACATAGAGGACAACAGGCTACATTTCTGGATTTAGATATAAAAATTGAGGATGGGATTTTTCTTTATAAATATTTGATAAAAGAAACGCTTTCCCCTTTCAAATAATATGTATGCCGCATAAAAATAGTACCTGCCCTGTTTTTATGTTTTATGGAACCATTATGTCAGAGCTTTTGAGAATAGCTCGCATTACTTTAAAATAAATAGATTTTATACCACCAATTTCTAGCTTAGTAATAAGGATGATAAAACAAGGTGGGGATAAAACTAAAACATTTAAACAGTTAATTAAAGCATTTGTCCGTTATCCTGATGCTTTTGAATCGTTTAAGATTAACCAGAATATATTAATAAAGGAAATCCAAAACTATATTAGTAATGTATAAAAGGTATTTATAATTACAAAAAAATGTACATATGTATAAATATTTTTAACCTTTATATATTTAATTTTAAATAAATATGAATGTAAATATACAAAATACTAAACATACTGGGGGTGATAAGTAGTTAAATGGATTAATCCTAATCTTATAAATGCAAGACTGGTAAATTAAAAATATACCCATTTGAAAATTTGGAAACTGATGAATCACACAGGTAAGAAATTAATTTTATAGCATGAAAAGTTTAGATAATGCAATTAAGAATGGGAAATTAGATCAAATATTTGTAACATGTCTTCTTCCTAAGATTAAGGGAGGTGGTGTTTGATCAACACTGCTGGGGAGCCATTATGTAATATTCTGTTTTGTTTTTAAATCCCCGAAACAGTGTATCATGGTAAGCAACTGATGACTCCTTAAAAAATAAATTATTAGTGCTATAGTAAATTCTACAGCGATCTGATGCAGTGATTGCAGGTGATTAAATGACTTACTGACTAGAGGTTTTCTAACGAATGATAAAAAATATTTTCTTTGAATAGTTTTAAAGGTTAAAAACTTCAAAGATTATATATGTATCACCACGATACATTAAATGATTAAAATATTCTTGAACAATTTATTATTAAAAACGAAATCAATCAATCAATCAATCAATATATATATATATATGTGTGTGTGTGTGTGTGTGTGTGTGTGTGTGTGTGTTTCTTCGTTCGTTTGTTATTAGTAGTCTAAATAACTACTGGACTGCTTGCTTCCACATTTTGGTATAATATGTTTACTGTACCCATGCGTATTTTTATATATGTTTTTTTTTTACTTATAACATTATACTTATTTTTTCTTTAATAAATAGGTGGTGTTTTTTGTACCGATGAGCCATTCTTTTTATTTGGGGATATATCACCGCCTTCCATCACGTGACATCACTAAAAGAATCGTTTAGTCCCACGGGCTATGGTGGTATCGCTTAATGTAAACAGAATGTGTTTATTTTTGCTTTATATATATATATATATATATATATATATATATATATATATATATATATAAATAAGCATCGTAATTTGTAAAAATAAAAAATAAAAATATTAATTTTTACAGAAACATTACGAAAATAGCCCCTAAAGTCCGTATTAATGAATTCGATATAACTCGAAGCAAACTGTATTTCTCGCACTATCGATGCTATTTTTTAGCATACACTATGTGTTTTCTTTTTTTTTAATATAATTCAATATCTTAGGAATTTATTAATTATCTTTGAAATAGACCCAAAAAACTAATATTTATGTCTAAAATGAGTTTTACAATGAATTTATTTAACTTCAAAATTTAGCCGAATTGGTAAGATCGCCTTGAAAATATTTTTATAGCTCTTTTTCTTTTTCACGTGTACAAAGATTTTTTTTCATTTGGTAAATTGAGTTTATTCCTTAATTTTTCAAATACAATCAAAAAGTTTTCGGAAACCTACAAAAAAATCGTTTATTTTTGCCTGTAACTAAACAATGGATATTAGCAGCAAATCGGCCATTGTGGATAATCTGTTTACTATTTAGGAAATTAAAAATTCAATTAGATTCCTATTTCAGTCACCTAAATTATTTAGTGTGAAATGAGTTTAGGAATTTATACCCAAACCTAAATATTATTTTTACTTAAATAAAAATAAAATTAATACACTAAGTTAGGTAAAATTTGCATAGAATGCTCTGCTTTACGGTTGTTATAAACATGGAACGGAAATTTAAATTTCGTTCCCTTTTAAATTCGGTACATCCAACTCATCGTTCACATCCATGTCAACTTTTATAGGTTTTCAGGTATGCTGACAAGGTTAGGGTGTCTATTCCGGAAGCCGTTCTTAACACGGGGAGGTGCACGGTATCTATTCCGAGAGCCGTTCTTTATATGGGTAGATTGGAGAGTTTATTCGTTGTAAGCGTACCCGACAACCTATAAATATCGACATTCCCAATGTGAACGGTAAGTTGGACTTATGTAAAAAATAACAAAAAGATATACCAAACTGACTTTTTTCGCTTGAAAATGGAATTATTTCCTTTTCGTTAAAAACTTTTTTTTTTATATTTTGTGTTTTGTATATATAAACTACAATTTTTGAATGTTATTCTTTTGATTATATTCATTTGGGGAGCACAATTAAAACAAAAAGATTAAAACGGAGCGAAATCTAAGTTTCCGTTCCATTTTTACAACAACCGTGCCTAAGGGGGATTGATTTAATAGGATTTGTATTAGAAGCTGAGCACTAGGTGTATCAGAATTTGGGGGGAATTTTTGACACCCTAACTCGAAACTGCGAATAAAATATAAAAAATTCGTAATTTCTCTTTTAAAAGTGGGTTGTTTATTTTCTTTATGGAATATACTTCCGAAATAATCTATTAAAGTTGTTTAAAAAGTAATAGAAATATTATCTTTTATTAAAAGAAAAAGGGTTTACAAAGTACCGGCGCACTTTCATGCGGCCATTTTTATGTAATGAAATCAATTGAATTTTACGAGTTAATTTTTTTCAATTTTTCAACTTTAAAAATCTATCAAAATTTTTCTATTGGCTAAATATTTACGATATATTTTATGCTCTTTCCAATAAACCGAATATAATATTTTAGACAAACGTTTTTTTTTAAATTCACCCTCCCATTTTAAAATGTCTGTTTAAATGTCAATAATTAATTTATGTACTAAAGTTTTATATATCACAAATTGAAGATAAGAGATCAATAAATAATATATTGTAAATTAAAACAAAAAAGAAGTACTTTTTGGAAATTTACCTGTAAAGTCCAAAATGTAAAACCTTTTTTTTTAAACCACGTTTATATTTCTTTAAGTGGAAGCCTATGTTCTGCTTATATTGTCCGGTAAGTAATGGACGATGACGACAATTTTGCTTCTATTTCATTCAATGTTTTCTTTTTTTTAGATATGTTTAAAAAATTCACTTGATAAAAATGAAGGAAAATATGATAAATCACAAATTTATGTATTTATTTGAGAAAAGAAAAAAATCCTTATAAGTAAAATTTGACTATTTTTAACCTATGGGAACACATCTTTCTTCACGGACAAGCATAGATGACGAACGGGAAGGTGTGATTTTTACTTCTTTCTGTCCATGCGTAGTTCAAAACTATAAAAATTACTTCCGGTTTTCGATAAAAACGTAAAATTCTTGCGTCATGGCGCCTTTTTCAAATAACCGTTTAAAAAATTATTTTATTTAAAAAATAAATGGATTTCAAAATATAAATATGGATAAATTCTTAACAATGAAGAATGGAACTACCCATTGATTAGTGATTTTTGTAGGTAAGTGAGTTTAGGGCTTGAATTACATTTTTCAAGTAGTTATGAGCTTGGAAATATACGCGGTCGAATTATTCAATATTTTTTCACGCATTCGTAAAATCGGTTTCTGACACACCTAGCCGAGCACTTATTAAAATTGTTTAAGTGTGGAATTTTTTTGCATTTTGGTTAAATTTGTTAGTTTGCACTCGCTGATAGCCCACTCAAAAACTTGAACACATGACGAAGTTAAAAAGAATGGTACTCATGCAGAATTTGAATCTACACAGGAAACAGAACAAACAACTCCCTACCATTTCTAGATTTACTTATTATAAATTCAGAAAATAATTTACTGTTTAAAATACATCGAAACGCCACACACGAAAAAGACTACATACACAATTACTCACACTATAAGAACAGATTAAAGGTCAGCATGATAATCGGTTTCTCCTTACGTGCTTCCGAAAACCTCTAACATATTACTGACTCTCTAAAGTCCTACAATATCTCACATATTTCATATAAAATGCGAAGAAAGAGCCATAAAAACATTTTCCAATAGAAATAGGCAGAAACATGGCACGCTTAGTACGTCCCTGTTAAACATATACTTTCTCGTAGCAACCCATATCAATAATACAGCAATTTGTAACACCCTGAGCAAACTAGGAATACAAATGATGCAAACCACGTCATTAACTATAAATTAAAAATTAAAACTATAAAGCACTCTTTCAACAGCCGCACATCCGACGCCGGCATATACACTATTTTCTGCCATTAAGTGTACATAGGAGAACACAACGCGAATTAAGAAAATGACTCACCGAACACGAGAGACATAAGAAATTGCAATCCCCTTGATGCACTTTTTTCATGTCTCAAAGCAGAATCACTCTTTAATCTTCATAGAATCAAAAATGATCAAATTCGCTCAGAGTAACGGCCGAAGGAGACTGCTCGAATCGTTGCTTAGTTTGGGTTTTTGGACACCAAAAAAGGAGAGAAACAGCTTCTATAATTTATCTCCCATTATCAGCAAATTATTAATCAAGGAAAAAACGGAAATTTAAATTCATTCACATTTTTTCAGTCGCTTTTCTCCCCTCCTCTTTCTCTCTCTCTCTCTCCCTCTCTCTCTCATATATATATATATATATATATATATATGTATATATATATATATATGTATATATATATATATATATATATATATATATATATATATATATATATATATATTAGCAGGTCGCCCGGCGCTATTCGGTCGTAAATAACGCATAAACATTATATTTTAATTAATACAGAAACTGAGACATGCATGCGAGTATTATCTTTTTTCTTAACCGTTTACTTCTTGTAAACTAAAAAAAATACTGTTGCTGAAATCGAAACCAAAACCTAAAAACAGTGAGTCAAGTTAACATCCCACCAACATGAAACGCTTACAAACCAACATACGTAACACAAGGAATCTGTAATGTGAACCATTCACGCATGCGCAATCGTGAAATAGCGAACATAGAAAAATCCGACGACTCCCAGGTACCATTTTTAAAAATTTTACCCTTTTAGAAGCGATTTTTTTTTTTCGGGATGAAAACCGATTAAAAAGTTTTCAAATATCTGAATAACGTATATACTAAATTTCAACTCTGTAAATGAAACATTCGTTGAGTATATAGGTTGAGAAATGTCCTCACACACATATTTTCACTTTTATAGAATACTAGACTGCTCGTGACCCGTTGGGTCAGAATATGTAATAGCTAGCTATGGTATAGTGAGTATACAGAATTAGTGTGTAAAAGTGCAAGTAAATACACAGAAATTTAATTGTGATAGACATAGAGAGGACCTAACTCAGAAACGGGCGAGAATCTTTCGGTAGTGGGTAAAACACAGAAAGGAAAAAAAAGAGGCACAAGATGGCGGCTGTCGTCTTTTAAAGCTTCCGGTCACGCGTAGATCTCTAGCAATGTGGTATATGCAAATTAGATGTTCCCGAAACATTATAAAAAACGAGTCGCTGTGAGGAGTGAGAGAAGCGTTTAAGACATGCATATAGAGAACGTCGACGAGTTGTGAACAACGAACTCTACTCGACTCAACTTGTGACTAGCGAACCTCTGCTTGACGTTTTAGCCAAAAAGTTTTGTTGCTTTGCGTTAGACAACGACTTCTGATACACGCGCGCGCGCGGAAACAAGCGTCCCGACCAGTGAAAACAATACGCAATTTTGCGCGCAAAAAATTGAATGCACGCGCGCACGAAAACAGACATAGTGACCAGTGAAAACAATACGGAATACATTGGATAATAAAGGTCTTTACATTGCCCTTAGATTAAACAGAAACTCTTTTATATAAGAGTGGATGCGAATCTGTTGAAAAAAAATGAAAAGGAAAATACAAGGGGGGAGTGTGCATTTTACAGGGCCACCCTCGTTTGTGTGTTTGGGGGTGGGGGTGTTAACAGCCTTAAAATATCAGGAAATATTAATTACCTTATTATATTCCCTTTTCTGCCGCCACCCCCGCCACCAAACTTGAAAAAGAAATGCTAACGATTACATGTCTCGCTACGTCGTGAAACAATGGGGTCCTATAGTATATAAATAGTATATAGACTATTCAGATATGTGAAAACTTTTTAGTCGGTGTTCATTTATCAACCACGCTAAAATATTAATTATTAAAAAAGAAACTCCGTCTTTCATATTATCTTTAAAAGCCGTAGAAACGTATTAACCGAAAAATGTAGATTTTGATTTATTTATGGAGACTATGCTGAGTTAGGTCGTAAAAACCCCAAATATTTTTTTGAATATGTAAATTGATCAAGTTGTTTTTTTTTTTTTACATTAGTAAAAAAAAATAATTCCTTCGTTTTTTGTTTGAAAATAATTCCAACTTGCAATGAAAAATACAAATAAAATAATCATAAATAAATAATTTTGGACACGCAAAACGTAGTTTTTTTTTTCTTAATCAAGTTCTAGTTTTAATCACGCACAACTTGGGTAAAAAGAATGTTTCTTTTAGAAAATATGTGGGTGCACCTGAACAATCAGCACCCCCTTAATTTTTTCTTTTTGTTTTTTTTTAAATTATTTCTGCGGATTATGGGACACTAACCTACCAGATTATAATAGAAATTAAAAAAATAAATATATAAATATTCAGAAAGGGAGTTAGTTTCACATAAAAAGTTCTAGCAGATCGATTCCCTATTGTTAGAACCGATTTACAGCCACGATTTTACATTGGCTCCTTGAGCACCCCCCCGCCATTATTATTATTTAAAAAAATAATTTTTTCGACTTTTCACTTTGAGAAAAATTCGGTTCCCCTCCCCCCGCCATTATATTGTATTCATTTATTTACGACGTTTTAAAATGTGTTTTTGTATTTAACAACCCGCACTATTCTTTCTAATAGCACTAGTCTACCCGCTGGACCTTAAAAAGTAAGATAAAAATGTTCCAAATGAAAGATGATTTTTAGATTATATTGTCTTTTCTTGTCTTGAGAAAACATTTTTTAAGTGATGAGTGAAAAAATAAACTCAGGAAGCCTCCAGAGCACTATTGTAAGCACTAATTAAAATTAAGGAAACCCTACTAAAAGCACTACTAAAACCAAATTTCTAACAGCCCGCTCCTTGAAATGAAAATATTTTTTAAGTAAGGCCTGAAAAAAAAATCGTCAGAAACCACAGAATCTATACTACTATGGAGATTTTTGTGTATTGATATTCATATTAAACACCCTGTTTTTCTTTCATTGCAAAAAAAAAAATACAGCTTTGTTATATATGGGTCGTAGAATTCCATTCATCTGCAAAAGATCTAGCTAATTTGCATATTCTTTTAAACATTCATTTTAATTAATTCCCTATTAGTTTTATTCGGTTTTCTTATGTGATGATCATCTTTAGTTAACAATTACGTGTAATTATATTCATGCAGATATTCTACAATATATAATATATATATATGTATATATATATATGTGTGTGTGTGTGTCTTTATATCGTTAAAAGGATCTGTTTTTATATTGTTAAAAAGATTGCGTTGAAAGTTGATCTCACTGTAATAATTCTTATTGTATTTACACATTTTTTTCGCCTGATCATTAATGTTTATTTAACGTCATATGTCAAACGTCGTCTGGCCGTTGATATTACAGACTGGCCATTATTATGGGTCGATAATTAGTTTGCAGATTGTTGTGACCTCTAACGATTATCAACACCTCGATTATACGGCAACAGAAACCGACCATAAGTCACCTAATTAGAAAAATCAACTATTATCATTATCCTGAATTGATATATTTTCCCTCTTATATATGCAGATCATGGTAATCACCAGCAAGGACATATTTTCTAGATATTATTCGGTTATAAATATTGGATGTAAAACATCTATATCCAATCTTATTTTCCTGTGTTTATGCATAATTAGAAGATAAATTAGATCTTATGTTTATTTTCGGCAGCTTCGTAACTTTCGTTTCCCTTATTTTGTCCTTTAGTCCTCATATTCCATGAACGATTCTTCTGGCAAAAGTTCTCATCTAAAATTCACTCATCTAACCCTACTCATCAGCTAGTTTTTACCTTACACTAATGTTATGTTTTATATTTTTTGCATCAAGAGGGGTTCTGTATTGTCGGAGTTATTTCCATATAAAAAAACATGCTTTGCACATGTAAAATGAGACGAGTGTATTTTTGTTTGTACGCACCTTCGACGCTTATTTACAAAAAAAAATGAAGATTGAAAGTATTTGTTAAAAATAGCTGATGTCACTGTCTGTAAGAAACGTTTAGATTTTCCCCCATTTTAATATGAATTATTCTGAACAAAATATAACGTCATAAAACTATGTGTATTTACTTGACTCCATACGAGAGCAATTAGTAATATAAGGCAGTGTGAGTGACAACCAGCTACTTAAAGAGACATTCGAAGTAGGTAAAAATAGCATTTTCTTATTATAGAAAGGTTTCCCCTACATAGACTAAGGATAAATTAACTTAAGCTACTACACTCAGATCTCAGCCTGTATGCTAGATCTGACTTTTTTTATTCAAATAAAGCTATTGGTATTTAATTGCTTTTTCACGGGTGCAATATGTGAAACAACGTCGTTTTTAATGTGGGGGAATATCAGCTCCCCCAACAAAGGACACTCTAGAAGTAAATAAAAATAACAATCTCCTTAGCATAGAAGGGTTCCCCCCCCCCACATTGACTAAGGACAAATTAACTTAGTGTAGCATCAGAACAGATATTACACTTTGATATTTTTTCGTCTTTGACCTAGAATTACAGTGCATTACATTTCTGTTGTCAGTCACATGCAATCTATTTATGTATGATCAGATATAATCAAGTAATGTTTAATATTATCCGTATTTACACTATTTTCAATAATGGTAAAAGTCGACATTTTTTCGGGGGGAAACCAAACTGTATCCAGGAAGTTACAATAGATAGAAACATTGTACACTCGCTTACAGATAAAAGCGCCCAAGTTGACGTATAATAAATGTTGAGACATGTTGAACAGAGTGCAGTCTCGATACTGAGTGTGAAGTGTTTTCCAGTAACAAAGATGGCGGCAGTAATTGCTAGTAACGAACATGGCGGCCAAGAATCAAATGCGGTCCGTGACATGGTTAACGGCGAACTGATTGAAGCTGTAATCCGACAATTGTCATAGTAACTTTCGAAGATTTTCATTGGTTAGTTAGCACAGCCGGTGGTTATAAAAACGATTGTCAAAGTTATTGGTCTCATACCCCCCCCCATTAGTTCGCAGCTATTTAACTGGCTCGCCCCGCCTTACTGCGGCCCGAGCGGCTGGCTGCGAAGGGATGGTTACGGAGCGTAAGATCATTACTGCGTTGAAGCATGTTGGCTATAATAAATCTCCGGGGCTCGATGGTCTTTTCGACGAACTCAACTTGAGGCTGTTGCCTATGTTTGTGCCCCTTCTGAAAGGTGTGTTTAACCACTGGTTTGTTCAGGGATCCATCCCTGGGCAGGTTACCAAAGGCGTGGTCACACTACTGAAGAAAGGAGAACGGCATGGCGGGGGGAACTTAGATGGCTATAGGCCCATCACTCTGCTAAACACAGAGTTGAAGATTTTGTCCCGTGTTCTTGCAACCCGACTGCAGGTTGTTATCGATGACTTCATCGTGCCAGATCAGAACTACGCTGTGAAGGGTCGATCTATTCAAAACAACTTGCACTTGGTGCGCATGATCATAGAGGGGTTAAAAGACGACAAGGAAGCCGCGCTGATCAATTTAGATCAGTCCAGGGCGTTCGATAGGGTCGACCACGGTTTCTTGGAATCTGTTATAGAGACCGCCGGTTTTGGTCCGGACTTCCACAAGTGGGTATCTGTTCTGTATCGTGATCCCGCGGTAGTGGTGCAAGTAAATGGTAGGTTGTCGGAGTCCTTTGGGGTCTCTCGGTCGGTGCTCCAGGGTTGTCCGCTGTCGCCTCTGTTATATGTCCTGGCGTTGGAGCCCTTCCTTCGCAAATTAAGGGACGAAGCGACTAAACCAGTCCTGCGCGGCACAGCTCTACCTGCCGGCAAATTTGCCAGCGTGTCCACGTACGCTGATGATGTCACCGTGTTCGTTGTACGACGTAGCGATATTAGAGCGGTGAAGGAGGCGATCGCTGAGTACGAAGATGTCACAGGGGCCGAAGTCAATCGCAGCAAGTACGTTGGCTTGGTGTGTGGTTCGGGCATGGACTCCAGCTGGACAAAAATTGGTCGGAAGTACAGACGAAGGTCGAGTCGTCAGTTGGGACTTGGATTCGGAGGAAATTGTCCTTGAAGGGTCGTGCGGAGGCATGTTAACATTTGTGTTTCTGCTGATCCTTTACCGCTTGTCTGTTCTTCCACTGATTGCGGATCGATGTACGGCTTTAGAGCGATTCCTTTTCAAACTTCTTTGGAATGGAGGTAAGCCGTTCGTCCGTAGACAGGTCTGTACGCAGAAACATTGCGAGGGAGGCTTGGGGATGCCTGATCTATTAAGTCACAAACACGCAGAAAGGTTGGCATTCCTGAGTCGGACACTGTTTGAGGATTTGCACTGGGTACCAGCCGTGAACCGAGCTTTTCCACGGCTCATATCCGCCCCTGCCGCTGAAGGTCACAGAAGACTGACGGGAGAATCGCTTTTCCTCACCGAATGCCGAGCCTCCCTTAGGGCATTGCCGGGGTTCAGTGACCTTGCACGTCCTAGGAGGAGACTATATCAGGATTTAGTGGTGGGGGACCGCAAAGAATCCGCTGGTGGAGCGGTTGCACGTATCGAGCGCTGTAGAATTGGGTGCCTGCTAGTAGCTATTTGAATAATTCAGAATTTTCGTTAACGTGGAGGTTAGTCCGGGACGCGCTGCCACTTTTCGACAGGCTTGCAAAGGATAGCAGGAGCAAGGAGTTTTACTTCCCTTCCTACCCGCACTACAGCGAGGAGGACGAAGATGAGACGTGGAAGCACGCGTTTTTTCTTTGCAGTGGATTACGGAACCTTTGGGAGTATGTCGGAGAGGTAACGGCTCGCATCGACCCCGAGCAGTTGGTGGCACTTGATTTGGCGTACGTTGTCGACAATGTGGCCCGCTGTTTACTGGGGAGAAACGGTTGGTGTTTCTAGCGATCTTAGCAGTAGCTAGGCTAATGATTTGGGTTTCACGTCTTTATATTGTCTATGGGGTCGGATATTTTTCGGATCGGGATTTGGTTGTTTATTTTAGGCATCAACTTAAAATAAAGATGAGATGCGATTGGAAAAGATTACATCGCATAGACTTTAATAGGAGGTGGGTGCACAACACTAGCTTGTGCATCCGATGAGGCGCTAGGTTCGAGTTCGTCTTCCCGCCCTAGTGGTATTAGTCAGATGGTGCTGGTTTCATTCGGAACCTAGCCTTGACAATCAAAGTCTGTTTGGGTAGCTTAGTTAGGTCGAGTAACCACTTAGAGTGGAAAAAGTACATTATTAGGTCTTAGACTAGGGCAGATATGTGAGTCAATCCTGTTCCCAGATTCTTTGTTTTTTCCATCGGCACTAGGAGAGCTTCCAAGGATTCCCATTCCACCACTTTGTTTTGCCCCGGGTCCGCTACCCCTTTGCGTATTTATTTACCTTGGAAGACGCCGTCCATTCCCTGCGATCCCAGCCCGATACAAGGTATTTTCGGAAATAATGCCCCTTAGATCCCCCACTCCCCACTAAGGAAGGACCTGCTTCCTTTCGACCTCGTTTGGGGAAACGGAAGACAGTGGGCGTTCCAGTGACTTAGAGGGTAGGTAGGGAGGTCCCCTTACTAAACCGCCCCCATAGGCATTTTGTTTGGAAAATTTCTTTTTCTTTTTTTTTTTAGGTGTTTGTTAGTTTGCCCCTTCCCCTTCATCTCACCCCCATTAATTATTTAAAGGAAAAAAATACTTATGTTTGTAAATATTTTTCTGTTTTGTTTGTTGTAAATATTTTACTTTTTCAGAACCAAAAATCGCCTGCCATCCTGTAAGCTGGGGAGTTCGTTTTTCAGTAGGTATATGGTAAGAATGAGGCGTTTAGAATGATAGAAAACCTAGTATAGAGAAAACTAATAAAGTTTTTGTTTCCACACAAGACCTAGCAAAGTAGATAGAAAGACCCCCGCATACCCCACTTCCCCTACTGGCCCTGGTGCCTAAGTTTCTTCGGACCCTAAATGAGGTCTTGGCAGTAGATAATGCCAAGGCCAGGACCGAAGGGCTAAATAAACATATCCTCCCCATTAGTTTATCTGATGGGGATGTGTCTCCTAGCGGCTTCGACTGCACGGAGACAGGGTAGTCGTACTTGTCAAGGATCCGTTCTTGACACTAAGTCCGACAGGTGAGGGGCCGGGAACCGGCTCAGCACCTGTCGGACTGAGGTTCGCCGCCTGGGTACTACCTAGGAGGTCCACCCTCCCAGGCCTAGCCGCCAGGCTTTCCGGTGGAGCAAGTTAATTGCTTGTCGCCTGAGGCACTCCTACCGCTGAATGCCGATGGGGGTGGCCAGGCAATTTTTGTTGAGGTGAGAGTGCCCCTTCTTTAGGAGAGCTCGCCTGTTCTCCACCTTCCGGCCTTGTGCCACATTTTGCTGTGGTGGGCAGCAAATAAATAACTACCCCCCCATTAGTTCGTCTGATGGGGATGTGTCTCCTAGCGGTTTCGGCTGCAGGGAGACAGGGTAGAAGTACTCGTCAAGGATTCGTTACTTGACACTCAGCCCAACAGGTTAGGGGCCGGGAATCGGCCCACCACCTGTCGGACTGAGGTACACCGCCTGGGTAATACCTAGGAGGTCCACCCTCCCAGGCCTTGCCACTGGGCTTTACGGTGGGGTAAGTTTATTGCTTACTGCCTGAGGCGCTCCAACCGGGGATGCCGATGGGGTTACTTAGGCAATTTTTACAATTGCAGGTATCCCCCTCCTTTAGGGGAGCCTGTTGGATCCCCACCTTCCGGCCTTGTGCCACATATTGCTGTGGTGGGCAGCAATTAAATCTCTACCCCCCTCCCATTAGGAGTCAAAAACATTTTACACACCCACTTTTTTTATATAATGAGAAAAATCCTTTCGGATTCAATTTCGGTTTGACTTGGGAAAAGGAAAGAAAAATAAATAAATAAAAATAAACAAATAAATGAACAGATAAAAATAAACCAATAAAATAATTGTTTTTTTTTTGTTTTTTTTTTGTTTTTTTTTTGGTTTCGGAGGAATTTGTCTGTATTCTCACTGGTCAAAAAGAATTTATATATTGGTATAATGTGTGCAAAAAGAAGCTATTTTTCTTTTTTGTAAATCACATGGAGTTTTTTTTTTGGATGCACACAAAAATAGACACTTTTCAAATATATATGTACGAATACACAAATAGAATCTTATTCAAATACATATAACCATATATGCACAAAAATTAAATATACATTTTTTAAAACAAAAACTGGAAACATTATGTTAGGTATTAGTTGATTAATTTGGTTAGTAAGATAGAAATGATCGCAGTTTAACGTCGTACCCGGGACAATTTACAATTATGTGTGTGTGTGTGTGTGTGTGTGTGTGTGTGTGCGCGCGCGCGTGCGTGCGTGCGTGCGTGTGTGTGTGTGTGTGTGTGTGTGTGTGTGTGTGTGTGTGTGTGTGTGTGTGTGTGTGATTTCGACTGTTCATGCTTCTCTTTTTGGGTTTCTGGAAAGAGATTTATTCAGAATTAGATTCCAAAAAGTTCGGTTATAAAATGTTTTAATTTTATTCTTTTTATAGGTTCAGTGAAAATGTCGGCTATAATATTCTCAGACGTCATATAAGTTAGAATAATAGATTTTTACTTATTTCATCCCTTATAAAATGATATCTTATATCAATATGCTTCGACCTTTGATGAATCATAGACTTATTTGCTAATAAGATACTGCTCTGATTGTCACAATGAATTACTAAAGGTTTTTTTACTTAGAGCAGGTTTTAAAATAGATTTAAAAGGGTGTTCAGAAAAATTGCTTCCTGCTCGAAATGAGTAAGGGTCACAAATTCTACTTCACCAATAGAAAGGGCAACAATTTGTTGCTTTTTAGTTTTCCAAGAGATCATAGGTCCAGTATTTGACAGTCTAAAACAATACCCAGTTATACTTTTTCTATCCTCAGAGTTACCCCAGTCTGAATCTGAAAATCCTTCTAAATTTAGAGGATATGTAGACTTTTTAAATATTAAAGATTGTTCCTTGGTTCCTTTTAGATAACGAAGAATTTGTTTTGCACGATTAAGGTTGTTAATATTCGGTCTCGATAAGTTTTGAGATTGCTTTGTTACAGTGTAACATATGTCAGGCCTGGTTGCAGTCATCAAATAGATTAGGGTTACAACCTTTCTTTATATAATCGATTATCTATGGATTTTGTTTCGGTCTCTATATTTTATTTATGTCCATTTTGACGGGAGTTTTACGCGGTTTGCAATCTTGCATTTTGAACTTGAGTAGAATTCTTTCAGTGTATCGTGATTGGTTTATAGTTATAGCTTCATTTTCAAAGATAAATTTTATACCGAGGAACCATGACAGTCGTCCAAGATCGGCCATTTAACATTTTTTCTTTAATTTATTTTTAATATCTTTTAAAGTCTTGTCGCAGTTTGTGGCGAGTAATATATCGTCAACCCCAAAAAACAAAATAAATAATTTATTACCTACATTTTTGGTATACGAGCACGCGTCTACGGGACATTGCTTGAATTCCTGTTCTATTGAATAATTATGGAGTGTTAGATTCCAATTGTGAGCACTTTGTTTTAATCCATATAGCGATTTATTCACTTTCACCACGCAATTTTATGTTTTTATTTTAAATCCCTCTGGAGGGTAAATAACGATTTATTCAGTTTCCACACGCAATTTCTGTTTTTCATTTTAAATCCCTCTGGAGGGTAAATATAGATATCACAGTCAATCAGAGCATTTTAATAAGCATTTTTATATCAATTTGATGCATTTTTAAATTGTATTGAGCGGCAAGTTGTAATAAAATTCTAATTGTCGTTAGATTTGTCGTTGGTGAAAATGTTGCAAAATATTCCACTACAGAAATTTGGGAAAAACCTTTTGCAACAAATCTTGCTTTAAAAGTTTTACTGCCAGAAGCTGTGATTTCTTTGGAAAAAACCCAGCGTGAAGAAATTATATTTTTATCTGTTGGCTTTTGCCACTATTTCGTATGTGTTGTTTTCAGATAAAGCTTTCAATTCGGATATCATAGCTTGTTTCCACTCTTGGTGATTTTCTGAATTAATCGCCTCATTATAACTTCCCGGAGCGATTTTCAACGAGTAACAGTAATCCACTGCGTAGTCATGTATCTTTTCAATTTGTAAGAAGTCTGGCCTTTTTCGCTCCCTTATTGGGTATCGACATGTCTGGTTAATATTTTCGTCAGTAGTTATGCTATAATTGTCGTCGTTATTAATATTTTCATTGTGAGCGATTAAGATGCTAGGTAATATTTCGCGTTTTTCATCCACTGAATCGCCATTTTTTAATAAATGCAAAACAATCTGAACCAAATAGATGCATTCTGTTCATTTTGGGTTTTACACCGCAAAACGCTTCATACGGTGTTTTGTCTAATCTTTTATTGGACGATCTATTTCTGATATATGCTGCTGCCATTAAAGCCGAATAATATGCGCCAATTTCGATTCGATGAGTAGACATCTTGTCATCTCAAAAAGGGTTCGCCATGCTATTTCAACGGTGCCATTTTGGAAGGGGGAATACGGCGCAGATTTCTCGTGTTTAATACGGTGGTTAATTAATAGAAGTTCAAAGTCTTTACTAGTAAATTCGGTCCCATTGTCTGAGCGAATGCATTTTACCGAGCCGTACGGATAGTGTCGGATTTCTTTTTTAGAAAATAAACTAGAATTAAACCGGAAAAATCATCAATAAAAATCAAAACGTATCCTAGATTATTTCTTCGCATCGGGAGATCGGGCCTGCTTAGTCACAATGCACAAGTGAGAGAATTGTCGTAACCTTTTTGTTTATATTGTCATTTTCCCCTGTGCACACACATCACATTTTGGGAGATCGTCTGAAGGTATTATTTTCATGCTTTCGACTACATTTGGTAATTTTTCATATCAGCTGTATTGCAGTGTCCTAGAATTTTATGCCAGGTTTTCAAGTCGTGACAGGCAGTGTTTGAGGGAACCATACATTTTAAATAATATAGTCAGCCATTTTTTTAATGTCAAATACAGTTCCATTGGGGTATACCTCAATGGAACTGTATTTGACATTAAAAAAATTTGACATTAAAAAAAATATCAATTTTGACTTATTTTGGCTAAAATTTATATTCGCGCCTTGTTTAATTACAGCCTGCACGGAAAATATGTCTTGCTTAAATGTAGGTATGAACAGAGCATTTTTTAGAATACAGTTACAGATTTTACCTTCATTATTTTTTAGGGATATTTTAGCATCGCCTCTTTTCATTGTGGATTAAAGTTTGAATCAAAATTAATAAAATCAGATTCCTTGGTGATAACGTGTGCTGTAGCACAACAGTCTACAAGGAGATTTTAACTGTTTGTGGTATTGTCAAAGTTACATGTGAATAGAAATGTATATTCTTCCTCAAAGTTCTCAACATTTTTTATGGAGTCCATTTTAGAGCGTTTATATCGACATTGGAAACTTTTGTGGTTGGGTCGTCCACAGTTATAGCAGATAATTTTATTCTTTTTCTTGGGAAAATTACTTTTGTAGAAACAGGTTGCGGTGAGGTGCGTAATTTGGTGGTGTCTATTTTTTAGAAGCATTTTTGAACCTCATAATATTGCTGGAGTTATTTTTGTTCATGTGTATACGATGAGTCTCTTTTTAACTGCGCAATGCAATTTTAAATTCACTGAAATTTATGGGTTGGTCTTTTTGCGTTATAACAGTTGTAAATTGTTTAAAATCGGCTGGAAGTCCCTTGAGGGTCATTGATATTAACAAGCTATCGGTTATTATTTCACCTGAGAGTTTTAAGGCATTGGCAGTTGTTTCTGCACTTATAACGTAGTCGATAATAGTTTCATCCTCGTTACGTTTCAGATCCGTCAAAGAAAAGACAGTGGCTGAGCTCGATACTGAGTGTGAAGTGTTTTCCAGTAACAAAGATGGCGGCAGTAATTGCTAATAATAAAGATGGCGGCCAAGAATCAAATACGGTCCGTGACGTAGTTAATGGCGAACTGATTGAAGCTAAAATTCGACAATTTTCATAGTAACTTTGGAAAATTTTCATTTCAGCCGGTGGTTATAAAAACGATTGTCAAAGTCATTGGTGTCATACCCTCCATTAGTTCGTATGATAGAAGATGTGTCTACTAGCGGCTTCGGTTACAAGAAGATCGGGTAGAGTTCTCGTCAAGGATTCGTTCTTGACACTCAGCCCGACAGGTAAGGGGCCGAGATCTGACCCAGCACCTGTCGGACTGAGGTGCACTGCTTGGGTACTCACTAGGAGGTTCACCCTCCCAGGCCTTGCCACTGGGCTTTCCAGTGGGGCAAGTTAATTGCTTGTCGCCTGAGGTGCCCCTACCGGGGAATGCCAACGGGGTGGCCAGGCAATTTTTGTTGAAGCGACAGTGCCACTTCTTTAGGGGAGCTCGCCTGTCCTCCACCTTCCGGCCTTCTGCCACATTTTGCTGCAGTGCACAGCAAATAAATATCTACCCCCTCATTAGGAGTCAAAAACATTTTACAATAAATGAACACACCCGTAATATAATTATATAGAAGTTTAGAAATATATTGCTCCTCCGCGGCCAAAGTAGCAGTGACGAATAATGGATTATCTCGTTTCTAAACTTTTTAGATAAGCATTGATTATTCGGATTTTTTAATTCATGGCAAGGAACTGTAGCGCAGTGGTTAGTATACTTTAAAAATCAGTTATTAAAATGATATTCTCCTGAAGGTTGAAGGTTCAGTTCTCAGTGTAGACGACCGGAAAATAAGATGGTGAACTACTTTGGACCGTTATCCAGTCATGACTGACAGAACGAGAGCATGCTACACTCGTGAAGTAAATAAAGTGTTCCGTTCGAAAATCCGCCCAGATTTCAGAGTTCGGCAGAAAATAATCTTGAATTCGACAAGATACACTTGAAGAAGGTCGGAGGTCCAAAACATTGAGAAAATAGCACTCAAGACGAGAACAGTAGTCCTAAGAATTAAAGTAATCCGAATCGATTATCTCATTTTAATACCAGAAATCTTAACAGAAATATATATAGAACCTCGTCTAAGTAGTTTCTTACGAATTCAGAATAATTATTTAAGTAAACACATCGTATTCAAAACAGCATATTTGATTTACAAATTCATCATAAAATAGCAGAGAAACTAAAAGTTTAATTGACATTGCTTTACATTGGCTCATACGAGGAATGGTGCACATCTTGCTAGAGATACTGCCTCAAGTGAGAGCACTAATAAAGATACTCTACTAGACTAGATTAATTCTTGTCTTGGAATCCTTTAACTAGAAGAGACTATACTATAGATATACTATAACAGTTAATTGTTCAGTATTTGACAGTTAAAGAATAACTACAGGGTGTCCCAATAAAATGTATACACTCTTTAAATGACCATAACACCAAAATTTATTATAAGAAAGAAAAGTTTCATACCTGAAAATACTGTGAACAAATATAGAAACCAGTTAATTATCGAAAGTGTTAAAATTATTAGCCATTGTGGTCCTTGAACAGCTGACAATGTTCACTGATTGAACTGAAAACGTTCCTAATCAGTTCAGTTGGTATGTTGACACATCTTCTTTCAATGGTTACTTTCAGCTCATTCATTGTAGCTCGTTTTGTGGTGTGAACCCTGTGTTTACATGCCCCCTCACCTCAAAAAAGAGGAAAATCCATTGGGATCGAATCCGGTGAGCGTGGACAGTACTCGATACTTCCTCTTCATCCTAGCTATCTGTTTCGCAGGTGACTATCAAGATATGCTCTTGCGTCATGATGATATGGAGAAGTGTTCCATCCTGCTGGAAGTACCATTCTTTATTCCTATACACCTCCTGGGAACGTGGCATATCATATTCATGTAGCAAGTTGAGATAATTTAAAGAGTATATAAATTTTATTGGGACATCCTGTATAGTTAGACATTGTGATATCAATATTATGTTTCTGATTCGTTGAGATGAGGATCGGTAATTTGGATGATTTGGATTATTATTCTAAGTTTACATCTTATTATTCCAAAATAGCGTGTAAAATATATAAGTACACACAGATGTCGCCTTCTAAAAACACGGTTAGAAATACACAAGAAAGATGTAAAGCCGTGTAGATATTGAATAGCCGGAGATGACAAAGTAGAGTTCATGCGTGTGTTGGTCAGTTTTAAATTAGACATCTTTTTTGAATTTCAGTTTTATTATTTTCTTTTATCTTTTAGTAAATAACATTTATTCAGTTCATCTTTATATCTGGATATTACTTAAGATCATTTGAACTCTCGTTAACGATGTTTGCTGTCAAATATTTTCGAATCAGGTTAACCTATATCGAATCAACAGTAAAACTGCAGATGATTGGAGCCGACATGTAACTCAGGAAAACCACACATACAGCGTACGCACCTACACTTATCCATATACCATATTTCATACACATTCAGGCGTACATTTACACTTATATAAATTGATATACTACATACTTACACGTGCACATATACAACATAGATACAAACATACATAGATATACATAAACGTATAAACATACATATACACACACAAATATACATACATATATACAACAAATATACATCTGTACCTTTCACCATACTTATGGGCATCAATAATCTTGTTTCGCAGCTCAAACACAATTTTCTGGGGTTAACAATTATTAAAAATGTCAGATAATAGTAGGGTACTGCAGATGTCTTAAATGCAGGATTCACACCTACCAACCGAAGAATTCGCGAGCAAGACTGATTATTTTAAAAATAAATTTAGTAAATGACGAAAAATCCAAAAGTTGAAGAAACCAAAATTACATGTGGCATTAGAAAAATCTAATATTTGAAATTAAAAAAAGAAAATACTGCTACAAATAGATAGAATAGAGACGCGCTCTTAAATACAAAAATTCGGCTTTATAAAACGCATTCTAGTTGAATGTAAATCGGTCTCAATCGGAATGTGTCCCTTTTCGTCGGCACTTAGGTTGGGATCCTTATTCTAGACTAGATCCAAATTAGGAAAGTTCATTCATTTATTACTATGAATCGACTACTTTTTACACTAGCAATTTCAGAATTTTCGTTTTGATATATTTTCTAAAATGGATATGTTAACTTTCTGGATAGTAATATTGTCGTTATGATGCAAGCTTTATACAGTTAAAATTTAGTTTTGAATTCCGTTATATAAGTGTTTATTTAAATGTCGAATATTTATTATGCCCAATATATATATATATATGTATATATATACATATATATATATATACATATATATATATATACATATATATATATACATATATATATACATATATATATATACATATATATATATACATATATATATACATATATATATATATATATACATATATATATATATATATATATATATATATATATATATATGCATGCATTCATAATCACATTGAACACACCGGTTCCTGCTGGATCACCGAAGTTAAGCAACGTTGAACCTGGTCAGTACTAAATGGGTGACCATTTGGGACGTCAAGGTGCTCTATGTGCTCTCTGCTTATTTCGGCATTGTGTCCAGTCGGCTTGAGCTTCTACTTGCCACTGAACTCAAACAGTGCCGGTTCAGGAGAGATGTGGTTGTAGATTGCGCAACCCTTTCCTCATAATTACACGCGCAGGTGCCCCTGCCGGGGGTATCCTTTGTCTTTCGATACTGAGCGGAGGCATCGATATAGGCATACGCATATATGTACACACTCGTCTAAACACATACGATATCCACCATTTCAATCATTTCATGCCTCTTTATTAAATGTTAATAAATGCAGGTCATTAATCTCTATTAAATAAACATTTAGTATTTATTTATCTTTTCAATATTTTTATCTGCATTTTATCTAAAACTTCCTATGAAAGTATAAACGTTCAATTCAACATACAGATTTTTGTACCGATCAATTGCACGAGTAACTATATACGTCAATACTATCGTTTACTATCGTTTATAGCTCGCTGCATCAATTGTAATTTCGTAGTATTTGCTAACTCATATTAGTTTTTTATTGCTAGTGTCAACACATGTATGTGTACGATCGCGCCACATGCTAACGTCAATACTCTGTTATGCTAATATATTATCACGTCACTATCACCGTTGTACAAAAACAAATAGCTGTCTCCGTGAACTAATATCTATCTATAATGGACAAATTAGAAATCTTATATATATATATATATATATATATATATATATATATATATATGTGTGTGTGTGTGTGTGTGTGTGTGTGTGTGTGTGTGTGTGTTTATATAGAATCTATACAGTAATTTTTTTTTAGAATGTATATAGTAAACTTTTTATTTTCTCTTTCTCTCTCTGTCTCTTTATATATATATATATACATACATATATATATGTATATATATAGGCATAAGGCTGACGAATCTTAGCCTCGATCAAACGCGGAATATTCTGTGTAGCTTAATTGCCATATATATTTTTTTAACTTACTATATATATATATACATTATATATATATAGTCTTTGAAGTTTTCAACCTCTAAAACTATACAAAAAAATATTTTTTATCATTCGTTAGAAAACCATCTAGTCAGTAAGTTATTTAATAACCTGCAATCACTGCATCAACTCGCTCGCGAATTTACCATTTTGGAAGATCGACGCATTACTATTCGCCAAATAGCCCAAGATGTCAAGATTGGTACAGCGTCTGTGGAAACTGTCATTCATGACCATTTGCATATGCATAAGGTGTCTGCCAGATGGATTCCCAGGTTGCTCACAACATTCCAGAAGTGAAAACGCGTCGAGTGCTCGATGATGAATGTGGAGATGTGCCAAGAATATGAGTCAAAGTTTTTCAAAAGACTGATTACACAGAAGGAAACCTGGGTCCATCCCTATGATCCAGAGACCGAAACCCAGTCAATGCAGTGGAAGCACTTGGACTTACCACCTCCAAAGAAGGCAAGGGTGCAGTCCTCCGCTGGCAAGGTCATGCTCACAGTCTTCTGGGACCAGGACGGAGTAGTGATGAAATATTTCCTGGCAAAGGGTACCACAATTACAGGATCTTATTATGTTTCACTTTGGAGGAAATTAAGGGAAGCTATCAAAATCAAGAGGCGACGCAAGATCAGCAAAGGTACCCTCCTCCTGCAGGACAACGCTCCGATCCATAACTCGCATATCGCCAGATCAGAAGCACGGGCGTGTGGTTATGAAATCCTCTCCCATCCTCGCTACTCTCCTTATCTTGCACCCTCTGACTTTCATCTCTTCCCAGCCATGAAGTTGTTTTTGAAAGGAAAACGTTTCCCAGATGATGCAGCCTTGATTTCTGAAGTCACGTCGTGGTTAGATGTGCAACCTGGGGTGTTCTACAAAAACGGTCTCCAGAGCTGCATCAAATGATTGGAGAAATGCATAACTCTGGGTAATTACAATGTAGATAAAGACTAATAACTGTGCCAAGTTTCGTTGCTCTACTCCTATGGGAAGTGGGGCAGGGCCATTACTTATTGCACGCCCCTCGTATTCACCCTTCAGTTTGACATGAAGCCCTTTTTCTAATCTAAGGTGCAATGAATTTTCCCCTTTTTATCAGATTAAAACCGACGACGACGACGACGACGACGACAATAATAATAATAATAATAATAATAATAATAATAATAATAATAATAATAATAATAATAATAATAATAATGTAGTATTAGTTTTGTTACAAACAATAGCTTCATCAATTAATACCAAAGGTCTTTTCACATTCGATCAACGTATGTAAACATACTTGGAGCGGAGACAAGGCCGGTTGCAAGCACTTGAGCCGGAAAATGTGCGCAATATGCTGTTTAAACATAACAACAGCGATGTTGCCAAGGAATTATATGCACATTTTACTTATGGGATTATACGCTTATATCAACACTATTTTGTTAATGTTTTTTTTTTCTGTTAAGAGTTAATTAACCTTTCTTTCAATCAACGGACATTTACCAAATCTTTTGCCGCTTCGTTGTTGATGTCCGTGTGTAAAGGCCGCATTTTGAGTGCACGTCAATGTTTTTAGAAGTAACTTAAGTAACAGATAGAATTGTATCGCGCCAGAGTAAATTGGTCTGAATGGCGGATTTGTTAGCGGGAGTAACAGAATCTGTTGACGACTGATTGCAAAACGAACAGATCATTTTCAGATAAGGAAAAACATAGATAAAATAAACATATCGAATACCAATATTACTCTGTAGTTTTTTTGTTTTATTTTTTTTTTGTAAACTACTGCCCGACTTGACTGAAATTTGGTATGCAATTTTGATATGATAAAATGTAGCGAATTAGATATTATGATATCCGGCCAATTCATACTCAGGTTTTAATAGCGATGTACATGGAGTAGTAACCACAATATCAATCTTTTCGACTATAGTTTTTTTTTTCGGAAACTCTTGGGCTTATGTGGCTGTTATATTGATACTTGTGCAGAGTTCCAACCAGACGTAACGAATTGACCGCTCATCTTTTCTCGGAACATAACGCCCAACGGCCAAGCGTCACCCATTAACAAAATAGTAACAGCGCTACTGAAGGAAACATTTGAATATAACAAAATCACCAGAATAAACAAATAAAAAATATAAGGAAAACAAATAAACAGTATTTATGCACTCTTGTTACCGTGTTGAAATAATAACGTCATTATTTTGGAAGCCATTCTTAACATAGGGACTCGAGGGTGTTCTGTAACTATTCTGTGCTTCTACCTAACAGTTTAATAAAAAAAAAAAGATATCGTGAAACTTGAATTTAACCTGGGAAAAAATCTATTAAAAAATAGCGCGGTAACAAAAGTGTATCCGGACCAAATAAACAATGACATATCGTAATAATTTCTGTTTATTCAGTTTTTAACGACGTTTTTTTTTTTTGAATGAACAAAATAAACGAGTATATATTTTTTCAACTAATGTTTTATTTGGTCAAACAAAATTGAACAAAATTATAAAGAAACCATTCTTTTTCCGTTTTTCTTAATTTTTTAATAAAGGTTTTAAAGAAACACTTTTTTATGTGTTTTCATGCATTACATTTTTTTCATTTTTTCTTTAAATTATGATTAGATTGACTTTTCTACAGACGATATAAAAATGGTGCGAGAAGAGACAGTGGATGTGAAAGAAACTTCACCAA
>NC_136499.1:41226975-41494475 GCF_053919585.1 Euprymna scolopes
TATATATATATATATATATATATATATATATATATATATATATGTATAGGGTTGAACGACAAAATTGTCGCCCTAGAAGAGACAACAAAATTCCATTTCCATTTGATGAAAACCGGTTTTCGTATTTTTTGGTTTGTTGCAAACCATCTATTAGTAGGCCAGTACATGAGCGATACAAGTCTTCTATCATGTCTGAAAGTGACACAATTTTTAACGAATAAGATTAGAGATACGCTACTGTAAAACTCATGCTCTCTGCCGATCCAAGTTATGAAACAGGATTATTGTCGGCACCCTCAAAGTGCATCGCTGGGTTGCCACGAAGAACAAGGATGTGCCCAGGGTCATGAAAGTACAGTTATGGTCTTTGGTGTCGTTTCAAGTGAGGGCCACATCATGTAACCTTTCATCTTCGAAGTGCTTGAAAGTTAATACCAAAATCTACCTGGGTGTTCTGAAGAGTGTGGTGATCTCCTCGTGCAATCAGGTGGTCTCTCACAGACTTTGGGTATGGTAGCAAGACTCGGTGCCATCCCACAAGCCCAAAAAGACCCAGTCTTGGCTTTAGAAGGGGTGCTACCACTTTGTACCCTTCTCTCACTGCACCTCCTCCTCCCCTGATCTGAATCAGCTTAACTACTTCGTTTGGTCATATGTCGAGAACATAACCAACGTACTTCCCATTACACCAAAGATAGTCTGATCGCCTCTACTCGATGAGTATTCGCCGAGCTCCCGCCGGCGCTTGTGGAAAAAAGCATGCTCCCAGTTCCGGGCCCGATCGAGGCGGTGATTGAAGCTGAAGGCGACTGCATTAAAGATATGTTAGCTCTACTACATAATCAACTTACTTGAATTGAGCGTTACTTTCTTTAGGACGGCAAATTCATCTATCTGTTTTATCCTGTACATATGTGCATGTGTGCGTATTAGTTCACTATCATTGTAAATATAAAGGTTAAGATTAATATCAAAATACAACTTGTTTTCGTGTATAGTGGTTTATATTAGGTTTGTGCAAAAATAATGTCGTTTTTTTATGTGCAACTCTATATAAACAAAGCCGATAGCCATTAGTTGCGTGCTCACGTGTAATGAATGAATGCGGGAATATAGGATTGACATGAAATTCTTAAAGATAAACTAAAACGACCGAAAAATTAGGCTGAAATGACTTAAATAGATAAAAGGTAAATGACTTCGAATGACTTTAATGAACTTAAGAATGAATTGAATGACCTTAAGAATAACTTGAATGCTTAAAAAAATAACTTTGAAACTGACTGGTTGTAAAGTGAGTGGTCGTTTTACATTAAATTTATACAGAAAAGTGATCCCCCACTTTATATCACAAAGTTACAAACATAATTACAGCATGTAGTAAGAACATATACTACACTTTGATCTTGGCCAAAAGGCCAAGCAAAGGGTATTTATTTGCTCCTCCACCGAGCAAATTAGGCACAAGGCCGATTTTTAATGTGAGGAGTGAAGGGGAAATGGGGACCATCTCCCCGGGGAGTAGGGGAGCTGGATAGTGACAATTGGTATGAAGGGTTGCCCCTACATTGACCAAGGTCTTATCTGTGGGGTCGCCCCCACATAGGGTCTTTGCTTGCAGTACCTGCCGGAACAGATACTACACTTTGATATTGGCCCGAAGGCAAACAAAAGCTTAAAAAGCTAAGAACAGAATCTATTAACACCAGAACTTTGATCTGAACCAAAAAGGCCAAGCACAGAAGTGTTACGGACAGACCGACCAACGGAGTGACTTATAGAGTCGCTTGCACGCGACTAAAAACGACATTATTTTTTCCCAACCTAATATATGCACTTATATATTTATTATAATGAACACTAACTAATCAACGTATGTTTCCTTAAGGCTTTTCCTACACATTTTAATCAGGTAATATACATGCTTCACAGGTTCAATATTTGGTTTATTTCTAGAAAAATGTTTGTTTTAATTTTTCTATTTAACCGTAATTTGCAATTAACTGATCAAGTGACACAGCTCTTACTATGTTTGTGCTTTTCACCGTCTCTCACGTTATATTGTTTCACGTCCCAACTTTTATTTTGTTCGCTTTCACTTTTCTGTCACACCTTTTGCCTCTTTCCTGTGGGTGAACTATCAGATGCAATAAAGAAAGGATATAAAAATTAGGTTGGAATCGTCCATTAACAACAATGCACATGCAGTAATATTATTTAACTTTTCGCCAGAGAGAAAAGTAGAGATATAACGCGAACAAAAGGAAACTTCTTTGGAATGGTGTTTTTTTTTGTTTTTTGTTTTTTAATTTAAATGGATTTATACATTCCCGTTTCTTCTGGTTCAATTCAGGCTGTATGCAGATATGTGTGTGTATGCGTGTCTCTATTTAGGCATTTCTATATGACATGGAGTAATTATTTTTTATAATTTCGTAAATACTATCGTGTTTATCATTAAAAAAATACTACAGAAGCATTGAAAAATGATCAGCAAAGAATGTTTCTATTTCAATATAAGCCAAATCATATTACCAAATTTACAACTATCAGCATTCCTTAGGATATTTTTCATCGACACAGGCTCAATTGTTTTGTATTGTATTTCATATTTTATAACCTAGCGAAATTGCATTCCCTTCTATTAAGACCGACAAAGGGCGTCAGAAAGTCGTATAAAGCATAACGACCGACAGAGCGCATTATAAATATATAAATATAATGAGAAATAGACGGGAAAATTAGGAATGCGAAAAATGATTGTATATGATTATAATTTCTGATTACAATTAAAGAAGAAACAGCGACACAATACGAATGGGGTAAAGTAAATTGCCAGAGACGAATTTGGAATAATAAAAATTACCTACGTTTAAATTCGGGTGGTTTCAATTGTTTTCACAACTGAAAGTGGTAGTAGGGATACGCTCGCTCTCCCTAAAATAGTGTGCGTCTCAAATAACCTCTGACAAACCAATCCAGCTCCTGGACTTCTCCTTATTAAGCCCGGCGAAACTATTTTACGGACTGGGAGAAGAGAGTAACCATCGACAGGAAATCCTGAGATAGAGACCCTGAGCCCACTTTACTCTATCTTATCATCACCAGCAATTTCTGCAACGCCAACACTGTTTTTCACTTGGATCCTCTATCTTCGTGGTGGGTGATAGAGGACTGCTGCACGGGCAATAGCAATCCTCATATATCACCCTGTCTAAGATATGTAGTTCCAATTGATCAGAGCTATACCATTGTTTCTCAAGACAGACAAGCGTCGAGGACGACGATATTCGAGTATACTCCTAGGATAGTCCAATTTAATCTGTGGAGTTGAATGATTTACGTTTCATTCTCGTTTCATTGCTCGTAAAGTAATGGCACCTCGACTTAAATACTCCCTGGGAAATTTATAGAGTCGATTCTTTTTTAAATAATATTAGTACTTACCTTATAAGTAGATCATTTTCTACCTCTGTTTCGCCTATAATCTGTATTCGTTGTCTAATCCTTTGATATTTTCACTTAGGTGTTAATCCTATATTTAAATGATATTTTAATTGCCTGATATAGCCCATATAAGCATTTCTTTAATTAGATTATGTTTGCCTGTTTTTATCCTAGAAGTTTGATTTTTTGTACAATTTTTTGATATTATCACTTGTATTGATCATATATTTAAGCTTTCTATTTTATGCCTCGCATTAATGTTTGTGATGAGACTTTATTAAAGAAAACGCCTCGGAGACAATCGAACACAGTTACTATTGAATTATTGGAGCTTACTTGATTTTTTCCTAAACGGTATGACATTTTGCTTTATATATATATATATATATATATATATATATATATATATATATATATATATGTGTGTGTGTGTGTGTGTGGGTGTGTGTGTGTATGTATATTTATATATATATAAATATATATATATATGTATATATATATATATATATATATATATATATATATATATATATATATATGACACTATTTATATCTTGAGTTTTCTGACATAGAGAATAACGATTTTCACTTAGCGAAAAACAAACATTTTCGGTAAAGTGCAGGATGTAAAATTTCAAATATTTAGACCCGAAATTGGCTGAATCGTTTGCTAGGGACCGCAAAGGTAAAATCTTTTGAACTCTGACGTCTTGGCAGTCAAATTCTTGGCCAAAAACCGAATAAAAAGCTTGCCATATGTCTGAATACCCTTTATGTAAAATTTCAAATGTTTATCTCAATATTCCTTATTCCAAATCTCGAGTATGCATACTGAAAATTGACAGAGTAATTTAGTAGGAAAGTGAACATAGACAGACACACAGACAAATTAATTTCTATATACATATACTAGCAGTTTAGCCTGGCTTTGCTCGAGCTCAATTTGCTGTTCATAACTTGCCTTAAGTGTGAATACAATTTATGAAAGATTATAAATACCAAAAAATGTCTGAGTAGTTTCGTAGAGACCGCAAAAGTATTTTATTTTTACTTTAACCCCAATTTTGACCTCTTAACATTTATTATTTTGGGCTCAAATCAAAATACAAGGTTTTACCCATGTTCAACTTACATACATATAATTTTTCAAGTGCTTAGACTCAAAATTGGCGGAGTAATTTGGTAGAATCTGCAAAGGTCAACTCTTTCAACTTTTAACTTTTGGTAGCCAAATTTTCGCCTCAAAACTGATTAAAATGCTTGCCGTATGTCTGAATACCTCTTATGTATAAATATATGTTTAGACCCAAATTTGGCTAAGTAGTTTTCTAGACACCGCAAAGGTAAAATCTTTTGAACGTTGACCCCTTGGTAGCTGAAATTTTCGACCCACAGATTAAAAAGATTTCCCTATCTCTTAATGTAGAGACCGTGGATTTCACCTTTTTTTTTTTTTAAATTTGACCACAATTTTGACCCCTTAACATTTATTTTTTGGCTCAAATCAGATGTAAAACTTTGATCCATGTTCAAGTAAGCTACACACACACACATATATATATATATATATATATATATATATATATATATATATATATATGTATATATATGGAAATATGGCGGTGGACAAGTATATATATATATATATATATATATATATATATATATGCTTTCCCACCGCCATATTTCCATTACATATATCTTTTTTCTTAATAGTTATTCCCCTCGATTTTGCTTTGTTGAACGAGATACGAAACTGGTCAGCTAGCTTTTTACTTTTTATCTTTTAATTTATCATGATCAATAAATTTGGTCTGTATATAGCAATTATTAAATTTTGTACTGCTACAGAGAGAGAGAGAGAGAGAGAGAGAGAGAGAGAGAGAGAGAGAGAGAGAGAAAGAGTGAAATATGTCTAATTCATTTCAGACGAGCCACGCACGATCCTCCTTTTTGATTATTGTAAAAAAAATCATGTTTTACACAAGATTAGAAAACACATCGGTACCGTCGGTTTCAAATCTAATATAAAGGGACCAGTTTATGGTCGATGAATATCGATTCTCTTTAGCCTCCAATTATATCTGTTTCTACTGGAAATGGCAAACGCACGTTGTTGTTTTTTTTCGGATCTCAATTTTCTTCGTCTTATTAACTTGTAATTTTTAGTGAACTCATATTTTTATTTTTTATTTGGGGATTTCCAATCAATCGGTTCGAAAGAAAACTAGATTTCAAAATATCTTTTGTTGATTTAAATTTAGCGATTTGTTTTATTCTAATTTAAAACATATTGACAAATGTCGAATTTTTCACGTGAATGTTCATATTTACTTAAATTCAGACATTTTGTTGTGTACCGTACCTTTTAACACGCCTATGCACACAGTGTATTTATTTAAGCTTATACGAATATATCCATGCATACACAGATTTTTTTTTTCATTTAAGTGTTTCGTTTTATCCCTTGTTGTGTTAAAGTTTTTTTGGGGGGTGGGGGGAATATTGTTTCCTAAGAATCTATTCATAATTATATAATTTTATTCTTGATTTTGTTTTTATTTGTTACCTGTATATTTCGAAATTTAAATAAATATATTCCCTACATACCTACATTTAGTCCATTTGATTAAATTCTCAATTTTTAATTACATCTATTTTTACCTATATAAGTATTTTCACACTCCCACGCATTTCTTTTATACAGACAGATTTGTATGTATATCTAAAAAGTATTAGTGTTCTGACTTTCTTACTCCTCCCACACCTCTCATCATCCTTTACAGACTCCCTGCCTTCTTTTAATCCCTTATGCCACTCAAAAACTGATGTTCAATTCATGCAATATGGTCTGAAGCATGGCATACGTTTCTATGACATTGTTGTCAAGTTTAAAACAGATTTCTCTTTGCATCTCGTTCTTCTAAAGTGTCATCACGTTCATGTTGCCTGTTTGAAATTAACCAGATTTAATAATTACGCTTCAGTAGGGTGTATTCCAATTCCGGCTCTAGCTGTTCATTTGAACCTGAAATTATACAGATTAGTCAGTCATCTCATAAGATGTGTAGCAATAACATGCTGAATTTCTAAGAGTCTACGATAAATTTTAATGTCTGTACAAAATAATAATTTGGATACTTAATTTAGGCACGTCGTATTGTACTGATTTTTTTTATATATAAGATAACTAATAAACGTTTTAGAAGAAATCTATTAAGATTTTGTATTATAATTCTATTCCTAGGTTTTCTTTTATTTTAAGTTGAAAAGTGAATCTTTACTTGGAAAAATGTTTTTATATTATAAAATGTATTTAACACAAATGAATTTTAATTCTATTATCATATATATCATTTTAAATCTCAATGTATATGAACACGAATAATGCAAATTTCTTTCATATTTACTTGAAGTAAAATTCTTGGGAACAACTATCTCCTTTTAGTTTATATATTGTAAATGTAGTTGCTATGTATTACTCTATTACTGATTGCGTAGTGCAGATTTTATCTTGCATTTTCTTAGAAATATTCTTATGTAATTTCTATGTCTGAAGTCTAGTTTCTCCAATTTACTTGTCTTCTGTTTGTGCACGCCTTTAGGAACTTACTCCGCACATTTAAACAGCGGTTAAAGCTGTCTTGCTTCTTATTTCGCTCTAAACGGGCTTTCATGTGCATAAAACCTCTGCTAGAATATCTATTGATTCATACATACATGTGTTTCTGTCATGCCACCGGTCTGGTTTATGATCGGTGACTCGTAAACAAGCGATTTTACATTACAGTTACTTTCTTGAGGGAAATTATTTTTGGATCTGCGTTTTCTTTTATTTTCGCTTCCATTGATATAATGGTCTATATTGATGGGGTGGTGGAGCAGATAATTTTCATTGGATTCCTATTTAACAGTTTATGTAGCTTATGCTGTAATATGAAGTTAATGTCTAGAAGTTTTAGGATATGCCCTGCGTCTGTCTTGGTGTTAAAAGAGAATGACGGCGAGAACTAAATGATGTCCTGCTTCATATTGTGTCATCTTAGCTTGTTGGTTCTGGGCTGGATGGTATGAAATATTTCCGTAAAGCGAGGTGTTCCGTTATAATTTGGGGTTGTTTTATTTTTACATGTATATATATAAACATATATATATATATATATATATACTTATATACGTATATATATTTATATATATATACATATACATACGTATCTATATATATAAATATATGTATGTATATATATTTATATACATACGTATCTCTCTCTATATATAAATATATATATATATATACATATATATATAGATATGTATATGCACATTTGCCTCAAAAGAATATAAAAATAGACACGATCAAGTGATGAAGACAGTACACTGACATTGAAAACACTGATGAAGCATAATTTTGTACCTCAATTTTTGATGCTTACAATGATTTGTTAAAACTATTTTGAAAATTGAAATCGTAAACAATAAAAAAACGACATTACGAATTATAGAATCTAACAATGTGGATTCACTTTACCGAGGGCGGCACATCAGAATAAGCTTTCAGCTGCTGCCTGACAGAGATTAATATAATAACGCAAACATCCCCATATTTGAGTACACCTCAACAAATTATTCTATCGCACACACACACGGGCGCACGCGGGCACGCGCACACACGCACGCGGGCACGCGCACACACACGCACACACATACACACACACACACACATATATATGTATATATGTGTGTGTGTGTGTGTGTGTGTGTGTGTGTGTGTGTATAAGGAAGTGTTAGAAGGTTTTCACAATGCAAGGAATGGAAATTTGTCGGCGCTATGGAAGGAAAACAAACAAGTGATAATCTCTTTCTCTCTCTCTCTCTCTCTCTCTCTACATATATATATATATATATATATATATATATATATATATATATATATATATATGAGAGAGAGGCGGTAGCTGTCTCCATATAGGGATGGCCCGTACACGCCTATATACGCCTACAAAACAAAACTATCCAAATCTCAACTAAAATCAACTTATAAGTTTCAAAAAGCACATATTCTTACAGAGAAGCGTCTTACGAATCCAGCGAGTGTCAGAACGTCGGTTAAAATGTCAAAAGAGAGCAAAAAAAGGTACAAAATGGCCAATTGTTCTTCTTTCTTCTTTCTTGTTCTTCTTTCTTCTTTCTTTTGAGACGATGTATCTCGGTGTACGAACGGTCTCTGACAACAGTTCAAGCATCAATCGACTGCTCTTTACACGGAGAACTTCTCTCAAAAGGGACAGCTCCAAATAATACACCGGATGCTCACAGACGTTCCAGTTTGCCAGTGGCCTATATTTCTTGGACGCTGAATATTTGAGGTGAACGTTAAGGTTTTTTCTTTAAACAGTAACCCACCAGCGTTAATGAAACCACGCAATCTTTATCTCAGTTGATCAAAATTGTTATAAGAGTAACCTATCAGCAAGTACGACGTCAAAAAACAATGTTATAAAAACAAATAATTCTTCAGATTTTGGACTGTAAAATATGTACAAAATGTCAATGCTGTGACCAGGATTCGAACCTAGGTTAGCACGGCCACAACGTGGGGTCCTAACCTCTAGACGATCACGGCTAACACTGACGTCTGTCGCTCTTGGCAGAAAGACACATGACTACTGTCAAACTATTGAAAAATCAGGAGGAAACTTGAAATTCTCACGCATGCGCAAAAATACACTATAGCAACCATTGTTAAATGCAGCTTAATCTCTTCGCTCGCTAAGAAAAGTAGATCAGACCAGTTCTTCTAAGAACTCACCAAACGCCAAAGGAAATAAGTTAAATTAACCGCAAAAGAAACTGCAAGAAAGTCATCTTCTAAGAACTCACTGGAAGCTGACCAAAAAGAATCAAAATCCAAGCCCTAGCCACAAAAATAACTAGATATTGTGGCTACTATACACAATCTACTAATAAAAACAAGTAAGTTTTCTAAAATAAACTACAATAAATTAACCAAGTAACCTCACACTGTCACTGATTAGGACTTCATATAAAGATAACAACTACACTATTGGTGTATATACCGTTCCACACTTTAACTATTGGTGACGGGGCAGTATCTCAATTCTACGAGAGTTGTCTTGCTATAAGATAAGTGAGATTATAGTAAGATACATATAAGTGTTATATGTGTACATTTAATAAAAAATGCCAAAGTCAGCACGTAATAAAAATGCTCAGAGAAATATAGACTATGAAAAAAACAAAGTCAATGTATTATCTGAGCAAAAAGAATACTATCAGAAAAATGCTGAAATAATAAAAATTAAGTATCATGCAAATCCTGAGGCGAAGAAGCCTGCCTCACGTGCTGACTCAAAAGCACGGTATAACAGGGATCCCGAGGGGAAAAAACTGCTTCACGTGCTCTTCATAACAGAGAACCAGAAAAAAGAAGGCTGCCTCACGTGCTGACTCAAAAGCACGGTATAACAGGGATTCTGAGGAGAAAAAAGCTGCCTCACGTGCTCTTTATAACAAAGAACCAGAAAAAAAGAAGGCTGCCTCACGTGCTCTTTATAACAACGAACCAGAAAAAAAGAAGGCTGCCTCACGTGCTGACTCAAAAGCACGGTATAATAGGGATTCCGAGAGAAAAAAGCTGCCTCACGTGCTCTTTATAACAAAGAACCAAAAAAAAAGAAGGCTGCCTCACGTGCTCTTTATAACAACGAACCAGAAAAAAGAAGGCTGCCTCACGTGCTGACTCAAAAGCACGGTATAACAGGGATTCCGAGGGAAAAAAGCTGCCTCACGTGCACTTTATAACAAAGAACCAGAAAAAAAAGAAGGCTGCCTCACGTGCTGACTCAAAAGCACGGTATAACATGGATCCCAAGGGGAAAAAAGTTCCCTCATGCACAAACTATTATAATTATAAATATCAAAAACTGCCAAATCTTTGCCAAAATGCCAAAGAATGAACCAAGAAAAATTTGATAGTGAACCTATGAACATTTTAGAACTTTATAATTCTCTAACTGTTTTATCAGAGAAGCGGTAGCACTCTCTATGTAATATAGAACCGATGGAGGACCAAGAGGCAACTCCTAAGGCCCAAAACCCAAAAACCTAAAACCCAGCAGGAAGCGACCTGCTACTAATGGAGGCGGCAATGAGCCGCCTCCTAAAAAAGACAATACTATCATGAATGTAAGTTTAAAAATAAGACTGTAAGTAAAAATACTAATTAACAAGAATAAAAAAGCATTGGAAATGCAAAAGGATATAGGGATGGTATGCCAAAAAGTATACATACAAGATAGCTATGAATGGCTAGGCACATATATATATATATATATATATATATATATATATATATATATATATATATATATATTCTTTTTTTGTTCTTTCTGGAACCGTCCCTTGCGACAACTATAACGGCGTCGATTATAATCAGTTATGACACGACGTTGGGGCGCAATGAGAGGCGACCATCTAGTATAACTCCGACCAAAGGAAAAAAAAGAAAACTCGAGTCGTTAAAATAACAGATGAACCAAACAAGATACAAAGAAAAAATCTCTTTTATCAAAAACTGGTAAATATAGATGTTGAATTATATTTGACCAAAAAGCATTTATGTTTAAAAGATAAAAACAAAAATTACTATAAAAACATTCACTTCTATTAAAAGAAAAATAACTAGAAAACAGAGTTGCTTCCATTACATTATCGATTATAATCAGCTTATTAGACATTAGTTTCTCTTTACTATTTTTGATTTTCTTTTTCTTTTTCTTTGTAAATAAAAATTTATTTTTCTTTTCAAATTATGTTTTTCTACTCTTTTATTTTTCATTATATGTTTGCGGTGTTCCGATACCTCTAAACTAGGAACAAATCCGTAACACTTGTCTATCTAGCATATACATCACTCTGAGATGCCTTATACATATACAGGACTGGGTATGACGTAAAACTACATCCGGCAATGAGGCCCTGAGCGGGAGCTCCAGGGTTTTGGGGAGAATGTCAATACTCCTGAGTCATTGCAGTGCTGGGTCACCCTTGGGCAAGGTATAGTACCCACTAGCCCCCTCTATTTAGGGTCACAAAACCCCAAGCCTGGTCAACGATATTCTTGGAGGATGAGGAAGGAATTCCAACGTCTTGCACAGCGGATGAACCAACACCGCAATGTCGACGTGGTCAACAAGGCTGATGTAGAACTCGACTCGGGTCTGCTTCAGCCATCGGATGCGGCATATTGCATGTGTGCAGACTGTTTTGGCTCGTCCTTGCCTCTATACTTTTGCTTTCAGCGGAGAGGGTGCTAGCAGTACTGGGCAAGCTGCTTATTCCTACTTTGCCTAGGCTGGGAGATGAGGTGAAAGTCCTGTGGCGATGGAGTGAGGACGTGCCGGCAGGTTTGATGGACTGGAAGCCGCAGCGTGATCTCTGCACTCAGGCGATTGGAGTATGGTGGTCGTGCACTTGCTGACGAGGGACAGCATTGTAAGGCAGCAGTTCCGGTGACCGGGCAGCTCTATTCAGAGGTGCACCGCCTGCCCTAATATAGGAAGAGTCCTAGCCGATGCCATTAGAGATCCAAGCATTGCTGCTTGGGAAGCAAAAAGAGCGTGACTACGGGCGCCACTACCCGGATTTCCTGCCATCAGGTATCACATCTGCGGGCGGGGTTTCAGAGCCCCGATCGGACTCACATCGCACCTTCGACACGAACACTAACCGACCTCTGTATCATTATCGAAAACGACGGACTGCCCGAGAGAGAGAGAGAGAGAGAGAGAGAGAGAGAAAGAGAGAGAGAGAGAGAGAGAGAGATGCATATACATATTTCGTAATTTTTAATGATAAATTCCAAACTTTAGAACGAACAAAGCACATAACTATTACTGAGATTCACGTGTGCCCACCGATAACGTAATATAACTTCAATTTGTATGTAAATTATTTTTTCTATTCGTTCTGTTGTATCTAAGTTATATTTAATTATATTTAACGTAAGGTGCAAGCTTGGGTGAGCGTTCCTCTATATTTTAAAGTTTACAAAAAAATAGTGTTACCCTGTTAGCCATCGTGTACCTGAGAATATATATTTCAAAATTCATAATGATCGCTTCATTGGTTAATTATAAGTAATTTCTTTTAAAACGAAATATAAGTATATACATATGTATATGTAGTTTAATACATCGGTAAATGGTACACTTTACAAAAACAAAAAAAAAACAAAAAAAACAATAATGTTACCATCATAATTTCAGACATTTATAATGATCCGTTAAGATATACTGTACTTAGAAATTTATTATATAAAACTCACTTGTCTGTTTAAATGTATGTATGTATGTATGCATGTGTGTATATATGCATGTTGGTATGCATGTGTGTATATCCTGGAGGATTAAAAACAAGACCTTCCAAAGGGGGAATGAACCCTTTTTCGGGGTCAACAGCCAACTAGCACCGTGTGTGTTTGTGTGTATGTGTTGGGGTAGAGAGGGCTCCTATAAGCCGTGGTGAAGGCAACCTTTCTAGGAAAAGCAAATCTCTGGTTTAAAAAACATAAAGCGGGAGACCAGTACCCGCATGAAGCTGATCTGCAGTTTAACTTGTTGCTGGTTATCTTGCTCTTGCTTGTTGCTGGATCTCAACATTTTGAACCGAGAGAGAGACTTAGTTGTCGTACAAAGCTAAGACTCTGTAACATCATCTGTGTATAGATACTCCCCCAGGCATTTGTCTATTAAAATGGTCCTGTGGCGATGGAAGTCATTATTGGGCTCAGAGACTTTAAGCGTCTGACAAGATGTTGCAATTATCATGTATGTATATATGTATGCCTAAAACTTTCGACAGAGGCGACGGATTTTTACAAGATCAGTATCGTTTTGAAGCTCGACCTTGCGAACGACGAATATCGATTAATTGACCCAAAACATTAATTCCTTCACCCTTAACTGGGTATTTTCTACAAGGAGGGGTCGTTTTTTTTCGCCGATACTTTCAAAAGTCATTCCCTCTTTTCGATTGACTAGCTTTAAGTTAAACATTCGCCACTTCTGGTTTGGCGATGGACGCAACGGCAAAGACATCACGTTTTTTATGTTCTTTTCGCGGTACTGGTTCGAGCCTGCCTACTACCTGTTTTTTTCTCAACACACACCTTCAAACACCTAGGCAACGTCGGACACCCAGTGTGTTTATTAGCGTCTCTGGTTCGTTATTTTTATTGCAAAAGTTTCAGATCGTCCATGTTCATTAGGTGGTTGATTCTTTCATTTTTATTAATGAACTAATAATTACTTGACACTTTATTTGTATATTGCTTAAGGACATTATTAGTATGGTGAACGTTAGTGGTGATAGGGAATCTGATAAGAAAACACCTTTTTGTATTTTGATCTCAGTTATGTATTTTCCAACAGCTGTCAGTTCGAGTTTCTATGTTCTCATTGCATTCAATCAAATTTATAATCTTCTCTGGCATTTTGTTCATTAACTTGCATTCTTGTGGGATTCTATTATTATTATTATTATTATTATTATTATTATTATTATTATTATTTAAACTTTTTCACTCATGAGGATTTCCCTGAAACCGTACAACATCAGTAGTAAAGATAAAACATAACATATACTCTTTATACCCGTCCTGGGTTGGGTATTCCTTTAATTAACCATACCAATAATTAATGTTGATATAAATTTTGTTCTTATTAGGTGGTTTATTTTGGCATTCAGTCAGAATAAATAAAGTAAATATTTCCAGACAATTATACATTTTTAATAAAATATTTTGTTTTAGTGAGATTTCTGAAATAGGATTATTTGAATATGTTGTCATTTTTAATGGTTTTATCGCTGATGCTGTCATTAGGATTTTTTAAAAATTGCAGTAAACATTTATGTTTAATTGTTTGCTTTAAAAGATGCTTTTGCTCTAAACTGTTCATGTTGCCTTCCTTTTTTTAACATTATTAACACGACAAAATTACAGGCAGAATTTTTCAAGTGTGTGGACAGCACTAATTCGTATTTAGAGAGTCGTGTAATTGATTGCACATCCTTCATCTATATATATAAAAGCGAAAATGTGTGTATGTATGCTTGTATGTGTTCTTGTGTGTCCGCTAAAAACTTTCGACAGACACGACAAAAATTCACATACTCGATATCATATTGAAGTCCCATCCTTCGCCCGAAAAATATCGAAAAATTGGCCAAAAACGTTTTTCACCCCGAAATCGACAATTTTTTACAAGGGGGGGGGTCAACAAAAACCGTCCCCTCGTGACGACGACCGGTTCTACGCATGTGTCAGATGACGTCATGGCCTGATTTACTTTAAATAATTGAAGAACTGACTAAATTCATGTACGTCGTGTTAGCTCAGATGGTTAGCGCGTTGGTTCGTAATCTAAACGTTTTTGGGTTCGATTCGTGGTGTGAGATGTCTTCTTTTTTTTCAATTTTTTAAATTTAAGTATTGAACCAGTGTTATTTAAGCCATTTTTCACGTGACGTTCGTTTTTCTGTTTTTTTTTACTTCGCTTATCCACCCAGATACCCACCGATTTTTAAAATTTTAATATCGAAACAGGCTTATTTAAGCCATTTTTCACGTGTTTTTGTAACGTTCGTTTTTCTGTTTTCTTTTTTGTTTTTTCGATTTTACATTTAACATCGTTCGTTTGCCTTACGTTAGTTTCTTTTTGTGTTTTTTTTCGATGTTTTGATTACCCCCCGCTTAAGTTTTAATGTTCGTTTTTATGTTTTTTTACTTCGCTTATAACAAACAAACCTGGTCATCGACCTCATTTGCTGAATAGTTATTGCTTACGTCGTCGTCGTCGTCGTCGTCGTCGTCGTCGTCGTAACGCTCTACGACTTCCGTGCGGGCACCTGTCAATTTGGATCTTAGTTACATAAATTCAAACATCTTTCAGTAACTCATTCTGGCTGGCCGAACGGTTCATGTTTTTTTCACATTTTATTTTCAAACTTCGCCTCAGGGCTTCGGGTTCGATCCTACCTCTCCTCCCCCCTGTTTCTTTTTTATTTAAGAGCACCCACACCTCCAAACACCCGCACAACGCCGGGTACCCCTGCTAGTATTTAAATAGAAGAAAGTATTTCTTTAATATATTGTTAATATGTATGCCCTCGTCATCCATAGGTAAGCTCATTTACATATTGCTTTGTGAAATAACTTCTCATTAATGAACTATCCGTTCACCTAGTATTTTTTTCGTAATGGCTGTTTAAATTTTATCATGACATATATTTCTATTTAAGAGTATTTTTATATTGTGGATACCTGGCTAGCATTCTGGTTAAAATACTGTTTCCAGTTTATTTTCTCCCTGTTTGTTTCTAGGGGTGATAATCCAGTTTTAGATTGTAAATTAAAAAAATACATCATCCAACCAACACACACCATAGCTAAGTAAAGAAAATAAATCAGTGAACATTCTTTCCCCAGATTAATTTCAATTTAATTCAACCATAATACATTTCAGTAAATTCGTAAGCAATTCATTCTTTTTTTATTTTTTAGATTATAATTTAAAAGTAAATCTCCTGCAGAAACAAAACATAAAGAAGCCAAGAAAAGAATTAGTGAATATCCCACACCCCATATTAATTTTATTACGAAATTAACTTCCACCATAATTCATTTTATTTCATTCGTAAATGAGTTAACCATTATATTCCTTTTGTTAAATCGTAAGTTAAGAAGAAAAAAAAGAGCTGCATCAAACACTCACAAATCACTCCGAAATCAGGTAAAAAGGCAACAACCTCCACTTGAAATAACTTTTTACAAAATCCATTTAAAAGTATAATTTATGCGTTTTGATTTCCGAGTTTGAAAGAAAGATCCCCGAGTTTAACATAATATACTTGACGAAAGTCGACAGTTACATCATCCGAAAAGTTTTTGAATAACATTCAAGATCATGAAAGTAGTTCGAATGATCCAAATAATAATAAAAAAATAGTTTTTCAATATCATGTTATGGGATTAACGCGAAAAGACTCACCAATTTGCATATTTGTTTGCAGAATGACACCCCAATAATTTACTGATCGTTGTTATTGTTTTCTGATTCAATGACTTTCTCAATTTATTACAAAATACACTTCCATTTACGAATAGTTTTATATCGTAGGTTAAGGATTATCTCTTGGAGTGAACGGATGGCTTTTCCAGTAATTCTGGTCAATTTACTTCCGGGGATGTGATTCAGTTCTTAAGTTTTAATCTATATAATTATAAAACTCAAATGACCTTGTAACAATTGGAAAAGCACTTCCAATCATTCGAAAACAAGTTTTATTTTCCCGGTCAATTTACTTGTCGATATTGCGATGTTTAGTTTTCTAAATCTTACCACCTTACGTTGAGATATGGATCCCGCTAATTGCACCTTAAATAACACGATCCAACATATTTATGCTAAATGGAATGATTCTCTTCTATACCAAACCAAAGCTATCGATCTCAAAGATTTGTGACTTTTTTAGGATTCTTATATAATCTCTCTTCAATGTATATTTCTTTCTAACGATCGCGTAAATACCGCTCTCTAATATTCACTTCCATTCAAATGGTTTCGCAATGTAAGGTCATTTTTTTTCTCGTACGTACGTTTGTATTCAATTGATAATAATCGCTGGCAGATACTCGTGCATGACGTTTCTTAACCAAACAAATTGCATTATCGAACTCCAGATGCATTTTTGGAACTTCAAACGTGGAATCTGTGTTCCGGCGTGTTATGCGTTTGTTCCAAGAACGTATGACCTGTTTACTATGAAACATGGATTCAGATTTTTTTTTTTTTAATATTTTCATTGTTTTTTTTTCTAAATATTTTTCTGACGTACCTGTCATATGTCGAAGTTTTACCGGCAATCTGCGTGATTAATCGACCTGCAGGTGTCACACGATTCAAACAGTTTTGTCGTATCCGGTTTTCCACGGCGGATTTTTTTATTATTTTACTGTCAAATAAAGAATGAATGTTGTTATTTCTATTATTTTGATTATTTGGACCACTTTTCATATCTTGAGTGTTATTTTCACGACGTTTCGCTTTATGAAACCTCCGGCCTTTTTCAGGTGTTTTGTCGAATTCGGAAATCTTTATGCGATGGTAGCATAGTGGATTAAGTACTTTGTAAAAATAATTGTAAGTTACATCTTTCTGCAGGTTCAAGTTTCAATCTTCTTCGCAGGCGATTCTTAAATACTATTACGAATTAGGAATTTTACTCAATCATGGCTGACGGAACGAGAGCATACTACTCTCGTAGATTGAATAAAGGAATTCGTTGGAAATTCCGTGCAGATTCACGGCTTTGATTGAAACATTGTGAAAATAAAACTCAAGATGAAAACAGTAACATAAATAATACGAATTATCAATCTTAATCTCGAAAATTCAGAAACCTCCCCAACTTTCTTATGTTTTCGTATGAAGGTTTTTATTTCATCATTATTCCATTATATATTTAATACATTTGTTTCATTCAATTTCGTTTATTTATTTTTTCTTCACTAGCAGGGAGGCCTGGCATAACCCGATCGTAAAATACGCTTAAATATGATATTTTAATTCATGCAAATTTCGTATACATTATTATAGAACCAATTTTCTAGCTACTCTTATGTATTAATAAAGTTGTGATTTTAAAAATAAAACAAATATATGCATATGACTTTGGTGCATCAGCTAGAATCGAAAACGAAACAAAAATGTTGAAGAGAATATATATATATATATATATATATATATATATATATATATAACTTGATTTCCTTCAATATAATCGATACCGGATGAACAATTTTGAAGAGAATATATATATATATATATATATATATATATATATATATATATATATATATATATATATATATAACTTGATTTCCTTCAATATAATCGAAGCCAAAACCCAAATTTATGAAGAATTCTTGGTAAAATTATTTATTGCAAGAAATGGAAGGTCATAACAATTAAACGAGAATCCCTCAGAAGAAAAAAAAAATAAAGACTGACACACAAAATAACACACACGCTATCGTATTAATATAGAGATTAATTTTTTGTCTTTTTATTAATTTTCTAGTATATTTTTTCACTAACTATTCAGCGCTTACGGGAGATGAATTTTGAACATTTTCTACCATTGCATTTTATTAGGAAATATAAACTTACTAGCAAACTATGGGCTGCCGCCGATAATTTTCCGTTTCTGTGAGTTTGTAGTACTTTTAGTTCTTTCTGCAGTTTTATTATTCCCATTTCGTTTTTATGTGCACATGTTACCATTTACGATTATTTTTCATATTGCCGTGTTTATAATCTGGGGCGAACAAAGATTTTCCTGTCTTTCAAGTCAATTTACTTCCGGTGATGTAATTCAGTTCTAATGCGTAAATTAAATATAAAGCCCTAGCTAACCTAACATACAGACAGGGACCAAAGACACAAGTCAGTGAAAATCCTTTAATTACTATTACAGTAGAACCTTGTCAATAACTTTGCAGCTAATTCTACCCTTTGCGATCAAGGCCGCCAACCCCCAATATTTCCTCCTGTATCAGAAAACACGCTATGTGATATACGTATATCTGTACGTGATGTTGCCAAGCTAATCAAAAACCTTGATTCCAGTAAAGCAACTGGCCCTGACGGTATTCCAATTATAGTACTCAAAAAACTTCAACCTGAACTAGCGCCCATACTTACAAAACTGTTTAAACGTTGTCTTAAGGAGAATAGTTTCCCATCTCCCTGGAAAATTTCATCAGTATGCCCTGTATTTAAGAATTCAGGTGATCGCTCATCCCCCTCTCAGTACAGGCCGATAAGTCTCCTGTGCGTCATGAGTAATCAACCATCTCAACAAAAATAACCTTCTTAGTGACACTCAATATGGTTTCCGTTCTGCTAGATCTACAGCAGATGTGGTTGCAGTTATATCTCATAGGATTAGCAAATCTCTCGACGGAGGCAACCTTTCTAGGGCAATTGCTCTTGACATATCTAAGGCCTTTGATAGGGTATGGCATAAAGATTTACTTCATAAGATCTCTAGCTATGGTATAGCTGGAAATGTCTTCTCAATTATTAAATCATTTCTTTCTGATAGGTTCATAAGAGTAGTAGTTGAGGGGCAAAAATCAGAAGCTCACAGTATTAATGCCGGTGTCCCTCAGGGGTCCATCCTGGGCCCAACTCTTTTCCTGATCTACATTAATGATCTTCCAAATCACACCCTTACATCATTTGTAGACATTTATGCTGACGACACTACCATTTATGGTAGAACATCTAAGATAGTAAACGACCAAGTTCTCTCCAATTCTCTCTCCTCTGATCTTGAGCACGTAGTACAATGGGGTAAGGAGTGGCTGGTTACTTTTAATGCATCTAAAACCAAGCTTCTCTCTTTACATCATCAACATTCTGATCCACATCTGGCATCAATTGAAATGAATGGCTCTCGTCTTCAGGAGGCCTCAAGTTCTGATAAGCTTCTGGGCTTGACCATTACTCCTGATCTTAAATGGAACACGTACATCAAATCTGTTGCCAAAGCCGCTGGAAAAAATGGTGGGATCTTTCTATCGATCCGGTAGATATCTCACTGCTGATGCTATTCTCTATCTATATGAGCCAAGTACATCCAAGGATGGAATACTGTTGCCACATCTGGGCAGGAGCTGCTAGAAAGGACTTGTCCTGCCTTTATAGAGTTAAAAATAGACTTCGTAGCCTCGTAGGAGATGTCCTTTTCTCTTCCTTGACACCTCTATCTCAGAGAAGAGATGTTGCGAGTTTGTCTCTGATGTATCGCTATTTTCATGGGAAGTGTTCGACTGAGCTTCAATCTATGGTCCCCCTCGCCAAACTTTCACAAGAAACACTCGTCTAGCTGTAAACACTATCAATAATTCCCCCCACTCTTTATCTGTGCCTAAACCTAAACGTAGATTCCATGAACAAAGCTTCTTTCTTAAAACTGCAAGCCTGTGGAATTGTCTTCCGTTTTCCTGCTTTCCGGCTGACTACAATATGGTTGCCTTCAAGTCTAACGTAAATACGTTCTTGATGAGCCGTTCCATATAAGTTATCAAATTTACCAAATTTTCATTACTAATGATTACTATATTGTCCAATTTCTACTGTACACTCTTTAACCCTTATCCTTGAGTGGTCTCTTGGCCTTGATAATGTAGTGATACCTATGTAAAAAAAACCCGGATTACGTCATTAAAAATTAGTAACAAAATACAATACAGAATATAATACACATACATGCATATAATCAAACCACATTATAAATAACACCGTAAGGCGGGGCAAATACCGTAACCAGAGATCTGAAAACATCGTATAACACATTCTAGCCTGAAAAAACGTATCCCAGGGCCATCGTATTACTGTATTGCCAGACTGAATTCAATTATAAACACTTCCGGTTATTCTTTAACAATTTTTTTTCCAGTAAATTTACTTGTGGGCGTTACGATTCTTGGTTTTCTAAATGTTAACGAGCAACGTTAAGACACGAGTTTAAATACAAGTCACTATTTTTAGTTGTGCAATTGGAGCGTGTTTTATTTAGATTTGTTAAAATATAAAATAATATTTTTCACTAATTTATCATTTCGTTGTGTTCAAAATTCCAAATTCAAACGGATACTGAGAAAACGATAACTACTTTCTAAAGAATGTAAATAATTTCATTTGATAGTCAAGTTTCACTTTACAAAAATGATTATATAAAATGTGCAAATGAAACTTGTTTATATTACAAATAATTTTAACATAATTACAAATATTTTTTTTTACAAATAAACACAAAACAACTCACTTATTACGTATATTTAGGTTTACTGAAGTCTAAGAGCCAACCGTGGTTTACTTCAGAATGTACCCCTACCATAGCGCCCAGAAACCACTATCTCCATTTCTTTTAACTAAATACCTGTTATGCACCTAAAGCCGCCTTAAAAAGAGTAATAAAGAATCATAAAAATAGATACGTATGCTCAGTCTGTCAAGTTTAAAGTAGCTGCGCAGAAGCTTAATTTCCATGACTTTTGCCGAATAACACATAGGATCCAGAACAGAGACGTGTCCGCTATTCCAACTATCATCAATGGACCTGAGGTAATTTCGTCAGCATCTGACAAAAGCAAAATTCTTTGCCAAGAACTTTACAGCAAATTCTTTCTTTTGCGATCAGAGCCGCATACCCACATATATCCTCTTGTGATTGTAAACATGTGATATAGCATACTAATATCTGTGTGTGATGTGTGTTAAAATATTTATTTACATTTAGAGGAGGTAATTTTCATTAAACATTTAAAGCATCCAAATGATAGTGTTAAACCGAGACTAAAAGCGAAAATAAGATATATTTAATTTTTCTTTTTAACAATAAACATTTGAAATACACGAACATATTCGTGTAGCGCTTCTTAATAGACTGGATTATTGTCCAAGAATAAACAATGAAATATACAGATGAAAGCTATATATTGCTTTGCTTAATAATCCTTGTGTAAGTTATTATGACACGATGACAATCAATAAGTTGTTGATGACAAAAATACTTTTTATGAGTTATTATTATATTTATACGTGTAAATGACACGTAGTTGTAAAAGATTGATTAAAAATAATGATCTCGTGTGTTATTATTCAACATGTAGAGTAATATGAGTATTATTAAAAAGTAATACTTCTATGTGGAAATATTACACGTTTAGGCCACCGTACCTATAAAAATTCGATTTTAAAAAATAATATCTCTATGAGTAATTATTACATACGTATATTACTTGTAACAATAAAAAGTTGATTTTTTTTTAAAATGATGCTGCCATGGTTAAAAGGTTAAAGAAAAAGGTTCCACGCTTATCTGAACGACTTGAAAAGCAAATAACTGCATGGGAAATGCAATACTGCCGTCCAATAAGTCATACTCGCTGTTAAGAACAATTGATAGAGGAACTAAATAAAGGCGATCCAAAACGACACTCATGGTTTCTTTTACGCCACAAATCCATCTCCAGACTTTTCGTGCTGGATTAAGCTCCCCTCAAAAGCAAATACGAGTCATTGATTCGCAAGCATGCCTCCGCCATCAACTTCAGATTAAAACAATACTTGAAGGGCCGCTGAACCAATCCCATTCGTAAGACAGTATATTCAATACCATTTCTGAAGCACCGGTCGACGAATCTCTTGGCACATTCTGAGCTTCTAGGTAGTCAAAGAGGCGGTTAAATTCTTGAAGAATAACAGGGTCCAGGACTTGATTTTATCCCAGATGAAATTTATAAGATTACCAGTAACCTCTCACTGACCCAAACGCATCAGCTCATCATTAAAATCTGGGAAGACCAAAGGGTTCCAATGGACTTCAGAGACACGCCAAGACATAATATTCTTAATGCGTCAACTCCAGTGCAGAGCGCAACATCAACCTCTCTACATGACATTTAGCCTCCAACTTGGTTCCAAGAGAACTACTTTGGAAAATATTCGACACTTTTAAATGCCTCGAGAAGTCTATTGAAATCCTCAGGCTAGACAGACATGAATACCAAATTCCTCTCTCCTGACAACCTAGATGAGTCCTTAAATATTAAAATAAGCTACAAACAGAACTGCGTCATTTTCTTGATGGTATCCATCATATTTGTAGTCATCATACACGTGGTCAAGAATGACTTTTCCCCATGATTCGACATAGTCTACAGAACAAACGAGAGAGCTTTCAATCCCTCTCACCGAAAGTCAAAGAATAAAACCTCAATTATATCCATGATGGAATTCCAGTACACCGATGACAACTGCGGTAAAACACTTGCAGAAGATTCTAAATGTCTACAGCCGCGCCTATGCCCGGCTTGCCATTGTCGTTAACCTAACAAAAACCTAGATCATATACCCACCAAATCCTGATGACAGAGCCGATGCAGCATTGCTCTCCCTCACCATCGGTTACAAACCTCTGGAGAACGTGGACCACTGTCTTAAACCTTGGAAACCACCGTTCATACAAAGCCAACATCCAAGGCAGTGTCCAACCCATGTGTTTCAAGACATATATCTGGACAGACATAAAAGCTGTCGTGCTCCTTATGCTTCTCTACGCCTCTGAGAACTGGACGACGTACTGCTGATACCTGAAATAAATGGTGAATTTTCACCAACGCTGCATGTAGAACACTCTGAATATTTCATGGGTTGGTTATTGTACCAACCTCAGCGTAAATATAGACCAATATCACTAGCGTTGAAGCCATTATGATTAAGAACTAGCTGAAGTGGTCAGACCACTTTATCAGGATGTCGGATTTCTTACAATTCTTTTATGGGCAGGTAAAATAAAAGGAAAGCGAAGTTGAGGAGGTCAGAAAAACGACACAAAGATTTAAAAAAAAAAACAACTTGTAAAAGTTTGGCATCTATAATGGCACATGAACGACGTGAAAACCTCGAGAAAAGAAAAATAAGGGAAAGAGAAGAATGCTCTCTAGCCAACCCCGAAATGGTAATGAAACTACTTCCCCTCACTGCGAAAGATAGTTCAAGGAAATAATCAGGCTTGTCGGCCAACTTTGCACATCAAAACCGAGAACACGATCGCCATCTGCATCACTGAAAGGTCACCAAGAGAGATTAGGCAATAGGACACCATACTTATAAAATTCCGGTTTAAAAAGTAATATTTCTATTGATTATTGTTACACATATGGCCTACCGTAACTAAAGGTGTTTCTCTCGAAAAAAATGTTTGAATGGGTTATCATAAATCACATGTATGACGCACTTAATTATAAGAATTTGATTTTAAAAGATAATGCTTACTAGTCTGTCACGCATGGATTTCAAATAACATTGTCTTATGCGACTACACATAACTGCAAATTACAAATAGCATTTTAATCGCTATACGTCTGGTACAAAAAGACGTATAAATATTATATTTTTAAATGAAAACTTGGATTTTAAATTTTTTAGTGGGACAGAGGAAAGCATGGCATTGCAAACTAGCTGTATCCGGCCACGCGTTACTGTGGCCTAGTTTATTTGAATATAAATACAATAAAAACATCAATATATATATATATATATATATATATCTACATGAACCTATTAACAGCCATAACTCAACTACCAGATTAAATAATAACACCAACTTAAACCAATCTACCGATCAATTACTAATCAACCCACCATATAATAATCCAACAACAGACCTAACGGAAAATAATCACAACAAGCAAGAGGTAATATATCTGGCCTAATAAAACATAGAATTTCAACGCACAAACCTTCTTTTAAAAATAACTCTCTGTCAAACCAAACTACTCTATCCAACTATATTTGGCAACTAAAAAACAGCAATATTTCTTTCAACTTAAAATGGCAAATAATTGAGACTTGCAAATCATATAAACCAGGAGATAAATTTTGTGCACTATGTACAAAAGAGACCCTAAAAATTTTAAAATATGAAGATATAAAAAGTACAACACAACTATTAAATTCAAGACAGGAGCTTATGACATGTAGTCATAAACGTTGGTTTAAATTTAATAAATATAAACCACCCTAAATCATTAAAAATTACTTATTAGTAAAAATAGATTATAATTATTATTATTTTTTTTTTTAATAAATTAAGTTAGACTAATCACCTCCCTTACACCCGTCAAATAAATAATAAATAAAGTAAAGAAAACATGACAATTATCTCCCCTTAAAACATGTAATAATAATATTCTCTATATATAAACCGTAGCGTCCTTAAATCAAAAATACGCTAACGGAAACAATTTATTGCACGAGCGTCCCCACTTTTTAAAATTCATCATTCAATAAGATAAAAAGCTATAGCAAACATCTAAATGACCATTTTAATCACAGTTCCTGATTTCAAAAAAAGAAAAATTAAAAGGTAAATATCTCTATATATTTTTAAAGCAAATTTATTATGTAAATTCAAAAATGTATATTTTTCTCTACTTATTCTATCTCTAACCCATATTAATTTTCTTATAAATTTTAAATCCAGACCTTTTATTTCAATTTTTCAGATTCATCTGCCTTACTTTTAATGCTAGGTTTATTTATGGTGTCTTTTAAATTCAATAAAAACCCTCCAAAATTTGCTGATGAGGAGACCTTGCTTACCAAAAAACTATATATAATTATTCTACATAACTTGATGTATACCACAATAAAAAGCATTCTTTTCCGAAACGATCGTACAGATAATTGATTTTGTTGTTGTTCCTTCTTATGAAACGGATTTTTAATTTAATTAAAATTTGATTTTTAAATTTTAAATTATAAATCACATTACTTAATATTGAATTAGCTCTAGGACATTTAACTATCGAGCTTATTATATATCTAAATTACAACGAGCACTTTCTATTTCCTGTATTTTAATTAAACTAGTAATTTCACTGTTACATTAAAATACACTCAGCTCTTTAGACTATTGTTCTAATCTCCTTTAAATTATATATATATATATATATATATATTTCACGAACAGTTGCATTCTGTAATGTTTATATGCAGTTACTTTTTCTTGCAATTGTTTTAACAATAAAATTTGTTTTATAACACACCTACACTAACACATAAACACAAACACACATATGCACGGACTATAAGAACCATTAGCGACGCAATTTCTTTTTGTTTATGTTCTCAATAATTGAATATGCACAATGTTTCGAGATATCTTAATGTTTATAGCAAATGCCCAGCAAATGAGAAATACACTAATGACCTAAGTATGGAACGACTTGAAGCTGTGCAAAGCAATATGGCTCTTAGTGACGCCATATTATAATTTTAGTAACCATTCGTTTATGAAGCATAGAATTGGATAGGGGAATATGAAAATTATCAGAGTTCAGTCAATGAGAATGGACTGAGTTTGACGAGAGAACCGTTATTATTCATGGATAGAAAACTGCGAAGCTTATGTTAGGCATATGTATTTAATAGCCAGTTACTGGCGGTGAAGGCATAGCCTCTGTGGAAAGTGTAGAATTTGGCCCGGTGACAACTTGGAGTAGTAGAAGGACTAAATATTTAGAGGGAAAAAAGAAACCGCTTTCTTTAATATGTTGCGATTGTGATGGTGTTGCTCGCAGGATGCAATGTAGCATTTTTATGCCATAACTGAATGTGTATAAAGCTTGAAAGCTACATACGACAATATCTATTAGATGTATTGAATTTGTATGTGGCATCTGCTGTTGCAAATCTGCGATACTTAGGTCCAGAGGAGAATTGCAGCAATCATTTCATTAGATATGAGATAACAAATAAAAATAGCTTACAACACTTGCAGATTTGTTAAATCTTTAGAGCACGGTGTTTTCTGCACTGTCGGGAAAATATAGACCGATAATGTTGTGCGTTAAATTCATACATTATTAATAATTAATAATTAATACACTAGCTCAAATTAAAAGTTTATCGCATCTCGTATTAACCTTCAATTGAACTTTGCTTCGACAGCTGACATTTAGAAAAAAAAAGTTATTGACAATTTTTAATAATTCTTTTAATAATCCACAGAGGCGTCGCATTTCGAACTTTGCCGGTCTACTAATTAGTCTACTAATCTGTGTAGTAATGTAATTAATTACTTGCGATATCAAACTGGATTTCAAGTATATTTTTAAAATATATAATCTTTATAATATTCTATTTGTTTCTTTTTTGTTAGTCCGTAAGTAACGCATTGAAAAACTGTAAATTACAATTTTAGAAAGAAAACCCGCTTCAAAAAAGCCAAATTCGCGAAATTTAGTTTTAAAAAAGCCAACCCTAGACCAGAATATGAGAGTGGCCTCCTTCTGATATAGCCTAGTTTTTGTATAATATTATAATAAAATATAATCATTGTTGTAATGGTGTGAGAAAGACACCTGCATTAAGTTCAAAGTGCAGCGGTTCTCTCTCTCTCTCTCTCTCTCTCTCTCTCTCTCTCTATATATATATATATATATATATATATATATATTTGTTTCTGTGCGCACACACACACACACATATATATATACGAGTGTGTGTATGTATGTGTGGATGTGTGTGTTTGCGTGTGTATATGTGTGTGCTATAGTAATATTGATATATTTGTGGGTGTTTGCGTGTTATATTTTTCTCGTAAAGGTCGTAACATATGAAATATCATATAAAAAATTTGGAAAACCGTTTTACATGCGTACAATTTTCTGATATTGGTTCGTATTTATCAGAAAATCCATTTGACATTTTTTTAAAATTCAGACGCAATAATGTTCATGAAATATTGAAACACCAGAAAAATGTGTTAAGCATAGACTGATTATAATTACATATGTTTAATTTCTGTTTTTACTATAAACAGCTGAAATAGAGGGACACATGCCTGTAGTGTTTATTAATAGTCTGGATCATAGTTCAAGAAAAATAAAACAATGCACTATAGAGATTATGTAGGCCATCATTAGTTGTAAAGGCAAACACTGATGTTTTTTAATGCGTGTTTAGGTTATTTTTACACTTAATGATCACTCATAGATTTTTTATTATAAAACCAATGCTTCTTCTAGCTACTTCAACTATCGTAACTATAACAGTTTCATTTAAAAAAGAATGCTTCTAGTTTAGTATTACACATGTAGGCCACTGAAATTATAAAGTTTGATTAAAAAAATAACTCTATGGGTTATTGTAACATGCATAGTCTGCCGAAACTCTAAACGTTTGATTTTAAAAACTAATACCTCTGCGGGTTATTGTTACACACATAGCCTACCGTAACTGTAGAAGTTGATCGCATTAAATGCTTCTATTGTCTATTATTACACATGAAAGATACTGTAATTACAAAAAAAATATTTGAAACGCAACGCTTCTATTGGTTATTATTCTACAAGGGAAGACACCGTGGCTATAAGAGTTTAGTTCCGAATATAATGCTGGCCTTGGTTATTAAGACGCATGTAAGCCATCGTCACTATAAATATTTGATTTAAAAAAGTATTTGCATTGGTTATCATGACACATGTAGGCCACCGTAACTATAAACCTATTCTAAAAATCATGCTTGTACCGGTTATTATCGTAACTAAATGTATTTTATTCGAATAAATAATGTTTAAATGGGTTATTATGACACACGCAAGACACTCATAATTGTAAGAATTTGATTTTAAAAAGATAATACTTACCAGCCTGTCAGGCTGTTCTAAATAACATTGTCTTAAGCGTTAACACATGACTATAAATTATAGATAACATTTTCATCGCTACACGTATAGGTTACAAAGACATATTATAATAGTATTCTAATTTTAAAATGAAAAGTGTAATTTAATTCAAACCTTTTAGTCTGATAAAGGAAAGCATAGCATTACAACTAATAAAAGTGTCATGGGCATGGAATACATCCACATTGGAGATGGTTTTCAATGTGGTAAGGTTATCTACAGAGAATATCCTAAATTGCCCCATATGTACTTCAGAGTAGCACTTGCTCACAGCATTGCGTTCATATCTATTCTCTATCGTTCGTATAACCGCAGAGTTACTATCATTGAAAGTATCCGTCGTATATATCGATACTCGTACTGATTGAGATAACTTTCGAATATTTATATCAAATATAACTCTGCGTTCCATGTTTAAAAAGAACGTGGTATTTATAGTATCTGATATGACGGAATAGTGAATTATCAGTATAGACGGCTTCATACCCTCCAAGAAATTACAACAAAAACCTAATAGCCAACTGTAGTTCACTTCAAAATGTGTGCACACAGAAACAACTGTTTCCATTGATTTCAACGAAATAAATGTTATGAAAATAACGTCAACTAGCAACTGCTGTAAAATAGTATAAAAGAATGCGAGAGATACGTACAGTGCATTGCAAAAGTGAGTATACGCTTCACATTTCTGCACATATTTAAGTACATATCTTCATAGGAAAACACTGACAAAATGACACCTTGACACAATAGAAAGTATTTTGTGTGTAGCTGATATAACAGAGTTAATTTAATTACTCCTCCAAATAATCCAAAATATAGCCATTAAAAGCTAAACACCTGCCAACAAAAATGAGTACATAGCTTAAGGAAAGTCGTTAATATAAACATACACTATGTCAACTGTCAATATTTCATGTGGCTACCATCATCATCCACAACTACCTTTACTCTATTGGGCATGGAGTTTATCATAGTTTCACAGGTAGCCACTGGAATGCTCTTCCATTCCTCCATGACGACCTCGGGAGCTAGCGGATATTTGAGATTTTGCGCACCTTCCTCATTCCGTTTGAGGATCACCCAAATATGTTCTATTGGAGTTCAGTCCGGAGACATACTTGCCCAGTCTACCACCTTTACCTTCAGCCTCTTCAGTAAAGCTGTGGTCGTCTTGGAGGTGTGTTTAGAGTCATTGTCATGCTGGAACACTGCCATGCGACTCAGTTTTTGAAAAGAGGGGACCATGCTTTGCTGCAGTATTTCACAGTACATGTTGCAGTTTATGTTTCTCTCAATGAAGTGTAACTCTCCAACACTTGCAACACTCATGACGCCCCAAACTATGACATTTCCGCCACCATACTTAATTTTAGTCATGACCCACTTATCTTTGTACTCCTCACCTGGTCGCCTCAACACATGCTTTGAGCCATCGGAACCAAAAAAAATTAATTTTCATCTCCTCAGACCATAAAACATGGTTCCAGTAATCCATGTGTTTTGTTGACATGTCTTCAGCAAACTGTTCGCAGGATTTCTTGTGTATCGTTTTCAGAGGAGCCTTCCTCCTAAATATAATATAACATGCGGTCGCAGCCGAGATTGAACTCACGACACTAGTTTGTAGTGTAATCTAAATCTTGTCCGTAGATGAATAATAATTCGCTAAGGCTATCATGGGTATTTTTCATCGATACGCTATCACTAGATGGGTTGCATATCACTGCTTTATAGAGACATAGCTATTCCCGAGAAAAGGATCGACCACACCAGTTTCCCAACTTGGTATTTTTTCTCGCGGTACATACTCGACTTCCAAAACGGTCAGCCATTTGATACTGACTAGGCTCAACTTTGCTTAACTTCAGTGGTCTGGTTTACTCCTGGGATGACAGCCATGCACACCAATTTGATGTAGAGTTCGGCGTATGGTATGAGCACTAAGAGGCTACCCCTCCAACCTCTTTACTTTCTACAGCAATGGTGACAGCACACCAACGCTGATCTTTCAAAGAAAGAATTTGTATGTGACGCTCAGTACGTGAGCTCAGCATCTTTGGACGACTTGCCCGTGGCGTGTTCTGAGTTGACTCTGGTCTTTAAAAATGCTAGATGATATTAACAGCTAAGTTTCATGATATCGGCAATCTTTTTAAAGACTTGGCCACCTTCATGTAGCGCAATAATCTGTCTTTGAAGATCCTCAGAGAGTTCTTTGTCATGTGGTGCCATGTTGGAACTTTCAGTTACCAGTATGAAAGTGTGAGAGTAGCACCACTAATTTGAACACACCTGCTCCCGATGCACACCTGGGCCTAGTAACACTAATGACAATCTGGAGCGGAAATGACAAGCAATACTCAATTTGTACATTCAGGGGTGGTGTTTCTTGGTGGTGTATTCACTTTTGTTGGCAGGTGTTTATCTTTTAATGGTTATATTTTTACTTATTTGTAGGGGACAATAATTTGACTCTCTTATACAAGCTGCACACAAACTACATTTTATTGTGTCGAAGTGTCATTTTGTCAATGTTGTGCAATGGACAGATATACTTAAATATCTGCAAAAATGGGAGGGGTGTACTCACTATTTTCATACAGTGTTTGCCAAGTACGTTAAGTTTAAAGTAGCTGAGCAGTGGCTTTGTTATCACCAGTTTTGGTGAATAACAAACATATTCCTAAACAAAGATGCGTCCTCTGTCCAAACCATTATTAATGGATCTGAGGTAATTTGATCAACATCTGACGAAGCAAAACACTTTGCCAAGAACTTTGCCGCAAATTCTACTCTTTTCGAACGTGGCTGCTACCCACCGTATTTCATCATGTTATTGAAAATAGGTCATGTGACATACAAACATCTGTGCATAATATTGTCAAATTTATCAAAGACCTTAATTTCAGTAAGGTAACTAACCTCGACGAAATTCTAATCGCAGTGCTAAAAAAGCTTCACGGGATTGCAAAACTCTTTAAAGGAGGCTTTAATGAGAAATGCTTCCCAACACCTTGGACAATTTCATCAGTCTGCCTCGTAATTAAAAGTTCCAGAGATCGGCCATCTGCCTTTCAGTACAAACCAATCAGTCTCCTGTGCGTCATAAGTAAGTTACTGAAATCAGTAGTAAATAGAGAAGTGGTAAACAACCTCAGCGGAATTAACCTACTTAGTGACATGCAATATGGTTTCCGTTCTGCTAGATCTGCAGCTGATGTGCTAACTGTAATACCGCACAGGATTACTGAATCTCTCGGCAGGGGCTTCGTTTCTCAAGCAAAGGCACTTGACATATTCAAGGCTTTTGATAGGTTATGGCATAAAGGTCTACTTCACAAGATTTCCAGCTATCGAATAGAATTAACTTTGATAGGCGTATAATACTATTCGCCAACAGGGTCATCCTGGGTCCAACTCTCTTCTTGATCGTCATTAATGATCTCTCAAATCACATTCTTAGATCATTCGTAGACAGTTATGCAGAGGACACCCCAATTAATGGCAATAATTTAAAAGCCGACAATGACCAATATCTTTTTGATGCTCTTTCTTCTGATCTTGAAGTAGTGCAATTGGGAAAAATGTGGCTGGTTAATTTTAATGCATCTAAAACCAAGCTTCTCTCTTTCCACCATTAATGCACTGGCCCAAATTGAAATAAATGGCTCTCGTCTTGGGAAAGCATCATGTCTTCACAAGCTTCTGGAACTGACCTTCACTCCTGATCTGAAATGAAACATGTATATAAAATCTATTGCTACGATCGCTGGAAAAAAAGTGGTTGGAGCATCGTACCGCTCTAGTAGGTATCTTACTCCCGATGCAATCGTTTATATGTATGAACCAAGTATGTCCTAGGATGGAGTACTGTTGCCACATCTAGGCAGGAGCTTCTCGATATATCCTATTTTGCTTTGTAAACTGGCTTTTAAACCTAGTAGGTTATGTCCTTTTCTTTTCCCTGCAACCTTTTTCGCACAGAACCGACGTTGCGAACCTGTCTTTGCTCTATCGCTATTTTTATGGCACATCCTCGTCTAAGCTCCCTTCTATAGTCTGTCCTTGCCAAACTTCTATAAAAAACACTCCACTATCAACAATTTCTCCCACTCTATATATGTGCTTTAACGCAGATTTCATGAACAAAGCTTATTTCTTAGAACTGCACGCAGTAGAACACTGTTCCACTGACCTGCTTCCCGGCAGATTACAATATGGTAGTCTTCAAGTATAATGTATACAAGTTCTTGTTAGTCTGCCATATTAAATAATTTAAATTCTACCCAATCTACACTATTAACAGATGCGACACTATCAACTTATATTCATTTACCTGTATCCTCCAATAGCCTTCAGGCCTTGATAAGGGGTGACTCTATTGTAAAATAATGATAATACAAATGGTTTACAGATCTTTTAAACCTTAACGACGTGGTGTTTTCTGTATTCTTGGAGAAATGACCTTCGATACTGTCGTAAGTTTTGTTCGGTTTGTACAATAGTGCTAATTAAAATTTTATACCGTTTCATATTAATCTTCCATTAAACTTTTTTTCGGCAGCTGAGATTTGTAAAACTAATTAACGCCTTTTAAGAATTCTTTTAATAATTCAAAGAATCGCTGCATTTCTAACTAATAAACTGGCTGGCCATATAGCTAATTCATTGCCATATTTAATCAGATTCGAAGTAGATTTTCAAGAGTATATTTTCTACGTAATATTATGCTTGTGTCTTCTTTAGTTAGTCCTTTGAAAAAGGCCAACTGCAACTTTTGAAGGACAAACTACTTTTTAAAATGGCGGAATTGGGCTTTTAAAACTCAAATCTGGCAACTATTGACAAGAATATAAGAGTAACCACGCTTTAATGTAGCTTCGCTTTCGAACCTAATTGTAATAATATACGATCTTTATTGTTATGGTGCCAGAAAGTTACTTGTAGTAAGTCCGACGGGAATCAGTTCTTCACCAAACAAAGAAGCCAGCGACACATTACAAAAAAAAAAAAAAAAAAAAAATGGGGAAATTTCAAAGAAACATGGCAAAACAAGAAAAACATTTTCTCCCAAAAGGTGCTAGACTGGAGTAGTAAATTAAATGTAGGATTTAACAACGTTATTTTATTATTTGTAATAAACTGTGTAGCACAAAATAACTGAGTATTTTTAGTACTTATTAATTTATCTAGTTTGTATTAGTTTTATATTTAAAGTACAATGAGCAGTATTTTCATTAAAATCTTTATAAACTCATATTTGCTGCGTCTTCCTTGTATTTCTGTTCATAAATTATTATTTTTTTTTACACAGTGGTCACCACTTATCAAGGTACGGAAGCCACTCAGGGATAAGGGTTATTGCAAGTACATTACGTTAGTGTGGAGATTTGATGAAGTGTTTACTTAAGGTGGTGGTTCATTAGGAATTTGTTAGCGTTGGACTTGAAGACATCCAAGTTGTAGTCAGGTGGGAAGCAGGCAGACGGAACAGAGTTCCACAGGCGTGCATTTCTAAGAAATATGTTTCTCATGCCGTGGAATTTCCACAGGCATTTCAAGTGATTATTTATTATTATTATTATTATTATTATTATTATTAATAATAATAATAATAATAATAATAATAATAATAATAATAATAATAATAATAATAATAATGGCTCACAAGGAACTTTCGCGCAGAGCATAAATGATTTCTCCTTAAGAAAGAAATGATTTCTCCTTAAGAACAACCTTTCTCCCCAGATTTCCAGTATTCTCCAGCTTTTTCGATAACATTTTCAAATAAATTTGCATTATCGCCACTTACAATTGATTTCTCGCTAGCAGCGGCCATTATTCTCCACTGGAGTTTGACTGGCAACAAGCCTCCCCAAGGTACGAGTTCTCTTGGTATTTGTCCAGCGGAGGTCTGGTCAGCACTCTTTCCTTAGTCTTTCCATCCTCCTTGAGCCTTCTCGACTATTTGGCATCATTCTTTTTTTTTGGGGGGGGGGCGGTGATTGGGTAATAGGAATGGGGATGAAGAACTTATAGATATGCAGCTCAATGTTCTTGGTTCCATGTAACGTTTCGTGTTTTGTCTCTGCAGTAGCTAGTCTGGCCCGAACATGTGGCTCGTGTATTAGTTTCTGCATTCCAGGGTTTTCCTTAATATTTTAGCTGTTTTCATGATCGTTATTCGTTCTATCTTTCCAACCATTTCTCTGATTCCAATTTCTTCCATTCCCTTCTCAAAGTTTTTCGGAATTGTTCCTAGTGTTCCTACTATTATAGGTACTATCTTTATTTTTTTTCATCATCCATACCCTTTTCAGCTCTCTGGCTAACTGTGTATTTTCTTCGTTTCTCGTTTTCTTTGATATTTATCCTACGGCCAGCTGAGACAGCAAAATCTAAGATTTTACAGGACTTTTCTTTCTTAATTATTACGACATCTGGTCTTCTAGCTTGGATGGGTTTATCCATTTGTATGCCCATGTCCCATAGGATTTTGTCATTCTCGTTTTCTTGCTGGCTTATGCTTGTACCATTTGTCTGTGCGTTCGAGATGAAGCTATTTGCACAATTCCAAGTGCACTGCTCTTCCCACTTGGTTGTGCCTGATCTTGTATTCTTTTTGGGTTAGTTTGCTACATGTACTTACTATATTGCTTATAGTTTCGTCTTTGGCCACAGAATCTACATTTGAAGTTTTCTTGTGATTTGTCGATCTTTGCTATGATGTGATCTGTTCTTATCGAGTTATCTTGTGCTGCAGTTATTAGGGATTCAGTTTCTCGGTTTACGCGTCCTTTTCGCATCCATGTCCAAGTGTTTTCGTTAATCTTATCTTTTGTCATCCTTATTAATCTTCCGTGTAGTTGTTTCTCTTCCCACTTTTCTTTCCTTGTTTTATCCCTTATCTCTCTGTTGTCTGTTTTACGATTTTTTTCAGTGTCTCTCGCTGCCATGATTATTCTTTCAGTGCTTTGCGTTATGCATTTTTCTAGTTCTTTTTTTGTGTTATTCACACAATCTTCTATACATACAGACCAGCCCCATCCCGCTGTCTTTCCTTCTAACATAGAGTCGCTCATTATCGTCCTTCGGATGTAGTGCGCTGTGTATGGTCATGAGTTTCCTGATCTTCTGATCAAGCTGTCTCCCTTCTTCTTTAGTCCACCCTATGAACGGTCCAGAGTATCTAGCTAGTGATACTGCTCATGTATTTATGCTTTTTATTAGGTTTCTGCTATATAATTTAGTTTCCAGAAGTTTTTTTTATTTTCCTGAAGTATTCCTTTCCAATTATCTCTTTGATTTCTGTGGCTTTGATGACGTCTGCTTCCAGAACTCCCAGGTATTTATAGCCATCTTGTTCCCCTAGTGCCCTTATCTCCGTTTGCTTGGGTAGTTCCATGCCTTCTGTCATCTCCAGTTTGTCCCATTTCTTATCACTAGTAGTGCGCACTTTCTCATAGCAAACTACATTTGGATGTCCTGACTGAAGATACTGGTGTTTATAAATGTCTCTAGTTCATTCTTGGTCCTTGTGAAAAGTTTCAGATCGTCCCTGTACATCAGGTGGTTCATTTTTCCCTCCGTGTTAGAAAACTTGTATCTTGCTTGGCACTTTCTCAGTATATTGTTAAGGGGCATCATAAATGGCGAGAGTGAATTTCCTTCGAAGATGTCTCTTTGTATGTTTATTTATTTTATGTGTTGTCCATCAGCTGTCAGTTCCAGGCTCCATGTTCTCATTGCATTTGCAATAACGTTGATGATCCTGCTTGGTATTTTATACATTTTTACGCATTCTATGTATCGGGGATCTTGTCGTATGCCTCTCTGTAGTCAATCCGTGACATGGCTAATTTTTTTTTCTTTGTACCTCCTTTAGGATCTTTTGATCTATGTTTTTTTCTTTCTGACATCCCTTCTGTACCTCGGGGAGGAGTATGATTATTTAGAAAGTGGTAGATTTTCTCCCTCAGTTGTTCTGTTAGTATTTTCCATATGGTGGGTAAGCACGTGATAGGTCTATAGTTGCTGGGCGCAGTTCCTTTCGCTGTGCCCTTCAGTATTAGTGTGGTTCGGCCTGTTGTCATTCAAGCTGGCACGTTTGTTTCCTGTATACATCTTTTCATGTTTTAGGCTAGTCTTTCGTGTAGTGCTGTGAATTTTTTTTAACCTGTATGCATGTATCCCGTCGTGTCCTGATGCTCTCCACTTTGTCATTTCTCCTATAGGTTTCTTTATGATTTCCTTGCTGATTTCATTCGCTGTTTCCTCTTCGATTTGTTGTAATTTTTCTTTATTATTATTATTATTATTATTATTATTATTATTATTATTATTATTATTATCATTTATAATAATAATAATAATAATAATAATAATAATAATAATAACAACAACAACAACGCTGGTAGTAGTAATCTGTCAGAACGCAGCGATGACGTCACTCTTAATAATAAACAGGAGTGACAACGTCATGAATCGATACCCTCTTATCTGACAATCAGAGAGGCTGATTCTGGACGCCCCGCTTCGCCTATAAGCTTTGTGAACATGATTGACATTGTGTAATACAGGTTGATAATCGCTTATTTTCTTTTCGTCTGTGCTAGTGCATATCTACGGCAAGTCACTCAATCATAAGCTTTATCTTCCAACTTTTGAGTCAAGATTTGACATATTAAAAGAATTCAATTAATACGACTCCTGTAACTGCTGTTCTGCCACGCGTCGATCCTGTAAGAGTTGAGACTTCACCATTTTTGTGCACTGAAATACGAACAACGGATACTTTAAAGAAAAAATCTCGTTGCATTTCCAGAATTCAACCTAATTTAAATAAAGAAAAAATAAATATTATATGCAGAATAAATATTTGTGGTGTACTAAACTTTCACGACACGAAAATATCATATTCTAAAAAAAAACACACGTAAATTGATCTATTTGTTTTTCTTTTTGAGTAAAATAATCAAATTTTATAAGGAAACTAGACATCGTTTTTAGATTCGCCATTAAAGGGAGAGAACTCACTTCGAACTACGAGATTTTATAATCAGCGTTAGACTGTCTACAGTATATTAGGAATCACTAAAACTTGTAAAAATTACCTTTAATATATAAAAATATTTTACGCGATTTTTCGAATATGACATTTTTTTTTGGCGTGACAGGTATGCACATCATGAGAAGATTTCTGCATTTTTGATTTTTTTTAAAATTAGGTTGAACTTTCGACTTGCACCAAATCTCCATTTTACCGGGGTATTAATCTATATAGAGTTAACTACCTTTCAAGAGTGTGTGTATTAGCCTTAAAATAAAAAGAAAGATAAGACCTTAAATCAAAAAGGGTTAGATTTGAATAAAGAAAAAACAAAAGATTTTAATATTAAAAAATAAAACGTTGAATTTAATTGGTTCAGTTTACAGAAAAAAAATTAGATGTACCCTGGATGTAATACGACCGAATATTTTCCATTGCGATTTCCGGATCAAACCGGAAATGGCTAGTGCAAATTACAATTTGAAATGTAAAAAGCAAATCGCAGACAACACTTAAACTCTGGAATCTTTCTGTGAAACTCAGAAATCTGCATCTTTATCTGCTACGTTACGGATCATTGGCAAGGACTGGTTGTGCAATATTAGTTTGATGCAAAAATAATGTCGTTTTTACCGAAAAACTTACTTTCCTGTAGGGAAGTATGGTTAAGGGTTGATCGAGTTAGGACACCATTAGAAGCACCGTACTGGAGTCCTTATAAAGTTTTGACTCGATCTGATAAACACTTCCAGATCAATATGAACAACGGAACTCATGCACACGTATCAATAGATAGGTTAAAACCGTTTACAGAGCCAACTAGCAGTAATAGAACTAGAGTGACCAATAAAGAACAGATAAAGAAGAGTACTTCTAATGATAAGGATATCAAAACAGATGATACGATAAAGTAGAGAGTAAAATATGTCCGGAGTCGTCTCCTGTAATTGGGTTTCAACCTCTGGAAGTTTGGAACGTAGACCCCTGATGTTGGAAAAGGAGACATGGTAGTAGGGGTCTACGTTGGAAGATGGGTTTCTAAGTTTATTCGAGTTTTTTTTTTCTGGAGATGTTTCATGTTGAGGTTTTGGGATTTGTGGAACAGGTCGGCATACTTTGTTAGAGCAGTACAGAGAGGGAAAGTAAGAGAGAAAAAGACAGGATTTTTTTGTAGCACATGATAAGGTAAAGCCGTAACAATTACCCACTAGTATGGCATCGAGAGGCCCCACCAGAATCTACTGCATGGTCCAGAGTCCATTCACCAAATGGCAATACAGCAGTCCCAGTACTTTGCGCCTGCTGATAGGACAGCCTCCTTAGTGGTTAATCCAAGGTTCGGGTCCCTGACTATCAGGCGGGTAACGTCAGCCAAGACAAAACGTTTACCTCCAGCACCCTTACTAGTGACATGGCCACAAGGATAGACATAGAGACAGAAAAATTTCTGACATCTCAGACTACTATACTTACTTACTTACTTAAGTACTACCGACCTTTAAAGCAGCTTTTTCTTCACCCTTTGTCAGAAAAATCACTCATTTGCATTAGGACTGAGGGACAAAAAAGGAGAAACGAGAGTTACTGGAGCTGCCGATAACACATCCACTGTATTATTTACTCTCCATTAAAAAAAACGAAAAAAAACGAGGGGAATGGTACAAGGGACTTATTCATATCTACTTAGTATAAGTCCGATGCTCAATTATCAATTCGGGACGCGTTTGAAGATAATCTCCCCTCCCATATTAATGGGTGGATGTTTTGGCATTATATATCTCGAGTTTGGATAATTCGAGCTTCACCTTATAATTAAAATCCAATAATTAACTTATATCAATTTGTGAAGTCGGCTTAATATTAATTTATATTTGAGTTTAGATAATTATTCAAGATTTTAATTTCGGAGGTTCTCGTTTACATAGGTGACTTTTTTTTCTTTCCGTTTTACGTGTAACAAGACGATATTGGTTAACAGCATATTTGACAAAGATTTCAGAACAGAACAAAAAAGCAAGACAAGATAGGTAAAATTTAGTTACGAGTTTTTAAGTCAAAGCTGTAATAAGAAAACAGTTAGCGATAATTAGTACAAATTAGGTTCAAAAGTTAGAAACATTTTTTTAACCTTAGCGGAAGAGTCTGGAAACAACGACCTCCCCTTTATTAGGGTTATATCGGAAGTGGGAACCTAGCAGACTCATTCTAGCTACATAAGGATATAGTGGGCGTTGTGTGTGTATTTTGGAGGCGGGGGTGGGTAATGCTTTTATTTATCTTTTATTTTAGAATGGGGAAAAATGGATGGTCACATTCAATGCTGCCAAGACTAAGCATGGTTCCTTCAATAATTACAAGAAACCTTCTCTACCACCAATAGCAATGGCCAAAGACTCATTAACTGGAAGTACTTCTTTTAAACTCCTAGGCCTAACATTCACAGGACACATGAGTTGGAACAATTAAATTGAGAGCATTGCCAGGACCGCTGCAAAGAAGATAGGCCCTCTTTAGCGTGCTAGAAAGCTAACGCCCGAAAGCATACTGTACCTCTATAAGGCCACCAGTCGCCTATGTGTGGAGTATCGTTGTCACATTTGGGCTGGTACATCTGCTACTAGTCTCTCGCTCCTAGATAAGGTCCAACGGAGAGTCACCAACCGGATGGGTCCTGAACTGTCATTTAAGCTTCAGCATCTGTCCTATCGACGAAATGTTGCATCCCTCTGCCTGTTCTACAAGTATTTTAATGATGAATGCTTCGAGGAACTGCAAGCACTTATACCCCCTCAATTTAAATACCCCCGACAAACCTGATAAACGGCTAAATACCACTCCTATACAGTAGAGATCCCTAGATGTAAAAGAGCTTTCTACACCAGTAGTTTCCTTCCCAGAACTGCTGGATTTTGGAATTCCCTTCCGGGTCCCTGTTTCCTCAACCGAACTGACATGCAGAAGTCCTAGTGTAACGTGAACAGATATCTTGCTGCCCAACTCCCTACATAGTACACTTCTAGCTTACGCCCCTGATAGTAGCCCCCTACATCAAAGTAACAATGTGCCTTGTTTGGGGTGAAAATGTAATTAAGAAAATAGTCGACAACTCAATTATTGATAGCTGAGATCATATTAATAGTTCGGCGACTTGTTACACTTTGCTAATTTTTGCGCAAATATTTATACATTTGATTAAACAGATAAGTGGTGTGGGTGGCATTCCAAATGTGAGATTAAAAAAATATGTGCAACAAGCCGGTTGGAAGATTCCATAAAGCTATCTCTGACACTATTAGCAAGTAACATAGCACACGACTAACGTTACTCGCGAGACATACAGTTAAAATTAACATTCATATCAAATTTCGAGTAATCTTGTGAGCTGTGCATGCGAGCTTAATTGACCGACTTTAATTTAAACTTGGAATACTTAACAATAAAAAGCGTATTCTTAAAAGGGCTGACATTATTATTATTATAATTATTTTAAATACCTACAGACACTAGTGTTTCGTCCTTTCGGGGATCATCAGTGAAGGGAGTTACGATTACAGCGGTTTGGAAATTCGAACCGGGCCACGAAGCCATCTCTGACTCCAATTGCAAGGAACAAAGCATACACACACGCACATGCACATACACACACACACACTATATATATATATATATATATATATATATATATATATATATATATATGGGGGTTGTGTGTGACCATTGCTAATTGTAGTCAGTTCACTAAGTACTATCGTTCAATCAAATGTCACCTGTAAGGTCGATTACACACTCAATTTGTTTACGCCTGAATGATTCACGTACCAAATTGAGTGAAACTCTAGGATTGATACCATTTTACGAACTATATTTTCCGCCATTTTTAAACTATTTTTTTAATATCCAATTAGTTCGATGCAGTTTCCGTTGATGTTGTTTGTTTCATATTTGTTTAGTTGACGATTAACATATTTGAAGTTGCTTATGAAGTGGTATATTAATGAATTGTTTTGTTTTTGTTATGCACTCGTGAAATTCAGTTCAAAAATTATGTAATGATGTAATCTGCAGTACTTCAATTAGACACACACACACGATAAACTGAAATAATGTGACACTCTCCCTTGACCAATTAGATACACGAAAGAGTACACGCTTCTCTTTTCGCTTTCCTCTATGCCTGCCACGTGTGTTGCCATATCATATTTATTGACAAGGAAAACCAGCCAGGTGCGTCCAAGGATGGAGTATTGCCCTTTTCTCTTCCCTGTAACCTCTTCTCACAGAAGAGACGTTGCGAGCCTGTCTCTGCTTTATCATTATTTCCATGGCAAGTGCTCGTCTGAGCTCCAATCTATGGTCCGCTCGTTGGCAAACTTTCACAGGAAACACGCGTCTCTATCTGAAAACACTATTAAAACTTCCCCCCGCACTCTTAACCTAAACCTAGACGTAGATTCCACGAACAAAGCTTCTTTCTTAGAACTGCACACCTGTTGAACTCTCTTCCATTTGCCTGCTTTCCGTCTGACTATAATATGGTCGTCTTCAACTCCAACGGAAACAAGTCGTTGATGAGCCGTTCTCCTTAAATAATCCAATTTACTAAATTTCCATTACTAATAATTACTACATTACTGTCCCATTGAACACTGTAAACTTATTAACCCTTATCCTCGAGTGGGCTCTGGGTCTTGATAAGTGGTGACTCCTTTGTAAAATAACGCAAAACCCTATAATTCTCACATGTTTTCTGTTTATAGAAAACCCTATAATTTTCACATGTTTATAGAAAACCCTATAATTTTCACATGTTTATAGAAAACCCTATAATTTTCACATGTTTATAGAAAACCCTATAATTTTCACATGTTTTCTGTTTATAGCTTTTGTTTACTCAGACCAAACAAAGTCCATTAACACAGAGACGTTCTGGGCTAGTAAAAATTTCGATCCATAATCTTGGGTGCATTCTAGGGTGAAAGATGTGTAACGAAATATTTGTTCACAGTACATTTACACTTCTGCATCTTAGTACAGTCAATGAAACCGGAAGCAGGGAACAGAAACAGTTTGAGAAAAGTTATGGGAGTAGAAATCCCCTCGCGAAACATTCTGGGATTTCAGTATTTGGTCGGTGAAAAGGTTTTGTCGATATTAAATTTCACCGTGAAAATACTAAGTAATTATAAGTTTTATTTTATAAGTCGTAACAAGATCAGTCTACCTAATTAATTTCATAAAGAACCCCGTCCGAAATTCTATACAAAATTCTGATTTCGATAGAAATACTAAGGGTTAAATTGGGCTCAGAAGGTTGAGAAAATAACAAGTGCAAATCTCTGTAACATTGTGTCTGTTCTTTTTGCATTTGGTCTGTACGTTACTCTTTCAAAAAGCCAAATGCAACATTTGAATGGCCCTGTCTGTGGGGCGTTAGAATACGCCGACTGCCCCCCTGCAGAGGGTAAAAGTCCCTTAATGAGGGTCCTGGATATGACCTTAAACTATATCCGATGGCGAGGCCCCAGCTTGCGGGCTCTGGGGAGTGTGGAGCTACCCTTTAATTGCCTTTGCTCCCAGGTCCACTCTGACCCGGAGTGGTAGTACCTGTTAGGGTCCCAACTATGGGTTAAATAGAAACTGACTTGCAAAAAACAAATATTCTATTAAAAAAAAATTCTTCAAAATCACCGGATTCGGCATTAAATAACCTGAAAAGGGTTGATATGCCGTAAAACAAAAACAACCAACCAACCAAAGCAACATTTGAATGCCAAGCTGCTTTAAAATAATTGGCAGATTGGTAAAATTAAGGTTTAAAAATGTCAATTTGGCAACTGGACAATAATATGAAGGTGACCTCCATTTGATGGAGCTTCGTTTTCGAATATCATTACATATGGTAACTGTTGTAATGGTATGCAAAAGAAATCCATAACAATTTCGACACGTAGCGCTTCCTCATTAAAGAAAAAAGTCAGAGGAATGTTACATAAAAAATATTAGAAAATATTCTAATATATGGCCAAAAAAAGCACGAAAGGTGCTAATTAAAGATTGTCGCTTAAAATGTGATTTTTTATTTGTATTTTTCTATATCGTACAGCATTACTTTCTGAGAATTTATTAATACTTATTAATTCATCTCCTTTGCCAAGTTCTACATTTTAAATTCTATGAACACTATTTCCATAGAAAAGTTAGTAAACATATTGGCTTACTTATTATTGTTTTTCTCTGTACAAAAAATAATCTTTTGCTGTATCCAGAAAAATAACAGCTTCATCAAAACATGTTGGTTGGTAAAATATATTTCTCATTACGTGGAATTTTCACAGGTCCTGTTAGAAAAATATTCTATTTAATTTGTCACGCTTCGATCTGAAATAGTCATTTATACTAGTGATAGACAGTTTCTTTTTTTTGCCTACAACCCGTTATTCTCAAAAGAGATATTGCTAATCTCCCTTCCTTCTCTCTCTCTTTCTCTCTCTCTCTCTCTCTCGATTTATATATATATATATATATATATATATATATATATACATATATTCTATCGTTATTGAAATGACAACTTCATGACTAACGTAATGATTTGGTCTATAAAAACATCATAATATAAATATCACCTGTCTGTTTAAATGTATGTATGTATGTTTGTATGTATGTTTTTATGTCTCGCAAAAACTTACGACAGAAGCAACGGATTTTCACTAAATCAGTATCATTTTGAAGGTCGACCCTCCAGATGACAAATATTGAAAATTGGCCAAAAACATTAATTCCTTCACCCTCAACTAGGCACTTTCCACATGGAGCGGTCGCTTTTTTCGCCGATATTTTTGAAAATCATCGCCTCTTTTTGTATTGTCCAGGCTTAATTAAACCTACGTAACTTCCAGTTTGGCGATCGGCGCAACAGCTAACGCGTAATGTTTTTTTTTTTCACTTTCATTTTCCCATTTGCGGTACGGGTTCGAACCTGCCTGCCTACTACCGCATTTTTTTTTGCGCTCGTAATTTTCCTTGTTTTTTTTTTCCTCAACCAACACCCTTATACACACCTCCACTTTCTTTTCCGATTTCGTGTCAGGGGTTCGAGCCTTCCTGCCTACTACCACTTCTTTGCCGCTCGTAATTCTTCCTTTATTTATTTATCTATTTCCTTGCTCAACTAACATTCTTACACACACTGCCACTTTCTTTTCCGCCTTCGCGTCACGGGTTCGAGCCTGCCTACCTACAACACACATCTACAAACACCCGAGAAACTCCGGGCACCCAGGCTAGTTTCTAATAAAAATTAATCTTTTTCCCACAGCTTTTTGTACCTATATGACAGCGTCGGATGAAATTTCTATGGGCAAAGTACCTCCATACAAAACTTCTCTCTGTGGAATATATTGTTACTTTGTTAACGTGTCATGGATCGCTTAATCAAACGTAATTCTTTTTATTAGTTGTACTTTAAATAATTGTTTAACAATCATTCCACCAAATTAATATTAATTATTTCTATTATGCCATATATATATATATATATATATATATATATATATATATATATATATATATATATATATATAAAAGATCATATATAAAAAAAGATATATATATATATATATGTATATATATATATATACGATTTAAACATGTTGACACTCCAGTTTTCGAAGTTAAGACGTGTTAAATTTAGTCAGTACTAAATAGGTAACCATTTGTGAATGCCAAATTGTGTATGTGCTTTTCATTGTTCCATTCGTTCTAACATTCTTCTTGATACTGGGATCAATCAGTGTCGATTCAGAAAGGTTATGTTTGAGGATTGTGCAACTATTTAATTATAATTACACGCGGGGCTACCCTCATAGAAAGTACTCTTTTCTCTAAACGAATGCCATGAATTAACTTTTATTCTCGAGTGACCATTAGCTTCCATAAGTGATGGCCAAATAGCAAAATGTCACGGATTTCTATGAGAGGAATTTTATTTTGTTAAACAGCCTATCGATTCAACTCACGTTCAAGATTAACATAGTATCTCTATCTCTAGAGTTAGTTTTATAATTGACTGTATATACCTGTCCAAATGCAATTACTTTTTAACTTGCTTTTTTTCCTCGAAATACTAACAACATTTTCTTTGACGAAACTTTTCTTTGATAATATAACAAGATAGCTAAATTATGCTGTGACAAACGCATGTTTTCGGAAACAGCATCAAACATTGAATGTTTATGTTTCGTATAGCGTCTCGATATGACAAAAGCTTGACGTACAAAAGCCTTCAAACAAACACAGTACAAGAAATATTAACTTTCAAATCTGGCGCGTAATATACAACCTGAAACATTGTTTTCTTCCCTCGTTCTACGTCATTCTGTTTTCATAATTGAGGCATATGAGCAAGAATGTAACTGTTAACGCACACATCCATAAAGTACTCTACGTTTAATGACAGCGCATACTCACCGATAATCAAACTCACGTACACACGCTCCCACTAACACAAACTAGTAGTCTAATATATATGTTATATAATAGATGTTGTATAGAAAGGTGCTTACAGAGCCGACAAATAACGGGTTACACAGTGACGACGACGAGACAACTACTTGAGTTCATGTTATTAATAAGAGATGAAGAGAGAGACATGTAATAGACTGATCTTTTAAACACAGAGGGAAGATACATTATTCTTATGATGGGATGCAGTTAACACTTTGGAAGAAGTTCATTTTACAAGACGAAGACAAAAACACATTACCTTGCGGTTGAAATGACGTCGAAGACAAAGGCTTACTTAACAACATGAGATCATTTATTCCAGCTGTTGATGAGAATGATGGGAATTCATGTCTCTTAGATTTCTATATTTTTTCTTCCCCTTTCAGCCTCGCTTCCGAAAGGACTTAGGCTAACCCAACTCAACTGTCTTCCTCAACTCGACTCCAACTGATTTCGAACCCTTACTCAATTGAATATATTGAATCTATATTTCTTTGTACGCTCAAAAGGTGGTCAACATGCGCCTGCTTTGCACGTGAATATTGCATTTGTTTCCAACACATGTTCTAACACACAAAGAACATTTCTTAATTTACATTTTCCCATTCTACCTGCACCGACCTAACATTTTTTCTAATATAATGGAAACTTCTCTACACTCTTGGGATCGCATCTAAATAGCAATATGTATTCATTTTTTACTTTTTTTATCACTGAGTTCGATTTCAGCATTCTACTTTAATAAATATTATTCTTGATCTTCATTACTTAATTTCTCTAAATACCAAAGTCTGTCCCCTTCCAATATATTGTGATTGGCAGTTTTAACTTGTACATAGAAGTAAATTTCGCATTGTTTTAGTTTGGAATTTATTTGAGTTCGACAATCTATCACGAATATTTCTGCAAATTATTTTTAAAAAGAATTAAAGAGAATATCTTGAGAAATTGACGAGAATAGATGGGAATTTTGTTTTGTATAAAATAAAAGGTACTCTTGCATAATTTGACCTGAATTCTCATGATTTCCCGTCAAACCCGCATCGGGCGAGATCGGCAATCATCGGTGTCAGCCGAGGGTTGTTCAAATGTTGAAACGCTAATTCGACTTTAGAAAGTTTTTTTTTTAATGTTTTTAGATATCTTTTAATTTTATGATTAGTTATTTTGAATGATTTATTTAATTTGAATATTTTTGTACTTCAGTTTCTGGGAGTTTGCTTATCCAATGAAAAAGCGATATGTAAATGAAAGCAGACGACATTCGAATTGGAAGAAATCAACTGAACCACAAAAAAGCTGACAAACAACTATATTTTCAGATTCGCCAAACAGAAAAAATGAAAGGCAAGGAAATAAATCTGTGCATGCTAGAAAAATAAATGGAAACGCCGATGCAGGTAATCTCATATTGTCAGGAAGAGAAATTGCTTTCCCGAGAGCTTCTCGGTACATATTTACTTGAATATATGGGGAGACAAAAATTTGGAAACGATCCTTTTGTCGCCATCATAAATCACATTTACGAAAGCTACCCGGTTGGGTGGCTCCTTCCATTTCCTCTACCCCATCACCTCCCACTTTGCTGTCGATAGACGATCAACAGTCGACCGAAGTAAAAGATTCCTAAGGAAATATTCTCATCTCAAGAAAGTTCTTCCGCCGGCAATTAACAACCGTAAAAAATCACTATTTCTTGAAAAAAACAAACATGTTTTTTCTGTTTCTGTGTAACCCCCCCCCTAAAATAAACATAAACAAAAAAAAAGTATGACTGAACAAAAGTCTTGAAAATAAAATAAAAAACAAGAAAAAAATATGGTTAAAGAAAAACAAAAACATTGTACTTACACCTAACATTTGTACAGGTGAAAAATCTTTTCTTTAAGATAACAATATTTACATACTTTCTGTTGATAAATATTTTGCAAAAAAAAATAAAATAAAATAAAATAAATTAAATTAATACATTTGTTTTTTATTAAGTTAGTTTTTTTTTTTTTTTTTGATAATTTGCATTTGTTTTGTTTTTTTCGGTTTGTTTTGCTTTTTTCCTTAATAGTCGTATGTTACGCCGCTCGGCTGACACCAATGATTTCCGGTCTGACGGGAAATCACGAGAATTCGGGTCAAATTATGCAAGAGTGCCAAATAAAATTCAGAAAGGAAGGAACTTATTGGCCAATCAAATATATTGCATAGAGATAATTATCAAAGGAAGGGGGAACACAATCTGTCATTACAAAAGTAAACTAAGTTTAGTTGACGATAGACAACGAGTTGGAAGAAGAATTCAAATATATAGTAACTAGGAAGAAACCTCTCGAGCGAACTCTGAAAAGACTAATGGCAGTTTAATAGAGATAAAAAAAAAACATGCATGTGATATAAGGGATAACTGAAGAGTCTGAATGTGTTGCCATGAGTGAATCAAACAGATGAACGCTGTGAAAGATTTGAGTTAAACTGTGAAATATTTGTTGGGCTTAGTTTCATTATCAATTAATTAATTGGGTCCAAGTGCATCTTATCTACGTCTATTTCCAAAAAGCACATAACTGTATAATTTCTGCGCTTTCGGTTTGCTAAAATAAAAAGCATGCATTACGCAAATTATCCAATCAAAATTCGTTATTTTTTATAAGCAATTTTTATTTTATTTTATTTTATTTTTTGCTGCCGTTCACTGAACAGCATTTTAGAATATACAGTTTAAATGTTTTTTTCTATGTTTTATTTATCTAGCTTGCCATTTGACATTCTCAATTCTTTAGCTTCTGGAAAAGTTCACGGGCATCGTAAATCCGATTATTGACAAAATGAGGTGATCGCTAACGAAAATACAATTAACGCATTACCTCTAGTCAATACGGAACTCAAGCTTAATGCGTTTAAGGTCAGCGAGGATTTCACAATGGTTTTCCATTAGGACCCATTTAATCGCAGCGTTAATAACCAATTCACATAATATGCCACTCATTAAAGCGTCTTGTTTTTACTGGCAATACAATTAGCTAATGATTATTAATTAAGGTAAATCAATTTTGCTTAGCCCGTTGACTTTTAACATCTCTATGTTTAGCAAGGATAGCTAATGTTCAACTGTTAACACTAATATCCGAAAAACCTATATTTTATCTGTCTATCATTCTGTAGGTTCGTTTTCTTCACTTATAGGCTCCAATACTAAAAAACATTTCTAAGACTAGTCACAAGACTTGTTTAAAGTATCGGAAAAAATCTTAGAAGTTTCTTTTTTAAGTATTTACAAATATATTTAGCTTACAATGCAATATGGTGGGTAAAACACTCGCTATTTTAACGATTTTTACCACTAAAAAACAAAAACAACAACAACAACCACAATAATAATAATAATAATAATAATGATAATTATTATTATTATTATTATTATTATTATTATTATTTCGTTTATCAACGTCTCCCTGAAAAGAAATGGGATTCATTTTCAAAGGATTTCCCTCAATACTGGCTCCAAACTGGACGCTTCAAAGATCAATAGCTTTCCTTAGGATGTTGGTGGTACCTACAATAGCAGAGGCCGCCTAAAACATCGGGGATTCGTAGTCTTTTCAATTGTCCTTCCAAACAACTTGATACTACTCCTAGCGTATGAACTACGACCGGGATTATTTGTGTTTTAACTCCGTGTATACGCCTTATCTCCAAGGCAAGTGGAGCAGTATGCTCCACTTTTAGTTCTATTTCTCTCTCACATTCCTGTCCCAGGGTACTGAGAAGTCTACAATCTGTCAGTTTTTTTGAGACATTGTCAATGACGGCAAAATCCGAACGATTATGTTCCAATTGCTTGGTAATTATGGCACTTTTGTCGCAACATACCTCTACATTGACATACTCACTTGTTCTCACTTAATAAGACACCTCTTCAAACGAATTTCCAGCACACTTCACCCCAACCTTCTTACAGATCTTCCAATATATTCGGAGTCTCATGCGATTGTGTCTTTTGCGGTACTCACTCTGGATCAATCACCTACACCCTGCTGCAAGGTGCGCAATTGACTTTCCTTCCAAGCCAGTTTCTCTGCCCTTTCTCTATCCATACGTTTAACATAATCAGCCTTGATCTCACATACCTCCATTTCATTAGCCCCAACCTTAAGCATCCATCACTTACTTCTAAGCACACCCTCATTCAACGAGATATCCTCAGTTCTAACACAATCAAACAGTTTCAATGCCTTTATTCATTTATGGCTACTCCCACGGTCTTTGCGCTAATGATACAGCCTCGCTACACTATTTCGAATGTGGAATATACCAAATATTGCTAAAACTTTTCAGACAGTTCTAAAATCCCTGCACTGTATCTTAACACACTGACTGTCCATGCATTCACCGCTTTCATTCGCAATTAGTTTCACTCCTTCCTGACTTCCCCTTCCATCTCTCTGTTCATGATGCCTACACCCTACATCACTCCCAAATACTTATACCCTATTTCTTCTATTTCCTTCATGATTTCTCCATTTCGCAGCAGTATTCCATTCGAATGAACCTTTACTCCTCTTTTCATCACCAGTACCGCACATTTACTAATCCCAAACTCCATCCCTATGTCTTCTGAGTATGTCCCTACGAGTTCTCCTAGTCTCTCTATTTCCTTCTCATTTCTACCGAGTATCTTCAAACCATCGATAAACAGTAGATTACTGAGGCGTCTGCCACCAGATCCAAAGTTATACTCCAGCTTCTCTCGTTTCAAGAGGATGCTCAGTGGCATCATTATCATTACAAAAAAAGTGGACAGTACGAATCTCCTTGGAATATTCCCCGTGTGATGCCAACATCACCAACACCGCTCATTTACTAATCCCAAACTCCATCCCAATGTCTTCTGAGTATGTCCCTACAAGTTCTACCAGTCTCTCTATTTCCTTTTCATTTCTACCGAATATTTTCAAATCATCCATAAACAGTAGATGGTTGAGGCGTCTATCACCAGATCCAAAGTTATATCCCAGTTTTTCTTTCGTCAAGAGGATGCTCAGTGGCATCATTATCATTACAAAAAGAAGTGGCAATAACGAATCTCCTTGAAATATTCCACGTTTAATGCCAACCTGCCCCTTCTCTCTTTTTGCTGTCAGTACCGTTTTCCATTGAGCCATACTTGTCTCCAAAATCCCTTCATCATCAATAGTGCTTCACGGAGCCATGACTGAGGAACCATGTTGTAAGCCTTTCTGTAATCGATCGATGCTACACTCAGATTCCTTTTCCTTCGCTTTGCGTCCTGCATTACTGCCTTATCAATCATTAGTTGGTCCTTGAAACCACTCGACACCCTTTCTGTTGATTCGGAAAACTCCATTACTCACAAGATGCACATAAATCTTTTCCGCAAAGATTCCAGTTAACAGTTACCACATTAGTGGTAGACATGTAATTGGTTTGTAATTGCTGGCAGGTGTTCCCTTTACAGGATCCTTCTAAATAAGTGTCCTCCTTCCCTTAACAAGCCAATCAGGTATATCTTCGAATCTATGATCCTTTGCAGGGCAGCAACTATTGGTGAATAAAGGCATTGGAACTGTCTGAACCAGAAGCCCATCACTCCATCTGGACCAGGTGCATCCAGTTTGTCATCCTTCGTATGCCAGCCTTCACGTCATCAATGGTTATTTCAACGTTCTCCATCTGCTACATTCCTGATAGCCTTGCTCTGACCTCTTCCAACCAACTACCCTTCTCAATATGTCGCACTTCGACAGATCAAATCCCACTCAAGAACTTCCTGGCATCATCTGCATTTGGAGTGTTGTTATTTCCCGCCTATTTACTACCATTTAATTCTTTATACATCTGAGACTGATTGTTCCGGAAAAGTTTGTTTTGCCGAAACACAATACTTTTTCCAACAAAGTTCCTAATTTTCATACCACCAGTGTGGACCTTCTCTTTCAACATTGTTAGAACGGTCATCGCCCCTTTTTCCAGCAATCTATACCTCCTTTCAAGCTCGTCCTTGGCTTTCTGTTCTAGTTTAACTCATTTTCTTATTTCTTCGGTTCTACTAATGTCTTTCCGCCACTGTTTAATACTTTCTTACAGCCGCGTTTGCCAGTATGGCCTTCTATGCTTCATTTCCCTTTTTTCTTCTGTATTAAGCTAAGACGGTTCGCAATAACGTATGGTGCTGCATACAGAAGCCTGTTAAGTTCCGTAATCGATATGTTCTTTCTTATGATGTTGTGAATTATTCCTTGAACTATTTTTACCTCGCTTTTCACCTACCGCCTATCACTACTCTTCATGCTTGGAATATCTATGATCTTGTCTCCAACTGTCTCTTAACTTCTGAAGTACTTCATTTCCTACAGAAGTCAAATCTCGAACTTCATCACCACTTCTCCATACATCTACCCTTTCCATTGTCTCAGAGTCATTGATCTCATCTGCCTTAGATCCTTAAACCCTGATTCTCATCACTTCCTCTAACTATTCCTCCTCAGTTGTCCGCCTCACATCATCACTTACATTTCCCTTCTGTACTTCCACACTCTCAGTTCTTTCATCAGAGCTAGCTTCATCAAATACTCACACAGTACTCTTCTTTCCCCATCCGTCCATTTTTTGACATTTCCTGTTTCAACTCCCTTTGTATCTTGGGACCCCCCTTTACCAATTCCCACTGCTCCTACATCCACCCACATCCTCAGAATTTCGAACAGTTGTATGATGACGACAGGACCCACCCTGTTGACCAGTGGGACATATGCCGGACGTGAGACCTTCGCAAGATGTTTCAGCCTCATTCACGTCGTTATTTTCAATATTTTTATTTGACATTCTCCCATAAATGAGGTTTGTGAATTTTGGGTTACATCACCACCGATAGTTTTATTGAGACATCATCTCTACGAGAGTTCCCCACCGAGGTTAAAGATCCCATCCCGACCTTTCTCCTCCACCAACACCACCACCAACAACAACAGCAAATATAAAATTAACAATGATAATAGTAACACTAATATCGGTAGCAATAATAATAGTAATAACAACAATAGATATGACAGCAAGAAAAATGACAGCAACAACAACAACAAAAAGAAAAGCTACAACAACAACAACAATAATAATAATAATAATAATAATAATAATAATAATAATAATAATAATAATAATAATAATAGCAAACATAGTAATAACCAATTATAATAAGTGTATGGGATTTGTTTTTTCCTTTCTCCCCTATTTCTCATTCTTTTACCTTCCCTCCCCCTTTTCTCTCCATTTCCACCTTCTTTTCTTCTCTTTCCTCCCCTTTCTTTTCTCTTTATATTAGTCGTCGCGCGAAAGAGCAGGACACAAAATGTTTTAAATAATAATAATAATAATAATAATAATAATAATAATAATAATAATAATAATAGAATAACAATAACAAAGACTTTGGCTGGCGAGGACTACTATTGACCGTAACCAGTTATACAGTCCTTTTTAAATTTTCATCTCCATTTTTCTCGTTATGTACTGAATATTTGTTAATGAAACCTATATGAAATATGTTCCTTATTAAATTTTAAAGAGTTTCTATTTTGAAAGAGGTTTAAAAAAATTTTTTTAAAGTTTTTGTTAAAAATTTCAGATTCAGAATTTAATCTAAAAAGTTATTTTAAAGTTTTTGTTAAAAACATCAGATTTTCTCGTTATTAACACCTGTATTAAAAGAGGGAGTTGCAAAAATGCGTTGTGGTGTGGAGAGAAATACAAACTGAAAGAGAGAGAATATTCAGACCTGTAATAATACAAAGAGGGGGTTGCAGAAATGAGTTGTAGTGTGAGGAGAAATACAAACTGAAATAGAGAGAAGGAGAGTTTTAAAATATAATCTTAAAAAGATAATATACAAGTTAGAAAAACATTTCATCCATGGCATGAATATTGTTAAACCAAATGTTTTTACTATAGGCTTTAAAAAATAAAAAGGTTTTTTAATTTTTGTTTCTATATTTATGTTATGGCCGTAACAACCTTGTAAAACGTAGCGGTTAGTTTTAGTTTCGTATTAGTGGTAAGTAATTTTTATAGATTATCGTTATATTGGTACATGGATTATCTCCCTTTCATAATTATCCTAAGTAACGATATAAAAACATTTTTCAAGTAGAATAACAATGAATTTTTTAGACAATAAATAGTTTTGAACACTTCACCCGAAATGTTGTACAAAGTTTTATATTTATATTTAATACACCCATTTTATTTTATTCCCATATTCAATTAAATTCTAAACCTTAAATGGTCTTACATCCATGTACCAATATAACGATAATCTATAAACATTACTTATCACTAATACAAAACTAAAACTAACCGTAACGTTTTACAAGGTTGTTACGGCCATAATATAAATATAGAAACAAAATTTTTAAAAAATCTTTTTATAAAAAATCAATTATTGGAAAATAAAGGAATAACAGGATCTTATTCAGGAACCCAAAAACGGGATATATATATATATATATATATATATATATATATATATATATATATATATATATATATTAAATGGCTTAGGGCTCTCTGTAAAAACTTCCCATAACTCTGTTCTTAAATAAGGATACGAAAATAGGCGATACATTAATATTTAAATGGGGTTTTCCGTAACCACAGCCGAGGTAAATGTTTCTCGCATGCTTTTCCCGTTAGGGATCCCCCCTTTTTCTTTCTCTTCAAAAAATACTCTCTAGCCAAAAGTGTGTTTATTCATAAAGTCTGAAGAAATGCTGGTTTTTGAAAATTTTCAAACGATATAATGCTTGAAATTGTCGAACTGGATATTGAAACAATTGTAACGTAAAATGTAATACACTTTTTGTTGCCATCAACACCTTGTTTTGAAGTCTTGATTTTGCATACACAGTATATTTATATATTTATTTATATATATTTATATATATGTATATATATGTATATATATATGTATGTATGTATGTATGTATGTATGCATATTTTATTTAAAGAGACGAAATTTTCAGTGTAGCAAAAGATGATTATTGCCGTTAAAAGTAATCGAAACCAGTTATAAAGTCACTCCTGATTCTTCAGCCAGGTAATCAACCCCAGGGCTACCATCAATAAACATGAAAAAAGAAGAGAATTTAATGTTTATCTTATGTGAAATCGGCGTACATATACACTAAGCTAAGGTTGGTTGTTTTTTTTTGTTTTACGGCATATCCACCCTTTTCGTGTTATTTAATGCCGAATCAAAAGATTTTGAAGAATTTTTTTTTAATAGAATATATTTGTTGTTTTCAAATCGGTTGCTATTTAACCCATACTTGGGATCCTAAGAGGTACTACCACTCAGTACCTGGGAGCAATGGTAATTAAAGTGTAGCTCCACATTCCCCAAACCCCGCAAGCTGGGGCCTCACCACTGGATATAGTTTAAGGTCATATCTAGGACTAACAGTAAACTTAGTTATATAGTATCCAATATCAGTAGTTGGAACACCGGTTTACGCATAGACAGAAGCCAGGAGAAATTATTATTGTGAAAATTTTCAAATTTAAAATTATTTTATTTTGCGACCATCTAATCATATACATCACGTTCCTATTTATAACACAATATAATATTGCGTCTTTCATTAAAGTATAATCACAAACACTCCTTCAATGATGTTATTCGCTTAAAGGATTAATTTTAAGATTATCTATTTCATATTAAATATGTTTCTGTCTATAAAATCAAATTAATTTCAAACACACCTCAAATGATTTATCATTGCGAGTAAAAATAAATTTAACGAACGCGTTTTTTTTTAATAAAGTAAGCTCCATCTGCTGTATGAATCTTTAAATGCTTAGTAAATTTCTAAAACATGCGTCGAATACGAATGCCTTCCTTATTTAACATAATGTTTTACGTCAAATAGGTATCTTACTTTTTTTATTTTGGTACGCTTGTGAATATCAGACATTTCTAAAGCATACCAACTAAACTTTATAACAAATGGATTGGATTCATAACAGCTATTGCTGTGTGCATGATCTTAGCAGATGAAGTACAATTTCAAACAAATGTGCAAACACGAAAAGAGGTGATATACTTTATAAATATAAATTAGTCTGAAAACTATCACGCTTTTTAACATACGTTACTTTACAATAAGCCACATGGTAAGTTTTTAAAAATTTAATTAGTCAGTTTTTACATGCTATTTATAACAAGTTTACCTCGTTTATAGTTAAATTGAAATTTAAAAAAAAACTTGGAAAAATGCTACAGAAATGTATGTAATGCTTCAGAAAACTTTTAGACTATCTTTCCTGAATCAAGCAGCAGTTTTTGAGTGGCATAAGAGAATCAAGGAAAGCATGGATTCTTTGAAAGATGATTAGAGGTGTGGGAGGAGTAAGACAGTTAAAACACCTGAGTTGATTGGCCAAATAAAAACCATTTATGGATAAGGACCGTCGTGTGTCTATAGAGACAATAAGTGTATAATATGATGTCACTATGGGAGCTGTACACAAAATTATTCAAGGGGAACTGAAGATGCGGAAGATTTGGTGAAGTTTGTTGCAAGGGGCCCAGAGAAGATCAGAAGAAAAAAACGTTGCCATGACAGAAAAATCAGCATCAACACAGATTCTCACTCTCCCGATAGTCCAGCCTTTGTTCCCCTATGACTTTTGTTTTTTTCCTAAACTCAAGGAAACCTTTAAAGGCTATCGTTATGAGACAATTTAGGAGTTGAAAGAGGCTATGACGAAACACGCACACAGGGGGGGGGGCTTTCATAGGCTCCTTCCAGAAGTTGTTGAAACGAGTTCATTGAAGCCGGAGGATATTACACTTCGGAGAGGATTGTGTACTATAAATAAAATGCGCATACAAAAAAAAAACCTGGAAACTATACAAGGCGGCTGCGTTTTTATGAATTTAATAGATATTAGTAAAAATGTAGTCTGTTAAGTACCTGGTTGAGTTCGAGTAAAAACTTTGAATTAAGTTTTCAAAACTAGTTACATATATATATATGTGTGTTAGTGTGGGTTACTATATGTATATATATATATATATATATATATATATATATATATATATATATATATATATATATATATATTGATATATATTGATGAGTTGGTTTCAATTCGATTCCAACTGATGCACCCAAGTCATATAGATATATTTTTTTTTCATTCTGGAAATCGAAACTTTATAATATAGAAAAATCGATAGAACATTAACCCTGCATTAACATATGCGAAATGTGCAAGAATAAATATATCATATTTAAACGTATTTACGACCGGACTGCGACAGCCATCCATGCTATTTTAACGTAGATAAATACTTTACAGTTCTAACAAAAGAGATACAATATTATCAGAGCGTCTCCATTTTCGCTGAACATCTACAGAATGCCAACATAAATACATTACATATGAATCAGTTCCCTATGGAATTTCCACAGATCCCGCTTTAGTATACACGTATACACACTTGAATGCCTACTAGAGGATACTTTTCCATAGAAGTAAACTCTGACCAAATATTCAAAATCACATAGTATTCGTTCCCCAAATAAGATCTCCTCACTATGGCTAACCCACATTAGCTTTTGGAAGGAATGGTGCACCTTTTCCAAGTGATGTTACCTCAAGTAATTGCACAAAGCTGGACGCTCCACCAGACTAGATAAATTCTTGTCCTGGAATCCAGTAAGACCAAGAGACCAAAATGAAAGATATACTACAACGTATGGAAATGGTTAATTGGGAAGAGGAAAATTATGTTCTCAATTTCTTTACTAACTCAGTGTTTGAGAGATAAAGAACTTTAATGGAACATTCGAATATCTATGTATCTCATATAGAGTTTAAGTGTTAGCCCAAGGTTGTGGGTCCCTTGATTTCTGAGAACTTCGACTGAAGTAAAATAAAACAAAAAATACACACTCACAGATACACACAAACACACACACACACACCTATATATATATATATATATATATATATATATATATATAGGTGTGTGTGTTTAATTACTATGCATGTGTGTATGTGTATCTCGTTTCGAAAACTTACTTTTTCGTGATTAAAATATTTTACTCGAGCTCAACGTGTTACTGAACAAATCACATATGTCTAATACTTAAATACTGAGAAAAAGTCTGCCTATATATATATATATATATATATATATATATATATATATATATATATATATATATATATATATATATATATACTCGTTTGCAATTCTACGTTTGCTTCTAGGGATATTTTGATGTTAATGAATAGAAGCAAAAACGACGCCGTTGTTTCTTTTATCTTAAAAGTATACAGAAGTGTCTTTATTTACAACTAGCATTGCGGCCCGGCTTTTCTCGAGCCGGATGTACTGTTCATAACTTTATGTGCATATGAATATATATATTAAAAAAAACTTTACAACTGTCAAGGAAACCTACATAAAAAAATTCAAGTGTTTAGACCCAAAAGTAGCGGAGGAGTTTGGTAGTATCGGCAAAACTCAACCCTGTAAGCTTTGACATTTCGCAGCCAGATTTTCGCTGTAAAACTGATTAAAAAGCTTGCTGCATGTTTGAATACCCTATATGTAAAATTTCAAATGTGTTGACTCAAAATTGGCTGAATAGTTTGCTAGAGACCACAAAGGTCAAATCTTTTCAACTTTGACCCATTGGTAGCCAAATTATGGGCCAAAAACCGATTAAAAAGCTTGCCTTACATCTGAATACTCTTTATTTGAAAATTCAAATGTTTATACCAAAAATTGGCTGAGTAATTTAGTAGAGACTTCAGAGGTAAATTTTTTTAAATTTTGCTCCAATTTTCATCCCTTAACATTTAGTGTTTTGGGTTCAAATCAAATGAAAAAGTTTGATCCATGTTCAAGTAACCTACATCAAAAATTTCAAGTGTTTAGACCCAAAATTGGCGGAGGAGTTCGGTAGAGTTTTCAATGGTCAAATCGTTGTACTTTGGCCCTTTGGTAGCCAAATTCCCGACTGAAAACCGATTAAAAAGATTTCACAAATCTCAATCCCCCTTATGCCAAATATCGAGTCTGTAGACTGGAAATTGACAGAGTAGTTTGGTAGGGAAATGTACACACACAGACACACACATACATACACAAACACCCAACTTCACTTTTGTAGATATATAGATATCTATATAGTTTTATTACATCATAGCGTTAGAAATTTATGCAAGGAATCATTGTAATAATAATAATAATAATAATAATAATAATAATAATAATAATATATATATATATATATATATATATATATATATATATATGGCAATTTAACGAATAGGTTTCTTCGCATCAACTTAGAAAGAGATATTGACGCATTTAAACAGATTAGGGTTGTACCTTTTCTTTTATTTGATAATCGTCAGATTATAAAAGAATGTTTATACTTAAAGTTAAGTTTGTTTTTTTTTTACAAAGAAGTCATCACTTATCAAGGTATGGAGACCAATTGACGATAAAGGCTAATACAAGATTCAATTCGAAAATATCGTAGTAATCGTTAGTAGTGGAAATTTGACATATTGGATTACTTAAAGAGATGGCTCATCAAGAACTTATTCACGTTGGTCTTGAAGATGACCATATTGTAGTCAGTTGGAAAGCAGGAAAACGGAACAGAGTTCCAAGGCGTCAAGTTCTAAGAAAGAATCTTTGTTCATGGAATATATGTCAAGGTTTAGCCACAGATAAAGAATGGCAGAAATTATTGATAGTTGTTTTGGCTAGACGAGTGTTTTTCGTGAAATTCAGGCAAAAGGAACCATACATTGGAGTTTAGACGAGCACATGCCATGAAAAGAAGGGTAAAGCAGAGAAGGCTCGAAACATATCTTTCATGGGAAAGAGGTTGCAAGGAACAGATAGGTTGACTATTTCTCTATTTAATATTGATTCCAGCAACTTACTCATAACACACAGGAGACCCATTGGTCTGTACTGAGAGGGAGATGAGTGATCACCTGAATTCTTAAATACAGGGCATACTGATGAGGTTTTCCAGGGTGCTGGGAAGCACTTCTCTTTAAGGCAACGCTTAAACAGTTTCGTAAGTATGGGGGCAAGTTCTGGTTGAAGCTTTTTCAGCACTATAATTGGAATGCCGTCAGGGCCAGTTGCTTTTCTGGAATCAAGGATCTTGATTAGCTTAGCGGCCTCACGAACAGATATTTGTATGTTGCATAGCGTGTTGTCTGTTATAGGAGGAAATACGGGTAGAATTAGCTGCAAAGTTCTTGGCAAATAGTTTGGCCTTGTCTGATGCTGACGAGATGACGTCAGGTCCATTGATGATGGTTGGGATAGAACGCACGCTTCTGTTCAGGATCCTGTTTGCTACTTACCAAAAACTGGTGGGGACCAAGCGACTGCTCAGCTACTTGAGATTTAACGAATTGAGCATATAGCTTTCTTGTATTTTTTATTACTTTTTTACAGTGGTTGCTGGCAGTCCTAAAAGCAGCTTTTGTCTCAGTGCACCTATTACGTTGGTAGCTATGGAAAACGTGCGCGATGGAAGCAGCACATTCAGGGGAGAACCATGGCTGGCTATTAGGTGTTTGTTGGAATTTTTTGGATGGTATGAATCGATCTATGCCTAATATTTACCATTCGGTCAGGTCTGACACTATGGATATTTATACACTTCACACTACTTGTGGTTTCTTTCATTTGTGACCCCTACAAAAATAACAAATACTCCTACCGGTCCCAATCATCACGAGAGCTATTCTGAACTTGGGACAGATAGGGGATTTCATCCTTCGTAACGGGATCATAAACTCATTGACATAACATAATCGTTCCCTTTTCCGTTACAAAAAATGATAAAGTCTACCCAGATTAATTCCGCTCCTTCTGATTTTTCAAGTCCAGTCAAGTCTCAGTCTTCCAGGGCAAATCTGGTTAGTGATTTCTAGCTTCGATCTTTCCATTTTTGTTACGCTTTAGAACTATTTTTTGTGATATCAGTTAAGAATAATTCAATTTGGGGAGAATCACGATTATTCTTTACTCACTAGTAGTAGTAATATTCACACTGGCCATCCTCAAACATTTCTCTTTAAAAAGAACTTGTGGTGTTCTCTGGGGTCTGAGTGACAAGAAGTCTCCCCAGGTTTCCAGTACTCCTCACCCCTTTCGATAACTATTGCAGATGAGTTTGCGTTATCGTAACGGCTGCTTAACGTTGATTTTTCGTTGGCAGCCAGCATTGGTCTTCACATGAATTAAGATGGCAAAAACCCCTCCCACGGTCTTAGTCCTCTTAGCACTTATCGAGGGCGATCTGGCTAGTGGTTTCTCTCTTCGGACTTTGCATCCTTTTAGACCATCCCAGGTTTATTGGTGTGGCGCCAGTTTTTGGTGACGTACACATGAAAAAGAGAAAGGGGAAAAGTAGGGACACGGGGGGGATTAACTTACAACTATATAGTTTCTATTTTCATGATCCCATGTGATTCTCCTTTGCGTTTTTCATTAGTAGCATTTTCTGTATGTCCAGTTCGTGTCTTTAGTGCAGGTGTGTTAGTTTCCGCATTTAAGGGGTTTCCTCTCAGCTGTTTTCATTACTGTTATCCGTAGTATCTTATTAGCTATCCCTTTGATTCTAATCTCTCCCATTTTTTCAAAGTTTTTTTTGGCATTATTTCTAGCGCTCCTACTATTAGTGGTGTTGACTTTTTTATCTTCCATATTCCTTTGTGCTTTATTATTATTATTATTATTATTATTATTATTATTATTATTATTATTATTATTATTATTATTATTTCCTATGGGCACTTAATGACGTGAAATGATATCATTACAAAATGATGGCACTGTTAAAGGCTGATATCGTTCATTAAAAGAGTGCTGGAGAGTAATCGTGCTCGGTAAATGACGTCAGATGACAAGGGACACAGGACAAATGCATAGACGAATAGTGAGCACGTTTAGATATACATTACTGGTTGGTATTAGGTTAATTCATACTCTTTGTTTTATATAGTAAGAAGCATGTTCAAAATAAAATGCATAGTTGCTAGTACACGCCTATGGTAGCCAGACGAAACCAACGTCGCACGTAGCCATTTCTTTTGCGTATCAATACATGTTAGCTCTATTCTCTTCTTTTTTTGTTACAAACTTGTGTAGCTTATTTAATGAAGCCACAGACTCAATTTTCACATTGTATTTTGGCACCATATTCTTTTTGGATTATTTATTAAAAGAGAAATCATTATTGAACTTTCTTTTTCAAATATACAATTCCTACTTCAAAAATAAAACCAAATACTCCAATATTAATGTTGTCCTTCGTTTCCAGAGTTTATTTAGGCATAGAATTCGACATTTTCACTAATGAAATATCTTTGAATTGAAGCAAAAATAATTCAATGGTGTGTAAATTGCGTCGAAAAATACAGGAATATGAACTGAATGTATTTTGTAAAATTCTTTTAGAAGAGAAAAATAATTGAATGCTATTTTATTTTGTGTTTTTACTTTTATTTGTTTTTTTTGTTGTTTCTTATGTATTTTACACAATTATCTTTTGGTTAAAAATTCTTTTTCACAAGAAATATCAACGAAACTGCTAATAAAATTTGACTGTGAAATATGCAAGTCGATTTCATAGTAAGTCGAAGTTATACATTACATGTTTGCTCTAATGCTATTGAAAAGAGTATAAATCCCAATTTACTCCCTGTATTAATAAAATATTTCTATCTCTATCTATCTATCTATCTATCTATCTATCTATCTATATATATATATATATATATATCCATATATATATATAAGATAAGTTTATATATCCATATATATATATAGATAAGTTTAGTGGTTAAATTTAAATTCTGAAAATCAACATATAGCCACATATATTCGAGTTAAGAATTTATTGTTTGACAAAACGAATATATAGAAGTGGTTATGTTAATTTCCTTAATCCATGGATTTTCAATAATGGTTCATATCATCAGAGGAAATGAAATGCGGTTAGCAAAATGTTCAAATGTGAATAGACACGTATTTTGCTTTTCAGCACAAATATTGAAAATATTTTTTGGGGTGGTGAATAATAGGTATATGAAAATAATTATAGGAAATTTCATACAACCTGGGCAGTTCATTATCGGAAGGAATATAATGTCCTCCGGGGTTTTATTTCCAGGTAGGCAGAATATTGGTCTAACAAAGATGCGTTGTTGCTGCTTATGGATTTTCCGAAAGGTATACGGTGAGGCCGAATTCATTGGTGAGTTGAATGTGTTTTGGTAGATGTAATCCAGATTCTTGAAAGTATTACCTCAACTAATATCTATCAGGATTTTTTCATCTGATTTTTAATCTGTGTCTTATCTCGCTTATATATATATATATATATATATATATATATATATATATATATATATATATATATATATATATGACTACTTCATTTAATCACATAAATTAATATACGAAAGTATAAATTTATGCGTAAACTTTAAGTATTAACTTCAACAGTGCTCAATACGTAGGTAGATACGAGGATGAAACGCGGAATATTCTGTGTAGCTTAATCGCTATATATATTTTATAACTTACTATATATATATATATATATATATATATATATATAATTGGTAAAACTGGAGATTAGTGTATATATATATATATATACATACACACATGCACACACACACACACACACACACACACATATATATATATATATATATATATATATATATATGTACTAGACTACTCGTGGTCGTAGTTATTAGCTATGGATGAGCGTGACACTTGTGGCGTAACGAAAATATTTTTTGTGACATAACAGATATATAAAATTATATTAAGATAAAAAAAAGAATGTAGATTGATTTCTATGAGTCGTTCTGTTTATAATTGTTTATTTAAAAAAAAAACTTACATCACTTGAATTATAGGTTATTTGCCATATTAATAGGTAAATGTGAACTGGTTACGGTAATTTATTTATGTTGGTAGTGTAGAATAAAATGTATGATTGTTTCGTTAAGAAAGGTTTATTAAAAAATGGAGAATAAACAAGACGTTTCAATCACATATATATATATATATATATATATATATATATATATATATATATAGCCTTGGAAGTTTTTAATCTTTACAACTATATAAATAAAAAAGCTTATGTAATTTTTATATTTCTTATCATTCGTTATAAAACTATTTAGTCAGTAAATCATTTAATTACCTGCATCAATGCATCAACTTGCTCTCTCGAATTCACTATAGTACTAATATTAGTTTAAGGGGTCATCAGTTGTTTACCATGACACACTGTTTCGGGGATTTAAAACAAAACTATATATTAAATCATAGCTCCCAAGCAGTATTGATCAAACACCACTCCCCTTGATCACAAAGACAAAAATGTTATAGATATTATATCTAGTTTTCTACTCAACATTAATTTGGCTAGCCCATTCAGGCTATACAAATATCTTCCTTACATATCTTACACCACGATATATGTCTTTCTTATATATATATATATATATATATATATATATATATATATATATATATATATATAATTATAAAACTCAAATTACCTTGTAACGATGTATGTAACCCACTTTCCGGTTTACGACATCCGGTTGCGCATGCGCGCATAACATTCGCACTGAAATATTAACGTTATTATGTCGAAATTTTTAATTAACGTGAGATGGTGGAGTTTAAATTACTTTAAATGTAATACAGAAATGAACGATGTAAAAAAAGCATACAGTATAAACAATTGTTTCTTTTGATAATTTAAACGCGAAAAAAAAGGAAAAATCACAATTGGGACGCTGAAATATTAATGTTATTATTTCGAAGTTATTATTTAACATAGGAAGAGTGGGGTTTAGAAGAAACCAAAAACAAAAGAACAATTTGGACGCTTAAATATTAACGTTATTATTTCGAAATTATTATTTAACATGGGAAGAGTGCGGTTTAAAATAACTTAAACGTAATACGGAAATGAACGATGTAAAAAAAAAAAAGCAGATATATCAAAATTTGAATGTAACTATAATAAGTATTATGGTATCTGTTCAGTGCACATTTACCTATAAGTATGGCCAACCATATATAATTCAGTAACTGTATTTTTTTCACAAAATAAATAAATTATATAATAAACGGAACGACTCATAGAAATCTATCTATATTCTTTTTTCATTTTAATATACTTTCATAGAAATGTTTCTGTTATGTCAAAAAAACTATTTTCATTACGTCACAAGTGTCACGCTCATACATGAATTCCATAGCTAATATAACATACTGACCCAACGGGTCACGGGTAGTCTAGTTATAATTAAAAATAGAAGGTAATAGGGATAATCATGTTGGTGACTTTGATATTTATGATACGTGATAATGATAAGTTTTATAAGTATATTGTGTATAAGGTTAAATTAAGCTACAGTTGCAGTAATAACGTGGAATGAATCATAAAAACACATAACAAAAGAATTTTATATGATGAAACAGAATGTAACCAGATTAGACAAATTAAAACTTGTAGTTGTATAGGTACATTTAATTGTTCCCTCAAACAGAACTGTCTAGCAAACTCTGTTATATACCTAACTAACAGAGCAAAGGGGTACCCTGCAACTAACAAATGGGTCTCTACTATCTAAACGTCGAAAACGTGCTCATGACTGGGTAGCAATATATTAATACTCATGTTAAACTAAACAAAGAGTATATATATATATATATATATATATATATATATATATATATATATATAGTCATCCACATACAGTACTGTTTCGCAGCTCATCAGTGCGGCTAGACAGGCAACCACCTCAAGCCAGGATTGAAACCCAACTGTCTGTATGGCAGTCAAGGCTCCTAACCATTACGCAATTGGCGGCCGCTGAACGAGTAGTGAATTTAACGATGTTTTAGCATCGTCCGAAATACCGCCGCTCGATTTGTTTACACATAGAGCGTCGCTTATACGCTAATGGTAATTCGTGTATCACTTCTCAATATGCTCAACTCAAGGTAAGGAGCATTATAGTCATCCACATACAGTACTGTTTCGCTGTTTCACAGCTCATCAGTGCGGCTAGACAGGCAACCACCTCAAGCCAGGATTGAAACCCGACTGTCTGTATGGCAGTCAAGGCTCCTAACCATTACGCTATTGGCGGCCGCTGAACGAGTAGTGAATTTAACGATGTTATATATATATAAAATAAAATTTTGGATTTTACCGTCATTGGATTATTTACCTTTCATCAGACTGTCCATTCACGTGTAATCACTTTTTTCTTCGCCATGTTCCCGCTGCGTCACTTTTTGTTATCAAGTAAGATCTTTGGCTTACTTGTAGTTTCATCAAATACGTTTGTATGCAAAATCCGATCCCGCATATTGCTGATTCCTGCCCTCTGATGAGAAGGAAAGTATTTCTTCAAAACTCCGCGGATTAAGGACTATCCACTTATCAAGTGTTCCCTTTTCAGATTAAATATGTTTTTAACCTTTTTCAAAGTGTTTTTAACTTGTTTTATTAACTGTTTGCTCTTATATATATATATATATATATATATATATATATATATATATATATATATAATTCAAACACTACCTTTTTTAAACATATAGTTCCGTGTTTATCTCATTTAGTACTATTTTAAATCTTCACAGATCACCCATTTTGCAACCAAATTTCAAACAATTGTTACAGTTCATAGGTCACCTTTTCTGCTATATTTTGAAAAGTTTTTGATTTCGCTCATTAAAACAAAAGTAAAACTAAAATTACTGGTGTTCAAAAGTCTTCAGAATACGTAAGGAACGTGAGAGAAGGTTTTTTTCTGGTTCGGCGTTGGTTACTATAGCAAGTTTTTCAACATTGACGTTTTAGAGACGATTTCTTCTGATTCGCTGTTAGATACTATAGCAGCTTTTTGTCATCGAAACCTGCAGAAATCGGGAATGTCGCTCACATGCTATCTTATTTGGGTTATAAAGAGAGAATAAACAAAAGTGATGCTAAGTCTGATAATATTTCGCTTACGACGTCGCCCGTTAATTCTATTTCTCTCTTTTTGCTGTGCTAGGGTTGATAATCTTTCGCGTCCGACATCCGTTAATTCTGTTTCTCTCTTTTTTTGTTCCTTTTTCTGTTTATTTAATTACGCCTTTTATTTCATTTTTTTTCATTTTAATCAATTTAAGAAGTTGTTAATATTTTTTATATAGATTTATAGATATTCAACACAAAGAAGAAAATATTATTTCCAAGCAAAGCCTGGAAAAATTATGGAATTCAAAGAAAACTGTGAGCATGAAAAGTAATATGGTTAAGATTAAACTTCAAAAAGTAAAATGACTAGTTGTTAAAACTGTAAAAAAGACGAGATATTCTAGTAAAAAATATAATACATTTACAACTTAAAATATGGCAGCATTAATACATTTTAGAATGCATATAAATTTGTAATGCTACAATATTTTTAGTTATGAATTTATTATATTTTTTACTAGAATATCTTGTCCTTTTCTTTTCCAGGTTAAATAACTAGTCTTTTTTCTTTTCTAAGTTTAATCTTAACTATATTACTTTTCATGCTTGCATTTTTAATGTTATATATATATATATATATATATATATATATATATGTGTGTGTGTGTGTGTGTGTGTGTGTGTGTGCGTGTGTGTGTGTGTGTGTGTGTGTGTGTGTGTGTGTATCAGTCTGCCCGGCGTTTCCTGCCCCATACATGTCTTCATCTTCCATTACACCATCTTTGACGCCATTTGCAATGACACCATAAACAACATCATTACATAAACATCGTATATGCTATGACGTCATCGTGATCAAACAGACAAATTTATTTCACAAATGCTCTTATTTTTTTATCGAGCCATACTTTTTGCTTGTGTTAACAACATAATAAATGACAATATTGAAAGATTTCTAACTTTTTCGATGGTAATTCTTTATTCACCAATTTAATGTCTCGAACTAGGATACTATCAGTGGTGTTATTTTCTTCAAATGTTCACGGAAACCTCATCTAGAAAAGAAGAAACAATATGTACAATCACTCCGTTGCGGTGCCGTTTTGCCAGAAGCAGGAAGTTATAGGATACCTGATTGATTAGATTCACAGAGACTCATAAATAATTGTTGGAGGGTGATTTGATATTTATGTTTGATATTATTAAATTATTAAATTAATGTTATAATATTTTACCAATAATAGTTACGTTACTACTATTAGTCCCAATTCGAATTTATTTATTGAATTGTTATTGCTAGCAGAAATACTACAAATTACACGGAATGAAAAATATATTCAATAAAAAATATATTTTGATAAAATTGATATTTTTCTGGATAGCGCAATTAAATAGTTTTTTTTTTACAGAACAACTAATAACACACAGCAAATGTGGGTTTATTCACATTTCTGTGAAAATAATGTCCATTGCATTTTAAATATTAAACGCATCCAAATGATATTATTTAAGAAATACTAATAAACACTCAAAAAGTAATATTGAGTTGCATAGCCCAACACAAATAATAACATCACATTGTAGGAAACGATCTTTAATTTACTCCATCAGCTCAATACATCTACGCAGATGATATTCTTTTGTCCTTGTTTCTTTCGAAACGTTTCGCTAACTTCTTTCTTCAGTGAATAACCGCTGCACCTCGAAATTACTACACGTTTCTTTTTCACACTATTACAAAATTATCATATATTTTTATATATATTTTTATAATGATATTCGATAACAAGGTTACATTAAAAGAAAGGTCACTCTCATATTCTTGTTCAGAGTGGCCAAATTAATCTTCTTTAAAGCCAGATTTTACGGAATTGACATGTTTTTAAGCAGTCAGGCTTACTCAGGAAGAAGCAGGCAGTGTATTATATAGAGTGCAACTACACTATAAAGCAAAAGTCGGAAAACAAAAATAAATAATTAAAGAATGTTATCTGCTGACTTTTAGTGTCAATTTCCGCTATAAGCAATATTTTTAGTTAGCATGTTAGAAGTAATTATCACTGCATTATTAAAAAAAAAAGAGGTTTCGATCTTTATTTAAAAAAAACGTCGCCATATTTCTTTGAGAAGGCGTCACATAATAAAAAGGAAGTAACTCAGTTAAAACAAGGCAAAACGCTAAATTTATTAAGAACTTGGTAATTGTTACATGCCATTTAACTCTCTTTAGAACTCTCCGGTTTTTTTTGTTAACCAAACATGTTATTTTCGCTAATTTTTACTAAAGAATATTTTCTTTACTTCTTTTTTTTCTACTTTATTCTTATCTGTATTTTTTCGATATATTTATTACTGGTACATGGAAATAAAGTAGAACCCAATAGTTTGCATTGAAATTCAATATTGAAACTGTAAAATATAGCTATTATAATGTAGCTGTGCGTATTCTTTTCTTGTCAGTCAGTTCAAGCTGGTGATGGCGCATCCTGTTGGAGGCCAAATGTTCACCTGCTAACTCAGATATTCCAACCGAGAAATTCGTTTAAAATTCTAGCCGCCCTTTTAAGTGCAATTGTTTAAATCTCTTTCCCACTTGGTCCACCGTGTATATTTGCCGTATAGTTTTTGAAATTCTTTTTCATGGGTCCAGTTGCTCCTATAATAACTGAAATTATAGAGATCTTCTTAAGATTCTAGTTTATTTTCATATCATACATAAGACTTTGGTATTTCGTTATCTTTTCTCTTTCATCTCTGCTCAACCCAGCATCAATGGGTACACTGCCTTCTGCTAAGGTTGCTTCTTTCTCCTTCTTATTTCATATTACTCTGTGATTTTATGGCCTTGTCGTCCAGATATATACCTGTAGAAATTGGATAGTCATAATGGATGGTGTATGACTTCTTTCCGACTGGTCTTTTTGGTATATGTTCTCAGGACTTGCTGCCACATTCGATGTTACTCATGTGCATTCAAACAAATTTTACAGTTAATAGGTCACCTTCTCGGCTATATTTAAAAATAAAAATGTTCAATTTTCATTTATTAAAACAAAAATTTTAATAAAATTACTAGTGTTCAAAAATTGTAATAAAATTGTTGGTGTTCAAAAGCTTTAATAAAATTGCTGGTGTTCAAAAGTTTTAATAAAATTGCTGGTGTTCAAAAGTTTTAATAAAATTGCTGGTGTTCAAAAGTTTTAATAAAATTGCTGGTGTTCAAAAGTTTTAATAAAATTGCTGGTGTTCAAAAGTTTTAATAAAATTGCTGGTGTTCAAAAGTTTTAATAAAATTGCTGGTGTTCAAAAGTTTTAATAAAATTGCTGGTGTTCAAAAGTTTTCATAATAAGTAAGGAACGTTAGAGCCGGTTTCTTCTGATTGACTGTGCTTTACCATAGCAACTTTTTCAACATTGGCGTTTTAGAGACGATTTTCTCTGATTAGCTAGTGATTACCATAGCAACGTTTTCATCGTCCAAACCTCCATAAATCATAGCGAGAATGTCGCTCGCATGCCATCGTATTTGTTTTTTTGTATTTTTTAGAGAGAATTTACGAAAGTGATGTTCTTTTGCCGTCTAGGGCTGATAATATTTCACTGACGATGTAGCCCGGTTATTCTGTTTCTCTGCTCTTTGTCCCTTGTTCTGTTTTTATTTATTTAATTACGTCTTTTATTTATTTTTTTAAATGAGGAAGTTTAAGAAGTTAGTAGTCATTTTTTGTTGTTGTTTACAATGCGCATGATATTGAACACAAAAAAGAAAATATTCTTCTACAGCAAAGTTTGGAAAAATTATGGATTACACAGAAAAATGCGAGCATGAAAATTATATGGTTAAGATTAAACTTAGAAAGTTAAAAGACTAGTTGTAAAAATGGAAAAGAAAATAACAAGATATTCTAGTGAAAAATATAATAAATTTATAACTTAAAATATTGCAGCGTTAAGATTTTTTTTTAATTCAATTTTACATTATATATAAATTTTAATGCTGCAACTAGGCTTTTTACTTTTCTTAGTTTAATTTTAACTATATTACTTATAATGATCGCAATTTTAAATGTTATATAAGATTTATTGTTAGCGTTTTTTGGCGATATTAAGAACACTGTTATTTTCATTTGTCCGCTACCTTAGCGGTTTTTTAAAAAGCTATTATGTCTTCTTTTTTTTACTATATATGTATATATGAATAAATCGCCGTTATTTTTTATGGGGCATATTTATATTTTTTTATGATTAACTATTAAATATTCTATTCGAACCTAGTTTGACGACATTTCAAAGCTAGAAACATGCATGTCCATTTATATACTATTATACACATTATACTATCTCGTATATATACAGGGTGACCCAGAAAAACGGGCCCCAGCTCTAATTAGGTCCCGTTTCTGAGTTTTTTGTCCGAATGAAATTAAACTTTTGTTATAACTAGTTTATTATATTGCAACACATCACATCAAAACACTAGGGTCTTTTAGCGCTAGCAAACTAACAAATTTAACCAAAATGCAAACAATTCAACAATTAAATAATTTTAATTAATACAAATCCTAGTAAATCAATCCCCCTTGTTGGAAACACTGAAGGGAAGGACGAAACCAAATTATTGCCAGTATGTTTGGGAGAGGTTCTATAGGTGTATCAGAAAGTGGCTATTAAAAATGATGATCAGAACCTTAATAATTCAACTTACTATTTTTTAAGCCTATAAATACTTGAAAATATTATTCCAACCCATTAGGCTATTTTTCAATTAAAGGAGCAAAGATTTAATTTAAAAAAATAACAGGTTTAATAGCAAATTATGCAATATTTGTTTATTTAAAGCGGTTTTCTTTTAAAAAATATAAAGAAATCAACATATTTTGACTTGCTTATAAATATATGTATATATATATATAAATGCCAAAAAATCACTTACCTAAAAAATACTACAAAATGAGTAGTTCTATTCTTCATTGTTAAGAATTTATCCATATTTATATTTTAAATTCCATGTATTTTTTTAATAAAAGGATTTTTTAAAGCGAGGATCCTAGAAAATCGCATTTTTGTAATGTGTTTTGCGCGAAGCGTAAAATAGCTGCTATATCTAAAATGAAAGTTATGAAGTATGGTTTTGTTCAAGGGCATAAATAATGTCTTTTTTATTACGTGTGCTAACTAAAATTAGTATTTTTCATCCTCCGTAGTTAAAAAAGAATTGCACATGCACTTATAAGTTTTTCCCTAGAACAAAACATTCGCTTCATCGATTAAAAAAATTCTTTTAATGAAATACACGAGTTTTGGATTGATATATTTTAATACTTCTTCATCAACTAATTTTTTTTAATATCTAAAAAAAAGAAAACATTCAATAAAATAGAAAGATTTGCCATCAGCGTCTGGTATTTACTTGACTATGTAAGCATAACACGAGCTTTCATTCAAAAAAATCAACATGTTTAAAAAAAAAAAAGGTTTTACACTTTGGACTTCACAGGTAAATTTCCCAAAAACTATTCTTTTTTTTGTTTGAAATTAGAATGTTTTCTTTATTGATCTTTTATCTTCAATTTGTGATATATAAAACTTTGGCACATAAATTAATGGTACTTGTACAGTTTAGTCAAGACATTAAAAAAATGAAAATATCGAAAAGAAAGTTTAAATTGTATGTATCCGTTATGGAACGAAGTTCTCCGAAAAAAAAATTCACTTAATTTCATCTAGTAGTTTTTTTTAATTTTTTACAGTGAAAAAAATTTGTTGTGATACCGAGCAACATGTTCGATTTTTAGGAAGACATTTTCAGATTAGGTCCACCTCAACAATTTTCTTTTAAATGACGACTTTTCTAGGTTTTCGACTCTGCTGAATACGAATAATCGCATTTAAATTTTGCAGAAGTAAGTAGTATCGAAATATAAAATGTTGTATTATGCAGAACTGTTTAGTGATGTCACGTGATGGCACACTGTGTGAAATAATTGTCTCCAAATAAAAAATGGCCAATCCGTACAAAGAAAACCACTTATTTATTATAGAAAAATTAAGTATAATGTTATAATTAAAAGGAGATATATAAAAACACGCACGGGTACAGTAAACATATTATACTAAAATGCCGAAGCATTCATTCCAATGGTTATTTAGACTATTAATTACGAACGAACCAAGAGTTACATTTATATATATATATATATATATATATATATATATATATATATATCCTAATAAATTTACAAATTTATACATAGAAAAGAAAACAATAAAAACATTCAGATAGATGTGATTCCTTAAATTACCTGAAATGTCGATGAAAGGTCAGGAAGGATACGAAGATCGAGTAGAGAGAAAACCATTACAACATCTGCTAGGTAGCAATGGAAACTTGAAGAGATTTGATTGCTCAAATCCCGGAGAAAAACAAAGATCAGTACTTGTCGAAAATCAATTGTAAACGGTTGTTGTGATAACACAAAATCATTTCCCACTGATTCAAAAGGTCCGGAGGTGAGTTAAAGGATTAAGTTATGGGGTGGGTATAGTGTATAGTTGTAAGGCTATGATAATAAATTTCAGAATATAAATATATATTAGATAATATGTAGTAATAATCCTATGGTTGCCCTGTTATTAGATGTACAGGGAGAGGGTTGGAATATAAGGCAGAGGTATTAAGATAGGGTAGCAAAGTTTATAAAGGTCGATAAAAAGACCTTACCTCGTTTCACTAAATTAAAACCCTGGTGCACGACGCGCCATGTCATCTACTCCACAACCTTCGTTAATCCTCATAACACCACGCTATACAATAGTCTTTTTATAAGTAATGTTGGGATAACCGTCACTTTTGTTCAATCCTGCTTACAATACACCCTTTCGCCTTAAGTCATCCTCATAATATTTCTCCTGAAATTATATATCGTCTTAAAGTGCTGTTGTCGTCCCGGTTGCATCTGTCAATAAACTACCCCTGCATAGATAATATGCTTCTTACATACCGATGAAATAGAATTACCACCCATGTACACTATACTTCCCCCTGAGCCTTAAAACATATACTACCTATATTTAAGACTATGATAGAGACCCTATACACCTTTTTGCATTACACTCTATATAATACACTCCTCTTTCTTGTTTCTGACGATGAGTTTTACCGCGAGAATTTAAGGACTCTAACACAACGATACCAACTCAGGTGAATACAATATGTGAGTAAATAAATAATTAATAATAAAATATTATTGAAATCTGTCCACATTCTCATTTATCATTGTTACCTTATCTCGTATCAGACGATGAGAGAACTGGATTGCAATAGAGTTCAAACACACCCATTAGACACTACGAGCAATGATTCAAGTGAACTACAACATCCGGTTCATAAATGACCTCCCTAATAAAATTGTATCTAAGATGGGTATATTTGCTGACGACACTGCGATCGATAACAGATCGATAGGAAAATGAATGGACATGTATCCAAGGCAATGGCAGAAACCGTAGAGGAAGACCTCCAGACTGTAGTGGAATGGGGACAAAAATGGATGTTCACATTCAATAATTCTAAGACTAAACTCCTTTCCTTTAATAACTACAAGAAACCTGCTCAACCACTAATAGTCATGGCTAATGATATATTACCTAAAATTACTTCAATCAAACTTGTTGGATTAACGTTTATATGGGAAATGAGTTAGAACAGATATATTGAGGGCATTGTTAACGTTGCAGCGAAGACGGAGGGCTCTCTCTACCGTGCTAGAAAGTTAATTATTCCTGAGAGTATCCTGTCTATTTACAAGGCTACTATTCGCCCATGTATCGAGTATTGTTGTCACATTTTGGTTGGTGCATCTGCTATTAGTCTCTCACTCTAAGACAATGTTCAAAGAAAGTCTCCAATCTAAAAGGCGTCGCACTGTCAACTGGGCTTCATCCTCTGTCCCATCGACGAAATTCGTGTTCCTCTGCCTGTTTTACAAGTATTTTAATGGTAGGTGTTCGACGAAGTACACACTCTTGTCCCCTCCTCAACGTACATATTTCCGACAAATCCGTCGAGCAGCAATATCCAATCCTTACAAAGTAGAAATTCCTAGATGTAAGAAAATATTCTACTCTAATAGTTTCTTCGATTGGACGACGAGACTTTGAATTCCCTTCTGGGTGCCTGCTTTCTCAACTCTACTGGCATGCAAAAAAAGCTCAAGTGTAATGTGAATAGACATGTTGCTGCTGAACTCCCTACATAGTACTCTAACAAATTATGTCTCAGATAGTAGTCCCTACATCAAAGTGGCAGAGTCCTTTGTTTGGAGTAAAAATACAGTAATATATATATATATATATATATATATATATATATATTATTATTATTATTATTATTATTATTATTATTATTATTAAATACATATTTTATTTATTCCTAAACATACATATTTGACACCCAGACTGACTTATTAGTACAGCGGCTTAGCTCCAAAGAGTAAAAAAAAGTCGTTCAGTTTGTGATAAAAGCATGAAATTTGGTAGACACCTAGCCAAAGGAATTCCAAAAATATTTGGATGTAGAGACATCATAGATTTTACACATGGCACCTATGGCAGCCATTTTAATAAAAAAAGCCACCAGAAACAAGTTTTCTAATGAGTTGTGGATATAATATGATATGGTGAACAGAAATTAAGAAAATAATTCACCATATATACTTGATAATGGGTTTTTGGATAATTGGATATTTTCATAATGAATTCCAAATGTCCGCCATTTTTTACAGAGTGGTTAGATACGGAACTCTGCGTGGAACTATATACTTTTTAATGCAGAATTTGAATTAGCAACTAATAATTTCTAAGAAGAATTGCTCTATCTCACAAGACTCATTAAGTGAGGTTAAACCTAGGGTCTATCATCAGGAGGACTATTCACACTCCTTCACAGAAGCAGAGGGCAATATCCAATCCCTACACATTGTAACTGAGCTTTTTTTGTACTCGCAATGCCCAACACAACCTTTTTTACATTTGCAAGCAACAAGTTCATAACTTTACTCGTCTGCATCTGGTAGTCATGTTCAGAAAGGTTTATAGTTTCCCTCAGGTGTTTTTGACCAACCCCATTTGCACGGTGAAGGTAGTTCTGGCGTTGACACAATAACTTGACCCTTGGAGTACAGGTCTCTTGATATGCTCCTCCAGAGCAGCCTTGGTTGGAGGGATTGATTCTGCATAGTTCCTTTTAGCGAATAACTTCCTTCTTGCTGCATCTATTTCTGTGCATTTACTGATTCGGTCATAGTGTCGGATTACAAACTTCTCAATTATGGGCATTACCTCTTGTGGTATCTTAGTTGGGACTGAATACAGGTTCAACAAAAGCAGACGATACATACCATGCAATCTTTTTCCTGTGGCCAACAAAGCTTGGCACAGTGTCACAACCCGTCAATGGTACACGTACTTTCTTAGGCGCTAGCCCTGCTGCAATTTAATGGAGAGCTAAGTATCGGAAATTCCTTCCAGTTCCCGAAGGCAACGAAAGCTCATTTTCTGGCTGAAATGTCTGAGCCACTGCCACTTCCAGAACCACAACATCAGTAGCAACTGTTTGAATCCTGATTTTATTATGGCTATTTCTTGCTGCATTGGCTACATGTAATAACCTGCGACTATCGGCTTCCTCATACGTACAAGGTGCAATCAAAGACGTATCTGGGAGTGGTGGTTTGCTAAGGACCTGTGTCAACAAAGATGACAAGCTGTTTGTTCTTCTGCAGTAATGATCTGAGCAGAGTTCAAGAGAGAAAGGAAAACAACCTAGTCTAAGAAAGTTTTGCCAGTTCCATGGAATATCTGCATCATCTACCACACGTCTCTGAATCCCAGTTCCACGCTTTGCTCTAGTAGCATCTTTCAGAGAATCAGAGCGGTTCCACACCAGATCAAGCCTGGACGCATCTGCAAATTTTCTGGTAAGATATGGAATGAACATCACATGGGCATAGTAATCGAAAGTTTTTAGCGAATTTGGTTTCAGCATCTGGATGATGGCTGCCTCATCTACAATGGTACAAGTAACCTTTGTACTTTCCGACTATGCATTGTGAACTTATTCCAGACATGGGAGCCGATCACTCTTCTATCCCAGTGGGAGACCTCGCCCTTCAGACAGGGCTGGTAGACATGGTATTGTTCTCGTGTTGATAGAATTCATTTAAGTTTTCATTCCTGCTCTGGCAAGCAATAAATAGTTTCGAAAAGAATTCCATATCTTGTTTGAGAGAAACCAATTGCTGTCTTGACTTTGACCCTCTGCTCCTGGTTGAAGCACCGAGCACCAGTCGCTCAAAGGTTTTGTTCTCTCAGAAAAGCGTTTCTTAATGAATTTTTCAAATTCTTGCCCTCCTGTTTGGTTAAACTTTCTGACTACCTCATGAACTAAAGGTCCAGCAAGTTCCTTTGAGTAGAGAACAACCAGGTCCTTGCTTTTCTCTTTAAATGGATTTCCAAACCGTTTCATTGCACTAACCAAAGACGATACATCTTTGATGACTGAGATCTGAGCACATGCCCTTTAATCATGGTGACGTGTGCTATCTAATTTTTTGAACTGATCTCAGGTTCTTTTTCTTCTACCATCAATCGCAATAGAGCAGATGGGTTATCAATGAGTCCCTCTGCGCCGCCATCTCCTTCGATGCAAGCATTAATCTGCTCCTGAGCCTGATCTATGGCCATGGAGGGAAACACATTATTGGTCTTCTAGACAGTGAACTTACCTTCCTTGAATGCTTGAGCTACGCTCGGGTGTGTCATTGGTGATTCAGTCATGATTCTCTAGTGAAATAGCATCCATCTTGCATGATGGGTATTATCCATTTCATGAAACCACTTGATTAGTTCTGTTAGTGCGTCAAGGTACATAGGAAAATATTAATCTCGCAATGACCGCATAAATACCAACACGAGCAGCTCTCACTACAGAACAAGAGACCAGTATTGAAATTGTGGGATGTTTTCTGATCTTCAGCTGCACCAAGCTTCAGACTCAAAAGGCACTTCATCTGTTTGTTTTGTCCTAAACCCAGAATATACAGAGCTGTTGTTGTAATTTGATACGCTTTCCTGGTGCGGGTTTCATCGGCTGCTTTGCGGAAGGACTCATTTTCCCCTGGAGATAGGATGTCAGCTTGTACCAGTTCTTCAACCCAACTGCTTCATTGTGACCAGTTCCCCGACATCTTCAATTCCGCCATCTCAATATACAGTCTACCAGATATAACCACCAGCTTGTCTTCACCATATTTCTCCGGCCACTTAAACTGGATTTGTTTTGCCGGGGCATATAATAATTGGTCAAATGTGACCACCAGACTTTTGCCAGGATTCAAATGTTCCACAACTTTACTTATGACATCCAGTGAATGCTTAATCAAAGCAAAGTGTGAGCACTCGTGAAAGAGTGGAAAGACAACAGTGGAACGTGTGACAGGAATTCCTGGTATCTGCCGGCTAGCATGGAACGCAGGAATCTGTAGTACTTTCCTTTTAAATTACCCCACTTGCATTGTCAAGCCATTGGTGTTCTATCTTGGTATGTTGACTAATGCTATCTCTACTGAGTGATTCTAGCCTGGTTTCTTGAACCTGTGTGGTCTTGATACTGTTTGCAACAGGGGGAGGGACCTCGGTGTAGTGTGCTGGCAAGCGGTCAATAATCTTGGAACATCCTCCCTCAAACCCACTGAGTGCAAGGAGGCTACGGTCAGTACCTTCATCAAAAAAAGATGCATGCTGGATCGAAGAGATTGTCGTGCCATGGAAAGATCCTTGGCTGTTGTGGAATTGGGATTATGATTGGTATTGTCAACAGCAGCAATAGTAAACACATGACTTCGCAACTGTGGAGGTTCTCTATGAAACTGCTGGCAGACTTTGTTCCCCATCTGAGTTGAAAGCTTAAAAACACGATCATAGGATATACTTTAGCCAAGATGTGTCATTTTTTTAACAAGTTTCCTTTTACGTGTATGGACATGCAGTATCATCTTACTTATAATGGAGCTGGTGTCTCCTATGCAGTGGTGTGTCTGACAAAAGCAGTTGTTTCTGGTACTCGCTTGTGCTTAATACTGTTGAATTTGATCAACTGAGCAATCGTAAGTGCTGCAGGACTTGTTGCCTCTTCCATCTGATCTTTGATGCAGAGTTCCTCTAGTACAATGTTCGCTAGGGTAAGCAACAGCAGTGGCACAGTCTTCTTAGCAGCGTTCAGGAAAACCATTAAATGGTTTGGCCTCACAAAATATGTGCACACATGTAATGAGCATAGGATCTTCATTGTTATCATGCTCACATACTTTGGCAAACGCAGTGCCGATATCGTCTTCAAAGGCCATGAGGACATCTCTTCCCTTGGTGTAAGCTCTAACATCAGGGAACTCTTTTATCCGTGTAGAGTCAACTCTGCTATTAACCTCTATTCCTAGTTGTTGCATTCGTGACTTGTAGAGCTGTGAAAGTTTCGATAGTTTAAAAATTGGTGCCGAGCCATTATATCTGGTCTCTTCGATATAAATCACCAATTCAGCAAAGACAAAACCAGAGGTTGAAGCTGGTTGTCCTCTTTCATTATCTTTAAGAACTTCAAGTTTAACCTTTCTGGCGCGATTATAAAGACCTACAAGGAATCTGGAGTGAAATTTAACTTCAATTGCTATCATGTCCCCAGCACTAAGTCGCCCAATTAATTATGTGTCTTGAAGCAGCTCTGCAGCAGCACGCACCTGATCGTCTAATGGAAACGTTTCAGCTTCATGAAGGCCTTCATTGGCAACAGGTTGTCTGCAGAATGAAACAGACATATCTCATTTCAAGAGTCCAACTTGGTTTGAGTACGGCTGAGTTTGAATCCTGACTGCTGATCAGGACTTTCATTGCACCCGTTTTTTTTTTTTTTTTTTTTTTTTTGCTTTTTTCAACATCGTTTCATTTTACTTCAGCCTGCATGTCTGATGATACTGAGCTTTGTTAGCAACTATTGTATCTTCAATACGAGGAACCTCATCCAGACTTCCAATAGTTGAACGGATAGCCAAATTTATTAAACTGGAGTAGATGCTCTGCAAGAGAAGTATATCCACTCTCTTTGTCTGCTCGCGTATTCTGCAAGGGATATCTTCAGGCCTCTCTTGTGTGTTTTTGGCAGTCAGTATTTGCTTTGCTAAAAGTTGATGGCCCTTGACCATCCAAATTTACAAGGTGGAATTTCTTGGATCTAAAATATCATATTATACGAGCTACTCATAAGAAAATGACCATTGCTGGTAGCCATTTGAAAAAAATGCTACCATGGAAGACATGTTGAAAATTCATGAAACATCCACATTCAATTATTTCTTTTGCTATGTGAGTGCCAAATTTCATACTTATATCAAGAACTGAACGATTGTTATTCTTGTCTGCTGCACTCTATAACTTTATCTGTTGACTTTGTTTTCTTTTTTAATACATTGTCCCATCATTTTTGTATTTTCTTCCTAACCCTTACCGTTAGATGAATGATTCCAATCACGTGTTTCATGTTTTACAAACAGATGAGGTGGACTGGCCATCTGACAAGGATGGATGATGAGAGATTTTCAAAGCGCCTGTCTTATGGTGAAATTATACAAGGAAAGCGCCCACAACATTAACTTAGGAAACGCTTTAAGGACAACATCAAGGATAATCTGAAGGCTCTCGGTTTTGACGTGACAAGCTGGAAGAGTGCTTCTGATGATTGTAAAACGTGGCGCTCCATAGTTTACGATGGCTGTGATAGCTTTGAGGAGAAAAATATGAGCATGTAAAAATAAAGCATGATATTTGGAAGAATAATCTGTTAGATATATCAGGTCTGTCAGAGGCTTTTATGCTAAACCACATCAGTGATTCATGCAGTAGAACGACTTTATCCGGAGCTGGTCTAACTAGCCACAAGAGATCACTTGGAAATCAGTTTTTCTTTGACGGGGAAAACACTGCGGAGCACAGATGTTCTATTTAATCTATGGTCTGCAAATCGAGTGGAGGTCTGAAGAGTCATGTGAATGTCCACAGTAAGGCAGTACCGGTTGGCGTTTCTCAATCTCAGCTAAAGTGTGACCTCTGTAATAGACTATGTAGGAGCAGGGCTGGTCTGAAGAGCCACCTTCGTTTCCTCAGAAGATAGAAAATGCTTCTTGATCACATCTCCACATGTATATATATATATATATATGTATGTGTGTGTGTGTGTGTGTGTGTGTGAATGTATATATAAAACATAAAATAAAAACAAATTCTAAAACGTATTAAATTAAATAACAAAAGAATATTTTAAAAAGTACATGGAAATCAATGATAAAACAACAATAAAGCAAAGGAAAGATGGTTTTCTTCTGTCAAGAAGTGACGATCATTTTTTTCTACAGTGTGCGTATCGACAGTGAATTATGCATTTCTAAATAAAAATTAATCCCATAAAAACATAAAAGCATGCATTTATGCTTTTTATGAGACTTTTTTATCCGTCAAAGATGAAGAAATGAATAATGTTTAGCTGTGAAACACTTAAAATCACAACAAAATATACGTGCATTTATCATTAAATATATTAAATATATATAGTACATATGTATGCATACGTATATATATATATGTGTGTGTGTATATATATATATGCAGTACATAAGTATATATTATATAGTACATATATATGTGTGTATGTGTGTGTATGTGTGTCTGTGTCTGTGTTTGTATTTATTTAGAAAGAGAGAGAGAGAGGCAGACGGAAATAATGAGATGTCCAATAAAATAACTGACAACTATACAAATGTAGATAAATGTATATGAACATAAATGTTTTCATAGACTTAAACAGTGAGATAAAAGAATTCACGAATCCATTATAGATATTAAGTGGCATCGATTTCCTTGAAATGTCTTTGTGAGAATTCGATATTTCTGCTTAATACCTGATGGGAAGATTCAATTATTCATGCAACAAAAGTATTTTGTTGTTGCTGTTGTTGTTGTTTTGTTTTGAAAACTTTTATCGATCTGTAAATGCATGTGAAGAACTACGACAATCATCGGAAAGGTCGGCCATTATTCAACTATTACATCGCCGACAACAATGGAAACATTCACCTTTTAGAGCAGCTGGTTGCGCGCAAACCGCAACCCACAAGCATCAGGGTGGACACGATCTAGCTTGAACTATGAAAGGTCTGACTGTTAAGTACTGATACTTAATTGTGTTGTTCTACTCGGACAACGCTAGTCACCATGAAGAGACAGTGGGTGGCGCAATGAAGCCAAGTAGAAAACGATGAGAAAAAAAATCCTGTTAAACTGAACGTGAAAAACATGTGAATTGGACAGGGGATAGATACGTGCAAAACACTGCCAGTGCTATTTTAGTCTTATTAATAATGTTTATGCTGTCTGGCAAAAAATACTACAAGATTATACATTATTCGTGGGGTTTCATCAATAAATTGGACCATCCATATATATATATATATATATATATATATATATATACTTCATTTAATCACACAAATTAATATGCGAAAATATCATTTTATGCGTAAAGTTTCAGTATTTAATTCAACAGTGCTCAATACATAGGTAGAGGAAGGAGTAAGTTATAAATATATGTGTGTGTATGTATGTATCCACATAAAATTCTATGTATATATTTTCAGTAATTACTTATCCATTTATATATGTGTGTGTGTGTTTGTATGTGTATCTGTGTGTGTGCGTGCGCGTTGGCTTCGTCAATCTCGAGAAATCATGGGATTCTGCGTCCTGATTCAGTCAGGGGCTTGGAATATGTGGTATGGCTGTGCAGGCCAATTCGAAAGCTATCGGACCCGCCACAGTTGCTGCAGATGTAGCTTTTCTGTCTCTCTTACGCACACACACACACACACACACACACACACACACACACACACACACACATATATATATATATATATATATATATATATATATATATATATATATATATATATTTTAGGACCCCGAAATATGCATGTACGTAGATTACTGTTTTAAAAATAAATAAATAAATAAATAAAAATATTTTTTGTTTCCGTCCAAAATAAAAAATGGGCAATTTCTAAAAAAAAAAAAAAAAAAATTAATCTCCAAGGTAAAGACGGTAACCTCAATATCGTTTAAACAATTTACAACAAAAAAAAACTATGTATATATATATATATATATATATATATCCATCCATTCATCCATCCGTTTAGTCTTGAAAGACAAATGATACCCTTAGGGGCAGTAGTGCGTGTACTTGTGAGACAAGGGTTGCGCAATCTCTAACCACACCTCTCCTGAATCGGCACTATTTGAGTGCAGTGCCAAGAAGAAGACCAGGACGACTGGAAACAATGCCGAGAAAAGCGGAAAGCACATACAGCACTTGAAAGTCCCAAATGGTCACCCATTTAGTACAGATCAGGCTCAACGTTGCTTAACTTCAGTGATCAAGCGGGAAACCGGTTGTGTCAACGTAATTATGCCGTGTATATATATATATATATATATATATATATATATATATATATATATATATATATACTAGCAGAAGTACCCGTCATTGACTGGGTTCAAAAACAGCCTACAGAAAATGGACTGTGATTGATGAAAGTATGACAGGTTATGAAAAGGAGGGGGTTGTACCCTAAGCAAAACATGATGAAATTAAAGATAATTTTCGCGAAAATATATTTTTTTATCTCAACTTTGTTTCCATTCGTAGCCAAGAGTGACCAATAAAATGATGTTTCCCTACAAAGAGAAAACGTTATATATATAATAATATAAATATACAAGAAATAAATCTTACCATAGTCAATAAAAGTTACTTTTATGGTATAAAAGTTCATTGGTTTGTATTTTAAGTTGTTTGTAAAGTTTGTTTTTTTTTAATTCACGAACCGGTTTTAAAAAAAATCAAAATGGCAGCGACTAAACGCTCTTACTAAATCATATCGACGAAATATCGCAAAACAACAATTTTATTATACCATCCCTATTTAAATTGAAACATACTTATCAAAGTATTCTTATGAATATCTATATCAAAAACCTTGTAAACGTTTTTTCATTTTTTTATTTCCATAATCTGGAGGACAGGCGCGAACGCAGACCGCACAATTTTTATGAACCACCGTTCTGCTAGATCAAACATACCCATTCCTGATCCTCGATACATCTTCTATCATTATATGCAATCAGTTTTTTAAAATAGTCAACTATATAGGAGTCTATCCGTGACCAGACACACACACACACACACACACACACATACACACAGACGTTAAGCTTTATATAATAAAAAAAATAATAATATATATATCGTTAAAGAACTCAACAAGAAATGTATTTATAAACGATAAACGATTCCTAGACACAGTCAAGCTACGTTGAAGAGAGGTAGGTACCTCGAAACACGCATGTACTTAGATTACTGTTTTAAAAATAATTAAAAAATATACAAATATTATATATATACATATATATACTTATTATTATTATTATTATTATTATTATTATTATTATTATTATTATTATTATTATTTTATGTATCCACATAAAATCTTATGTATATCTTTTCAATGTGTACTTCGAGATTGTTCGATACTTAAGTAGGAAATGGAAGTAAAGTGTGAAAATATATATGACAATTACGCTACACGGAAGTATCCTCGCTTTATCCTGAATAACCTAATGAATCCTCACGAGTATGCAACGGGATGATTCTGTGTAGTTTAAATGACATATATATTTTCGAGTTTGTATGAGAATCTACAGAAATACAAAAAGTGGTCATTTTTTTTAAAATATAACACATAAATGTTATCAAAGGCAAAGATAGTCACTCTTCCAAACATCTGGAAAAGTTTTTAGTTGTTTCACTCATTTTAAAACGTTTAATCGGTTCAAAGACCATACAGTGTATATCGATGTATTTGAAAAAGGCAAATAGCGGCAGGTTGGCTGTAAAATACGTGAAGTTTAGAAAATTAGTTAAAATTAAAGTAATATACACAGCGGTGTTAGAAATCCGCCAAAATGTACGGTACTATGACATATATTCGGTGGGTCTTTAACGGTATTTTGCATATTTTTTTAGCTTTTACTCATTTTTCTAAACTTCACGCATTTAACTCTCAGCACGTCGCCTTTTGTCTTATATCAATAAACTCTGTATGATTTTCGAGCAGATTAAACGTTTTAAAGTGAGTAAAACCACTAATGACTTTTCCAGATAGGTAGAAGAATAACTCATCTTACGTTTTATAACATTTAGTTGTTATATCTTTTTAATTTATGATCATTTTAATACCTCTGTGGATTGTAATACAAAGCTATATTTTAATACCTAATATATATATATATATATATATATATATATATGTATATATAATGCTCCCTATCTTTGTTTGAACATGTATATATATATATATATATATATATATATATATATATATATATATATACATATATATATTTATATAACGGATTTTACTTTCGTATAAGCAATATCGCCTAAAAGGGTACTATTCAATTGTAATTGGCTGACCGAAACATGCTCATGAATTTGTAGCTACATATACATGCTTATGAAGAAAAAGGAAAATAATATATATATATATATATATATATATATATATATATATATATATTAAAAATGCTTGAATGTATTGAACTAAAAATAGTTTTAAATTAGAATTCAATTCATACGTTAAGCAATTATAAGTGAAATTATTAAACATCAGAAAATGTCTTCCATCCATAAGAAGATTATTAATATCGTCGCAACATAGACTAATACTCATTTGGTTTTCTGATGTTTATATAATTTCACATTTCTCTTGCACATACTTTCCTATCATGATGAGAAATATATTTTATATGCCATCATCAAATATATATTAAAAATTGACAAAAGATCAAGAGACAGAATAAAAATAACGATACTGAATAGGGAAAGGTGAATATTCAACAACTTGAAGCACTGACTCGAATATGACATTCAGTGGCATCAAAAATAAAAATTCGATCCATCGAGGGAAGTTCTCAAGAATGCATCTTAGATTTTTCGTAAATTTAGCAGTTGGCGATTTGCACCCAATCAAAGAATTTCCCCTCCAACCATTTAAAATAAGTTAGATATAATGTAATCCAGATACAAGAGTCTTTTTCCTCGGTCCCTACAGCTCTTTTATATCCGGGTTACATTTATATCCGGAGTTATATATCCAGGTAACAGAGGCCCTTATTTTGGGTCTGAGAAAATCTCTTATATATGTTTTTCTTACATTCGAGTCTCTTATATCCGGGTCGCGCTGTAGTACTTTTTTTCAGGAAAATGAACTTGTCTACAATAAATGTATCTTACGCTGGTGAAAATATAATGTCTTTTTTGTAGGTATAAATATCTTATAAAATACGACATTATTTTTTCACTAGCCTAATATTAATAACTACTGTATATTATACGACCGTCAGATAGGATGAGGTACGAAATTGGATCAAATTTTAATAAATTTATCATATATCGGTTGTATAAGACGACTGCTAAATCACGAAACCATGTTTGATTAGAGAATACAACACCCGATATTTTATGAAATATTGTTTTTTAAAGATGATTTTTTTAACTGTAAGAGTCGTCTTATACCCCGGAATATACGGTATTTTAAAAAGGATCAATGCACGCGCGTTTTTGTTTCATAGTACGTAGTAAACGTAGTATCTGTTTTAGTCTTGGTTGTTTAAGCAGAGTTATTTCTTGATTGGAGCTTTTTTTTAATTCATTTTTGTCCCAGTCTAGTGTGACGTGAATTCGATCCACATTCAAATCAACATTGGGCATTTTCCCTTATCGTTGCAAGTTTTATTCGAGTGTAAAATTCACCGGTCAGCAGTAAGACACTTTGTGTCTCGTGAGATTTTACTATTATTTGAAATTATTTCAGACTAGACGTAGTTTTGTTTTCACTCGGTGAAAATAGAAATACGACTGTACAACACCCAAAAATGTAAAAATAAAATGTGTGGTCATATTTTCCTGAAATTTTCTATATTTACTCATTTTTAAATTAACTTATATAATAAAAGTAGGTTTTGTTTAATATATTAGAGGAAATATTTTTTTAGGTGTTCTACCCTCTCCTTATATGAAAAAAAAACAAAATAAATGTAGGCCCAGAGCAATTTCAACATTAATTTCTGTACTTTTGTTTAATTAGGTACAGTTTTATTTTTATTGAGAATCCTTTCAGATGTGTAATTTGTGTATTTTTTAAAAATTTATTAGCGGACTGTTATGCTCATCTGCATATTTATTGGTGTTTCACCATGTTTCGGCCAATAATGCATCCTCTGGCCTTCTTCGGGTGACAGGATAGGAATGCTGAGTCTCGAAAGCAGGTCAAAGGTAAAGTTGGCTAAAACGTGGTGAGACAACAACTATGGAAGGTAGTTACAAGACTCAGCATTCCTATCTCGTCGCGGTTAATAACGTGAAGAAGGCCAAAGGATGAATTGGCATAAACGTGGTGAAACAACAAAAAATATGAAGAGGAGAATAACAGTCTACAAATAAATAAAATAAATAGGTAGATTTTTTTTTTCAAATTGTATATTTCGAGAGTTTTGCGGAAAATCCTAGTGATATGAGTGATGAACACGGAGAGGGGGAATTCACTCAGAATATTTTAAAATAAAAATGGGACCAGGGCATGATGTCAAACTACTTCTGAATTATAAAAAAGGAATGAAATTCAACACCAGAGTTTAACGCTGGCAAATGTTATTTAAACAGAAAATTATTTGTTTTTTTATTTGTAACCTATAATAATAAAACATGAAAAATGGAGCCTAATCTAAAGAAAAACATAAACAAAAAAAACAGGTCAAATTAAGAGTCAGGATACTTTTCTTATCTCGAGACAGGTCTTATATAGCACGTAATTTTTGTAACCTGAATTTTTTTGCACAGTGTTATAATGCTGCGTTAACATGTAACTTTGAATCACGTTTTCTCTATTTCGACCTGTTATTTTGAAACCTATTTGTTTGAGTATTTTAGCATTCAATTCTTCAAGGTCGTATTCCCGATTCTTTTGTTTATTGTTCTGCTAACCCGTTCCAAATCCCAAAAACTATAAATATATTTGTACACAAACTAATTGTGAATACCAACAAATAATAATGTTTTTTTATCTAATGTTTTAACTTTTAATAATAATAATAATAATAATAATAATAATAATAATAATAATAATAATAATAATAATAATAATAATAATAGTTGATTTTTTAATCAAATATAAACAAGGTAACCCGGTGTCGGTTCGGTTTAATCTAACAATAAAGTGTAATATCAGAACAGATACTACATGTTGGTCCTGGCCACAAGTCTACTAGTCAGTTATATAACTGAATATTTTGCTTGACTAGTGGTCGGTCCGTGTATGAATTTAAAGATAGTTAATAGGACAGCGGAAAATTATATTGTAAGTGACCCGCGTACAATTAGGCAATGGTTATTGGCGATATCGAATGGTTAAAAGAACATATCTCACTGTTAAATTAAACACGACGGAATGTGATATAAACGAAAATAAAGCCTGAGAGCGTTTGGGGTTTATGTTTTTCATTCTGCTGAACAAAGGACCCCCGAGTCGGAAGCATTACTGAAATATAACTTGTCCGTAAAAAGCCGTGGTCATTAGATCGTGACCCGCTGACATTTTTTTTTCACTGGAGTACTTTTTGCTATACCAGCGGTCAGAAGGAACACAAAAATATAAAATAAAATGTTCTTTGTTTTATTATCTATATAAATCACCCTTTGCCTATTTTACATCCATGTCCAAATTCAACCATGCACAACCGGAAGTGAGGATAAGGCGTTTATATTTTATCACCTAAAACAATACCAGAGAAAAAACAACTTTATTTTGCCAATGTCCTTTGCTGATTTCACTATATTTATGTTTTTTCATTTTTCCTTCTCATATGTCACTTCCACTTGACAACGCAATTCTGAATATTATCCCGTCACAGTCGCAACCACAAAATCATAATAGAGTAACAAACGTCATTAATGCGGCACGCAAGGGGAATTAGAAAAGTCGAATGCATCTTCGACCTTTTATACAAGACCTCGATGATATTAAAAGAGCCCAGCTCTTATATCTGCTTTTGTTTTACTACCAATATTTTTTTTCTTGCAGATCCACCAGATATTTAATAATTTGCCCACGGGCGCTCGTGACTATCCATCATGCCGCTTACATCCTTGTTTGATATAATGAATCATTTTTTTACAAAAACGATTTAGTTCGTTTTGAGTCCTGTAGGCGGCGTTGAGCCCACTTCATAAAGAATACTGTTTACAATTGCTTCGTACACCTGTTTACAGAACACAATGCTATACCCACTCAGTCTTATTGGCATGAAAATACAGATTACCATTAAGCGTGAGGTGATTTGTGAAATTGAGCAAAAACAAGTGTAGCTGCATAAGTTGCTGCGTTCAGTTTGAGGCATCAAGTGCACATTAAATCTTATTTGTTTGTAATGATGGATTAGACTAATTCAAAGAAGAAATGAATTAAAGAACACACACACACACACACATATATATATATATATATATATATATATATATATATATATATATATATTTGAAATGCCGCGATACGGTGTCCTTGAGATACGTTTTTTTTAAGATTACGATGTGGAATACGATGTCTTCTGACCCCTGACCCCTGGTTACGGCAGGCAGTACCCGCCTTACGCTGTTATTTTTTATGTTATTTGATTATATACATGTGTATTATATACTTTACTGTGTTTGTTATAAAGTTTTAATGCCGTATGTTGGGATTCTACTATATATATATATATATATATATATATATATATATATATATATATATATATAGTAAGTTAAAAAATATATATGGCGATTAAGCTACACTGAATATACCGCGTTTCAACCAGTCTAGGACGCATAAGCCTGAGTACTTATTTAAACTTTCCCAAATAAGATTATTCTTCTCATATTCATGAAACTGATGCTGTAGTAAGAAGTAGATATGTTAATATGTACGATAGTAGATATGTTAACAGGTATCAGTCGATATGTTAACACGTAGGAAAAGAAAATTTCCTCATAAAAATTAGTATACAATTAAGGACGAAATTGCTACTTACAAGCAAGTTAACGTATTAGAAAAGAAATCGACGTCACAGGAAGTATTGAATGAGACGTGGTAAATAAAAACACTGAAAGATGTTTTGTTGTTGAAAGAAACCAGACGTGGCTTAAGGTTGCTTCCCTAGTTCCTCCGCGGAATGAAAGTAAGAAGAAGCTTGGTAATATTTACTTTATTACGCTAAACCTTTTCTGTTATGATAACGTAAGTATAAATAATACTAAAAAGAAGAGCAATATACAAGTGTTACTGTTTCATTTGCTTCGCTAACTATTACATGAACACTCTAAAAAGAGGATGAGAGTGAAAAAAATTATTCTTAGAGCAGATTCCACATCACAATTATTAATCCGAATTACAAATATGAGATATGTTAAAACAATACAGTGACTACGAATAATTTCCTCCACTCTTTATCTGCGCCTAGAGTGGATGAAACGCGGAATACTAACTAACTCTACCTACTAACTATCTTTACCTAAGTATTGAACACCTTTGAAGTAAATACTTAAAGTTTACGCATAAATTTATACTTTCGTATATTAATTTTATGTGAGTAAATGGAGTAGTTATATATATATATATATATATATATATATATATATATATATATATATATATATATATATATATATATGAAAGACATGTTTCTCGGTGTTGCTGGTGGAGATATAAAAAATGTTAAGTTAGAATATTATTAAATATTGTTTTTTTAATCACTTGTACTTGTGTACCATCGTTGCTTGCTGAAAATATGGCAGAGAGCGAGAAAAGATTTGATAAGAGAATACCCCCAAGGAAAAAACATTAAACTATAATTATCTGGTGCATTATTATATATACGTCACGTAAAATATTGACTGTGGATAAACTGCTAAGGAAATTTGCATAGAGAAGAACTGAATCGTTTGTTAGGTATTTCTTAATGCGAATATGTAATCTATGAATGAAGTAACCGACGGAATTGTTTTACAGAACCATCTGACAACAAGTGAAAATATGATTATCTGGCGTTAATAACGATATGTATATCTGATAGAAAGCTATACTTACCATTAAAATCGTTCTGTAGTTTAGGTGACAGAAATAGACTTTTTCTAATTTTGATTTTATAAATTAAAGAAAAATGTAATGTGTAGAGAAGTAAAAATTTAGGTGACGTAAATAGGATCTTAAAATCATCTCCAATCTTACTTTTATATATACTAACAATCGAATACGCCGTGGATGAACCGACCATTCATATTTTTCTTGTATGCATTAACTTAATACGAAACATTGAATCAAAAGATCATATTTGTAAACTATATATAAATACAGATAATACGAAACATAGAATAAGACTAATGGCGTTTCACATGTGGATATTCTAGGCATTTATTTTATTTCAATTAGTATAACATAATAATAGTAGCTGTGTAAATACAGGGTGCTTGTAAACATAACGTTAAATCTGAGATTGTAAATTTGATTGTTTAAACTTTATTTTCTTTACATTTTATTTTGTCTAGCTTATTCATTTCTTTGATTTGCGCTGATGACATTTTCAGCATCTATGAGTTTATTAAAATACTAGCAGGCCGGCCGGATGGCGTTGCTCGGTAATAAACTGCGCATAAATATCATATTTTAATTGATACAGAAACTGAGGCATATGCATGCGTGTATTATATTTTTTTTTCTATACAGTTCCCTTCTAGTAAGTGAAAAAAAAATACTCAAGCTGAGATCTAAGCCTAAGCCTAAAGATATTGAGTCAAGTACAATAATCTACAGCTTGAAACGATATTTACAAAGTGTTTTTTGAAAAATATCTTATTCTTAACATAAAGAAGCTGTCACTATTCTAGATCGCGCAGACGCAGTCGTGAAATAGTTGAAAAACAGATAAAAATCTGACAATCTCTACGTACCAATTTGCTAACTTTAACCCATTAGCAGTCATTGTTCCGGATGAAAACAGATTAAAATGCTTTCCACATATATGAATACCCTATGTACAAAGTTTTAAGTTTGTAGATAAAATATTCGTTGAGTATATAGGTTGAGAAGTGTCCTAACACATACACACATTCTCACTTTTATAGATATATAGATTAGTCTTTGAAAAGCACAATAGTATTTATACTTTGTTAAATTAAATTACAGTTTACCACTTTTATGGCAACCACTCTTGAACTCTACTAATATGGGTAGTCGTATTACTATAATTGGTTTCACGTATGGCGCACGCGCCATTTACCGCAAGGCTTCTTTATCTCAAATCCAGTGCAAACTTTCATATTTTTGATGTCCCTAATTAGTTTTATTATCCAGAAGACAAAACAAAAGGTAGAATTTTAAAAAACTACAAAGAAAAAAGAAATTTTATAAAAGTAGCAAATAATAAACAAAAGTGAAATCTAATATATAAACGGCTATATGTCTGTCTGTCTGTCTGTTTGTCGGACGATCTGTCTATCTGTCTATCCGTCTCCATATTTTCAAATTCTATCTCCACCGAAACTAAAAGTCGCAAAGCGGCGCTAGGGTCCTCAAATGGCTGGGGTTTTACGGGCCGTTCTTTTATGGGCCTTTAGCCGGTTAAATTTGTTTTTAAGTGATCAAAAATGGATTCAAATTGAAAAAGAAATCGTTAACCATTTTGTACATTAATCTTAGTTTCATTTTAATTGTTAATTTTTAATTGGTCCATATGTGTGTCACGTTGGCACACTTGAACGTCACCAGCCTTGAATGCTACAGTTTCGGTCTTGATTCTAGTTGATGACAGATAAATACTTTTTTTTATTACTTCTGAAATCACGACTCTATAATAACATATGCGAAATCTGGACGAATTAAAATGTCATATTTAAACGTATTTTACGCCCGTGCAATGCCGCCCCGCCTGCTTGTATATCAAATAAATAATAAAATAATAACTATGAGTATGAAGAAAAGACACGTATAAATAAATAATGAATAGAAGTAAAATAAGGAATAAAAATAAATAAAAGATATAATGTGATAAAAATAATAATAATAATAATAATAATAATAATAATAATAATAATAATAATAATAATAATAATAATAATGTATGAATGCGTTAAATGATAATAGAATGATGGAAAAGAGAATAATTAAGTCAAAAAAACATATGAATGTTTTAATTAATTGAAGAAAAGGATAATGAATTTAGAAAATAATGAAAGGAATCAATTAATAATGAATGGATTAATATAAAGCGTAGGCAGATACAAAATATTCTACCAAATAAATAATGAAATATAGAATGAATAACAGAATAAAATAATGATAAAACAGAAAAAAGGAAAATGTAAACGGATTAGGTCAAATAAGAGAATTAAACATTCAACAACGAAAGCGTATTTCATTCATCTCTGTGTATACAAAGTTATGTATGTGTATATCTTTATTTATATGAAGTTATCAATGTGTTTATATATACACACTATGCATACACACACACAATATATATATATATATATATATATATATATATATATATATATAAGTTTGACAGATGTCCAGGTAATCTACATCTAAAATGTCAAGTGTTTAAACATAGAATTGGCAATGGAGTTTGATTAAAAAGCTTGCCGCATGTCTGAATACCCTTAATGTATAAATTTCAAATGTTTAGACCTAAAATATATCCGTATACATAAATATATATGGAAACAATTTTGTGTTTACTATAAACTTTTTACGTAAATATTATGCAAGTATAAATCATATAGAATATCTGTATGAATATAATTACACGTAATAATTAACTAAAGATGGGTATCCCATAAGAAAACTGAAGCAATTAATAGGGAATTACTTAAAATGAATGTTTAAAAGAATATGCAAATTAGCTAGACTTTATGCTAGTGAATGCAATTCCACAACCCATATATAAGAAAATTGTATTTTCTTTTTAAATAAATAGAAAAAAGAGTTTTTAATATGAATATACAATACACGCAAAAGAAAAACTTATAGGAATATATATATATATATATATATATATATATATAGAGAGAGAGAGAGAGAGATACGTATGTGTATATTTATTTGTATAAAGTTATGTATGTTTATATCTATTTATATAAAGTTAGGTATGAATATAATTTTATATAATACTAGCAGGGAGACCCGACGTTGCCCGGAACGGATATTTCACACTCGTATATTTTTATTATCATCGGTATCCGTGAAATCGCCTGGGAGGAAGCTTCACATGCCTCCATGCAGTAACTTAGTCCAAAATATGTTATTATGCATTGCACTCTAGAGAACCTACTATTCTTTTGTAAAATTATTTTATATAAACTTCTTTCCAGTTAAGTAAAAAAGAAAACATTAAGAAATTTACGTGCGGGGTTTGAACCTATAGACCATGTCATGCAAAAAAACAAAAACAAAAACAAACACGCTATCAACTTATCTAAATAGAATTTTCACGGCCCTTTGTTCTATCAGTGTTGCTAAGCGATGATATGGAAAAATGGCTTCATGGATGATAAATAAATTAAAATAATGGTTTCCATTATCGGTAATTATTGGGAGTATTCTGAGACAAAACTTAACTAAGATCACTCCCAGACTTACATTATAAAGTTCTGAAATTTTAAAGAAAATCTGTTCAGCCGTTTCGGAGTCTAAAAGGAACGAAATCACACACGCAGACAAAGTTGCATTTATATAATTGTAGGTCATGTTTGTGTAAATCCGTATTTTTATACCGATATGTATGTATATCTTTATTTACATAAAGTTACGTACATGTATACCTCTATATAAAGTTATGGAAATGCCTATCTTTATTTAAATGAATTGGTTTGGGTGTATATCTCATTTATATAAAGTTATACATGTTTATTTCTCTATTTATATAAACTTTGCTATAGTCATATAAAGTTATCTATGTATATATCTCTTTATATATTTATTTAAACAGGATTAACCGCTAAATAAATTACCCTATGCTTTAGATTTGGGAACAGAGCTGCTTAGCGTAAAGTGTCAAAATGCCAGCTCAATTTGGTTTCATTGAATTTCATGCAAATTTGGTAATGCAAAGCGTGACTTACACAAGCGATGTCGCCTCTGTCTATCCTGAGACAGAATCAAAAGAAAAACATTCGTCTATAGACGGTTTATCAATATACATATGACATTAATTTGCATATCAGGGCTAATACGGTGGGAAAAGAATGAAGGGGAAAGCACAGAGTAGTCTTTGGGGGGGCAGCTGAAAGAGACAGTGAGATTCGTGGTTGAAGTTAGGAGTTTTCAATAAGGAGTATGGACGAATATTCGTTATTATCTTTAAATCTCAATTTAATTAAGTTATAATGGATGGACATCCTAATTTCAGTTTTTTTCAGTATTGTCAAATCTTTTGGGGGCCATATTAATATACTTTACTGTTCGGGAATTCTTTCAATTTCTTAGAATCAAAATTATGTAATGAATTTTGCTCAAAATTAGAATAAAGCCCCTTGTCATAATATTTAGTAGCATTAGATATTCATTTTAGTTTCTATAAGAAACAGCTCTATTCTGTGAGCTATTTTTCTCGTCTTGGAACTAGTATACTCCTAGTTTTTGATCGTTTCAACCATAGTATTCACATTATCTGCTATAAACAGGAAATACATGAGGACAGTTCCATTAAATTTTTAATAATATTACATCCTTATGAACCAGAATCAAATTTCAACGTTTGCTTTATAAAAATATATTCGAAAACATTAACAGATAAACCCGTAGTCTTATTGACATTCAAATATAAATCGATAGAAAGAAGATGCGGATCGATTTAACCTAACCTTGTGATTATATACTTAATCTATGAATGTACAGACAAATCTGTATTGAACTGCAGTGTAGAAAGTATCTATATGGGTTAGGTGTTTTCTGTTAAAGACAGTTTCTGGAGTTCTCTAACAGCTTTGTATGTGGAGTTTTACGGAGGTTGGGTTTTCACGATAAAAAATAAAACGCAATTTATAGAAATGAGTATATTATGATATAAAGAACGACACGGTTTTGCTGATATCGTTTATTTAATTTATTGTACTTATTTAAACTTTCCCAAATAAGATTATTCTTCTCATATTCATGAAACTGATGCTGTAGTAAGAAGTAGATATGTTAATATGTACGATAGTAGATATGTTAACAGGTATCAGTCGATATGTTAACACGTAGGAAAAGAAAATTTCCACATAAAAATTAGTATACAATTAAGGACGAAATTGCTACTTACAAGCAAGTTAACGTATTAGAAAAGAAATCGACGTCACAGGAAGTATTGAATGAGACGTGGTAAATAAAAACACTGAGAGATGTTTTGTTGCTGAAAGAAACCAGACGTGGCTTAAGGTTGCTTCCCTAGTTCCTCCGCGGAATGAAAGTAAGAAGAAGCTTGGTAATATTTACTTTATTACGCTAAACCTTTTCTGTTATGATAACGTAAGTTTAAATAATACTAAAAAGAAGAGCAATATACAAGTGTTACTGTTTCATTTGCTTCGCCAACTATTACATGAACACTCTAAAAAGAGGATGAGAGTGAAAAAATTATTCTTAGAGCAGATTCCACATCACAATTATTAATTCGAATTACTAGTATGAGATATGTTAAAACAATACAGTGACTACGAATAATTTCCTCCACTCTTTATCTGTGCATAAACCTAAACGTAGAATCCATGAACAAAACTTCTTTCTTAGAACTGCACACTTGTGGAACTCTCTTCCGTTTACCTGCTTTCCAGCTGACTACAATATGGTCGTCTTCAAGTCCAGTGTAAACAAGTTTTTGATGAGCTGTTCCCGTTAAGTAATCCAATTTACCAAATTTCTACTACTAACGTTTACTATGATATTGTCCTATTGACTACTGTACACTCTTTAACCCTTATGCTCGATTAGCCCCTGTGCCTTGATAAGTGGTGACTTCTATGTAAGTTAAAAAGGACGTGGTCCTAATGCTGAAATTCTATCCACTTGCAAAGACTCCAACAGAAAAATTAATCAGTGAATACAGGTGTCCACGGCACCACCGACATTTACCATGGTACAAATAATTTAAATAGATTGATGATTATTTATATTTTTGTTCCGTTTCTTATTCTGTCGACTTGTTTAAAAAGATGCAATATTTATTCTGATTTAAGCCAGGAGTCTTACTGACGTTGTCCCTTCTCGTAACCTGCCATAGAGGCGTTTATAACTTTCTGTCTTTAAACTCACACTCTATAAATTTCGAATCTGGACAGCAATTTTATATATTTGACAGTGAAAATGATCAATACATGCTGATCATTGCGACAGGAACAATTTAAAAGCTATGATCTCTAATATGCTAATAAATTATATGCAGGAATTATAAAAATACTTGTTTCTACCTCCCTATTTACACCATGGATAATCGTCGAGCCGTCGTCTTCACTAATAAATTGCAGGAATTTCTATACATTGTTTTCGATTCTTTTATAGTATTGTTCATCTGTTCGATTATTTATCTAATTAAAGTTTGTGCTCGAATAAAAATCTCAGAATCTATGAAACAGATATAACTTGGGCATTCAAATATTTTCAATTTGCAATGAATTTGAAAGCATACGTATTACAAATCGATTAAAATATATCCTCAAAATATCAGTGAAATCTACACACATTTTAAAAGAAATGTCCAGGGAATGACAGAACCTTTACTAATGTTTACACTTTCTCGATTTGATTGGTATTTGAATAAAGGTATAAGCGACAAATTAAAACATATTTTCAGGCTTTACGTACCTTCAACTATTTGTGGCTTTTGATCAAAATTGGAATAATGATTCTAGACATAAGGATTAGTAGCATATATACGATGATTTTTGTAAATTATATAAAAGTGGAGAGAGGAAGTTTACTCTTTATTAATTTTATTATAGTAAATAATACTAGCAGGGAGACTCGACGTTACTCAGGATTAAATTCGGGTAAACAAATGTTCCGCATTTCCAATATATTATTGTCAAGAAAATGTGTGAAATTGTAAATTTATTAATCAGGTCGGTTGATTGTCTGCTCTAGTCGGGGACTGACTACAGGGCACGGGACAGAAGTTTCACATACATTCACGTAGTGACCTATTCTATAATACATTTTAGCCTACATTGCACTGTAGAGAACCTTCGGTTGATATGATAATTTTTTTATATACAATGGCCTAAATTGAAGTGTAAAATGCAAAAGTCAAGTATAATGCTTCAATTGTGCTCAAAATAGAAACATTCATTTCGAACACGCCCCTGTCATATCAAAGAACCTACTGTTGATTTTGTACGCTGGGCTCTTCTGCTTGTAAGCTTGTGCGGTAATGAAACTTCTCAAGTGCACTTGTGATGTTAGGGTGTATCAGAGTGTTAACTTTGGTCAAAATTGGATTTTTCTTTCTTTAATCAATTTTTTTTCGATTTTCGATACTTATCAGAGGCATTTCAATACAACATATATCTAAAACACTCTCATACAAATGCAGTACATCTGTGTACTTTTTTTGTGATTGATCCAGCCGTTTCACAGTCTATATCGAACGTTCATACATATACATACACAAATACAAACACGCACGCATATAAAGTGCCTTATACATATAAGTAGATGGATGGCACCCAAAATGAAATAATTTCTACTGGACGACAACGGGTATCCCACTTATATCGTATTATCCATTTCCATTATTTTCTATTTCTTTTTTTTTTGTTTCTTCATTTTCTACTTTCCTTTTTGTTTTGACATTATTTTTCTTGGTTCTTTTTCTTATGTTTCTCTTTCTCATCTCTTTCCGTCGCCATCTTAGAAAGCTTGGCTTTTAACTTAGCTAATCTGCAGAGATAATTCTAATATGAACAGATGTCCGAGAAGACGCCTGATTTACAACACCTGTTTACCGACTTCAATTATAGCCACGTTAACACCTTTACCAACGTGGTTCGATATCATTTGAAAGTTTCCTATCGAAGCAACAAAACTAACTTATAATTAAATATGGTTTCCCTCAGTTGCAGATAACGTACAATATTAGGAAACAGCGCGGTTTATCACAAAAATAATACCGATCTGAAATATACGAGGTATATTCCAAAAGTAATGCCTCCTATTTTGTATTCCGCTAAATGGATCAAAGAGGATTGCAAATTGTATTATTATTATGACTGAACTTATGCATTCATGACGTCAAGATTAATTTCTCTGTTGCGGATATTGACGGTGTGAGACGCTAAGGAAGCATATATGTGTATGCGTGTGTGTGTGTGTGTGTGCAACCATATATATATATATATATATATATATATGTGTGTGTGTGTGTGTGTGTGTGTGTGTGTGTGTGTGTGCAACCGTATATATTTCCATAAACTATTATAGTATCGCCTTTGGGCCAAGATGAAAGTGTAGTATATGTTCTTTAGCTTCTGCCTTTCAATTTCTTGTTCTCTGTCAGTGAAGGAGAAGTCCTTCACGACTGGGGCAATTTTTAATTTTTGTTACTTTTTTCCACGTTAAAAAATCGACCCTGGTGTCTAACTCTGTCCCGTGGGGAGGCATTGTAAATAGGAATTATAATAAATGAACTATTATATAATTATATACCTACTTTGGAATCGAAACTATGTACGCACGCTGTTACTAATAAAAGGCTGAGGTATTATTGTCTGTAACTTGTAACATGGTATACCTCTAGTTATGTACTATTGAGCTATCTAAATGTAAAACTTTGTGTTACTTAGCTGTTATTACTACCCTTAATAGTTAAATCACACACGCACACACACACGCATATATATATATACACAGAGAGAGAGAGAGAGAGAGAGAGAGAGAGAGAGAAAGAGAGAAAGAGAGAGAGAGAGAAAGTGTTAAATGACATTTTGAGCATATAATCCTTTGGGATCTTTTTAGTCCGTAATTTCTCAAAACATAAATTTATTCAATGCCAGATGTATATCTTTTTTTTTTTCTAACTATATATCTATAAAAGTGAAATTTTCTGTGTGTGTGTGTGTGTGTGTGTGTGTGTGTGTGTGTGTGTGTGTGTGTGTGTGTGTGTGGCTGTGTGTATATATTTCCATACCAAACTACTCTGTCAATTCTCAATCTACACACTTGCAATTTGACATAAGGGGTATTGAGAGTTGGAAAAAATCATTTTTATCGGTTTTCGGACACAAATTTGGCTGCCCAAGTGTCAAAGTTCAGCGATTTTACCTTGCAAAACACTACCAAACATCTCCGCCAATTTTGGATCTAAACACTTGGAACTTTAGATGTAGGTTACTTGGACATGGATCAAACTTTTTAATTTGATTTGAGCTCAAAACAATAAATGTTAAGGAGTAAAAATTGGGGTCAAAGTTTTAAAAAATATGACCTCTGCGGCCTCTACCAAATTACTCAGTCAATTTTTGGTCTAAACATTTGAAATTTTACATAAAATGTATTCAGCCATAGGACAAGTTTTTAATCCATTTTTAGCTCTAAATTTGGCTGCCAAGGGATTAAAGTTCAAAAGATTTGACTTTTGCGGTTTCTAACAAACTAGTCAACCAATTTTTGGTCTAAACATTTGAAATTTTACATAACGAGTATTCAGACACGGAGCAAGCTTTTTAATCAGTTTTTAGGTGTAAATTGAGATGCCTTAAGTTCAAAGTTGAAAGAGTTGATTTTGTAGATTCTACCTAACTCCTCCCCATATTGGGTCTAAACACTTGAAATTTTAGATGTAGTTTACCTGGACATGAGTCAAACTTTTTAATATATATATATATATATATATATATATATATATATATATATATATATATATATATGCACATAAAGTTACGAACAGTACATAGGGCCCGAGCAAAGCCGGGCTGAACTGCTAATTCATAATAAAATAGGAAACATTATTCCCGTTTCAAAAAACAAAAAAAAAAAAGAAAGAAACATTATAGCTTTACAAACGCAGACGTCGCATATAAATTCAATTTTAGTAAAACTACTAACCTGCAGGTAGTTACCTGATAGAGGTTTTATGCATATTTTCAGTCGCATTCTAAAGTTATAAAATCTTATATTAATTCCTAGAAGAGTAACATTCCAAAATAATTCATATTTGCCGGTGGTAGCACGATGTTCACACTAATTATTTTCGCTTGTCATTATTCCAAACTTAACTGGTGACATTTTTTTACGTTAGTTGAACTCTTTTACCATACAGTCGTCAGAGTTTAGTTTTTAGTCCGATACATTTACCATCACTCATTTAATCAACAATGCTTTAAATACATACCCCTCTCTTACCATATTGGGGGTGCTGTTTACATATGATCCAATGATTAAGCGATTAGCGCAATATACGAATTTCATAATAGCCAAGAATTTTACGAATTATACAAAATGTCGTCGCATACTTACACTTACTCGCTTTCCAACTTTCAGTCGTTTATTTCATAGTAACCTTAAACACAACACTTGCAGTAGCTGCTGCCAATCTCCAGTTCCACTTAAAACGTTACTTTAGACCCAATCGCTGTCCCATGATTTACAATACGAAATCCCCCTTTCGCATTGAGTCGTTCATAAGTACTGAGGCGTGTAAGGGCAGAAATCTACATTTTCTTATCTTTAAATTTTATTACTAACATTGGACGCTAAACAACAATCATGCATTAATTCGTGTCATTCGTGCATACACAAACCATCACTATCGCCAGTAACACTATTACTACTATTTTTAGTGGCAGCATTATTGTTATCGATAATACTACTACTATTACTCACTCTTGATATTCTTCTGAAATATCTTACACATTCTCTTTTCTCAAGTATTATCGGAGTCTGAGAATTCTCTTACAATGGCATCGATTTATTGCTTTGATTGCATTCGAATTTACTATTTATTTACCGAAGCTTTTCTTTTTACTTTTCCGTACTAACATTGAACGCTAAACAATGAGCCAACTCAACTAAGTGATGTGAATGCAGTATTTTTTAAAAGTCTTGCAATTGCTAATGAACTTGAAACTGAATGCGTTGTATTGACATTTGATATTGCAGGTCATGCTAAAGCACAGCAAATACGTTGGAATGATGCCATGTATATGCAAAGAACAGTTATCAGACTGGATGAGTTCCACACCTGCATGTCGTTTCTCAGTGCCATTGGCAAGCGAATTGAAGATTCGAGGCTAGCTGACATTCTACATGAAGCTGGAACAGTGGCAGAAGGATCCCTAACCGGAGTTATGAAAGGCAGACACTATAATCAAAGTGCCAAAGTTATAAAAATTATGACTGAAGCTTTAAGAAGAAAACTCCTATTTACTTTTATTGAAGCGCAAATTAACTCATTGAATTGCCTTAAAATTTACATAATGTTTTTCCCAAAGCACAATTCCAAGATCTCTGCGCATCAAGTGATTTTAAAGAGTTTGAAAGTAAATTGTCAATGTTTATTCAAGATGCAGCTAATTTCCAACTTTTACATTTTAAGTAAGGTATTTGAATATGGCAAATTTGTTTTAAAATTTTATTTGTGCTACACGGACAGGAGACTGAGGGCGAAAGTCGAGTCTTGGTTTGTTAGCTGTCGTTGCTCTTGTGAGCTGCGACGTTGTTTGACTCTAGAAAAAAATATACAATCTCTCACATTCCGGAAATACTATTACTAATTGCTCGCTAGGTTTGCATGTTGGATGGCATCATCCTAGCGTGTATAAAATCCCTTCTAATAAACCATCGGTTCTGGTTATAGCTTTTTGTTTCGAGACGAAATAAATTCATTTCATAGTCGGATTTCGCCGCGTTATTTTTATATGTGTTACTTAATATACTTTCTTGTTTATTACGTATTTTGCATATGTGGGAGAGTACTCGCTTCGTATACAAGAGGTTTTGGTTTTGTATCCCGAGGTCGGATATGTCTTACTGATGAGTGAGAATGAGGGTGAAACTCGAGTCTTGGATTTTTGTTTTGTTGGCTGTCATGGCTCGTGTGAGCTGAGAAGTTGTTTGACTGTGGAAATTATTATATAATCTTTCACATTCTTAATTTATATATATATATATATATATATATATATATATATATATATATATATGATATTAGATTAACGCCATTCTCTTTTTCAACTCTTTTGTTTTTCCTGAAGCTTTATTTTAATTTAAATTATATAATATGTGCTTTTTCATTTAATTTTCAGGCGCATATCCTTCTGATTTTACTACTACTACTACTACTACTACTACTACTACTACTACTACTACTACTACTAACAATAATAATAATAATAATAATAATAATAATAATAGGAAGAAGAAGAAGAAGAAGAGGAATACTTTTCTCATCCTCACGGCACTTCTCTTCGCCTCTTTCTTTCTTTCCATCAATGTTCATCCCGTTAGTTTTCTCTCCCGTCATCCAAGACACTCAATGTGCAATACATAAATGAAATTTCAACAAAGGAAATTTTTTAAAAAATGTGTAATTCCTCAGTTCTCGTTTATTTGCGCAATTTGCAAACACTATGATTTGAATATTTTTTCTTTTAAAGCTTGATAACATTGTTTCTTTTTTATTTCCTGTAAAATGCTTTCGTACATTTGTTTAAGAATGAATGAGTGAACTCTTATTTTATAAGAGAAAATGTGAACATAAAAAGTTAGCATTAAGCCGCTTTTAAAATCATTACCAATTAAAACTTGCTTAATTGAATAATAATTCCGTGCCTAACAAGCTAACGTGACGAATTGCCTGATTTTCACTTCCATGGTTTCGATTCTTGAATGTCACATAAACACTTTATACACGAATAACCTTTTCTTTGACCAAGGTTTTTTTTATTCGTACAGATCTGAGGCATTTCTTAAACAGAAAGCGAATAGCATTAAACACCAATTTGGAGGCACCTGACTTGAAAGTACAACTTCAATTAGCCACGGTGTTTGATTTATAGAATGACTAGCAGGGTGACATGACATTGCCCGAGATTGAATAATGATTAACGAATGTTTCACATTTTATTATCATCGAAATCGATGAAATAGCCCATTTTTCAATCAAATCGATTAATTGCCCGCTTTAATTGTGGACGCATCGTGATACACCAGAAGTAAGCTTCACATACATCTCGCAGTGACTAAGTTCACGATATACTATAGTCTACATTGCACTGTAGAGAACCTAACGTTGATTCTCTAAAATTCTTTTTATAATATACAGCTTGCAATAAACTTTATTATGCAAAAGTCAAGTATTATGCTTCAATTATGCCCTAAACAGAAACATTCATTTCAGATCGCCCTTACCATACCAATGAACCTACTGTTGATTTTATTTATCTGTCATTACTGCTTGTGCGGTGATAATGGCTTGAATTTAAGTTTAAAACGAAAAAGTTAAGTATTATTCAGAAGTTGTGCTTTAAACAGAAACATTCATTTAAAACGCGCTCTTGTCATATCAAAGAACCTAATGTTGATTTATATATCAAGCCTTTTGGCTTGTGTGGTAATAAAACTTCTCAGATACACTTGTGATGTACGATTATGTAAGATGTTAACTTTGGTCAAAATCGCCTGTCTTTCTTCGTCGGATTATTATCGATTATCGATACTTATCCAAGCCATTCCGACATAAAGTCTAAGAACACAACCAGGCACATAAAGTTACCTTCATCTGAAATTTTATAAAAATCGGTTAAACCGTTTTCGAGTCCATAGGGAAGGAACTCACAGAAGTTACACATAAAAGGCTATTCTTTCACTTTCAAAGAATAATCTATAATCGTTGTAATAGTGAGGAAATTGGTGCTCAATCTCTAACCACACCAATCCTGAACCGACATTGCGTAAGTCCAGTTGTAAAAAGTCCAGGCCGAAATTCAATGCAGAAAGAAAGATCCCTTAGTCCGAGCTGATATTCCCGAAGGAGGTCAGAGGTTACTGTGGTTAAAAAATTCTACAAACCTGATTGTTTGTGTATCATGCAGTGTTTGCAGCAAGCACGAAGAATACAGAAAAATAGCCGCTGTGTTTATTTATAGGATGGAGATCTCGTGAAGGAACGAGACTTCAGGGCATTTAATTTGCATTTACTGCATATGAAAGGCACACGGTTTTAATAAATAGCCTTTTTTATCATATAAGAGCATTCCTTTTGGAAGAAGTGAGTTTTGTTAGGTATGTGTTGAATTTTGATACCGAGAATTGTGTAAAAATAAAGAATAGTCAATATAATTTTTTTCGGAAACTGCAGAATACTTTGTAGCAGTTACACCGATCAAATCGTTGTGAAAATAGCATTCAAGATAAGAACAGTGATTCGAGTAGTCTAACTAATACAGACCATCAATCAATATCCCCCAAAATTAGAAAATTCTCTGCATGTGCACATGAGTTAGATACCGTGTAGATAGAACACTGCCAACATGCTCTCATTATTTTGCAGAAACTCAATAATCTGTTTTTAGACTAAGTCTGATTGCCGAGTAAATGCCTTTTCTTCCTATGATTCTTTTAAATAAAGTTCATTACCATATCGTACGAATCCGAAGATTCTATTGTTGGCATTGGTTTTCCCGATATTTTTCCAGTCAGAATTACATCTGGTACTTATGGAACGGACCACATAAAAGTTGCCAACATCGTAAGTGAAAATGATTTTTGTGGAACGAACTGTAATCGAACTTGGAACCCCCAGGTCATCAGTTCGCATCGTTAACCACCTGACCACTGTCACCTCTCATGTAACCAAACGGGAAATAAAGTTGATCTATAATAAGTGAGATGTGGCCATTTTATTTTGAACGCGTTTACGTTATTTTCTTCTTTAATTCAAGCCAACACTGTCGTTACAACGAACAGGATTTCTTTTTCGTAACTCACAGAAGATTTCTCGGCTATAGCCCTCTTATAAAACCGTAGGCATTTCCGACAAAAGAAATACTGCACAACAAATGATAGTCTATATATAAAATGATAGCCAGTTCCGACAAACATAATATTTAACACAAGTATTTGCCATCTGCTTTTTGCCTAGATATATTTTGATTTTCGTATTTAAAATCATGTATTTTTGCTGACTGCTCAGGTTTGCTTAATACTGAACCGTATCTTATAGATTTTTGATCTTGTATCGTAATCCATATATCTATAAAAGTGAGAATTTGTGTGTGAGGACACTTTGGATTTTTTGTCTGCAAACATGACATCTGATATATAGAGTATTCAGATATGTGGAAAATTTTAATCGGTTTTCATCCGAAAAAAGTGTTGCTGTGGTGTGAAAATTGAAAAATTAGTACGTTGGAGGCCACCGGATTTTTATCTGTTTTCAAATGTTTCCCAATGCTTGGTTGTTGTATGAGTTGGTTTGAAAACACTCGTTAAACGTCATGCTAATCTGGTTTAATGGTTATCGTACTGTCTTTAGGTTTTGGTTTCGATTTCACTTCGAGTATTTTTAACTTACAAGAAGTGAATTATTTAGAAAAAAAAACATAATACTCGCATACACATGTTTCAGTTTTTTTGTTTTGTTTTTTACTTTATTTTATTAAAGAAATTTTACATTGTGTTTAATACCCACGGCATTTCTATATATAATTATAAGTCTTCATAAATTAAAATACAATATTTATGCGTATTTTACGACCAGGCAACGCTTGTGGATTGCTAGTACTATAAATGTGAAGTGACGTGTTGAGAAAGACACCACATTGAACATGTTAATTAAAAGAGTCTCGAAGAAACAGATACGAACAAAAGGCTCAAGCAAACCAGAAACATAATAACATGCCCAATAACACGAGTGGTATTTGACTCCCTCGCTAATCGAAAGACGTCATTATTATAAACATCTTTGTTCATTTTTTAACTATCTAAAAATATTCAATGATTTATGCTTGCACATATTTACTTTTCTATTTAAATGTGGATTTATTATATTGAGAAGAAAGTTCTTGTGGAATTTTTAATTTTGATTTCAAATAATGTATTTTCAAATAAGTTTTCGTTATAATACCTTTACTTTCAACATCATTTTCAAGAACGTTTTTCGCTTTATCTAACCGTTTAAATCACACCCATTTTAAAGCAAGTATGTCCTCTGTTCAGAATTTTGCATACAAAATCGATTAAAAAAATAAATTTGCACAATTTCCTTATTTCAATTTAAGTTAGGCCAAAAAGCTGCTGAAAAATAAAACGCAATATCAACGAAGCATTTGGCTAACGAACTACTACTGAACGCAAAGCACAATTCTAGTTTAAGAAATTTCTAGGCGGCAATGAGTTGAATATGATGAACGTCGTGGTGACAATCTGATGGTGACAACGCTCAGTTAAGAGCCTTAGTGGAAGCAAATCAATGCACAATTGTTCCAGTATTTGCTTTCGAATTAGACGTAACGTATACGACGATTTTCAACCACTTGAGAGAGTTTAGAAAGACAACACTCTTGATAAATGGATATCTCACAAATTGAACGACAATCAAAAGAAACGCCGTTATGAAGTCTCATCATACTTTCTTTTACGCAACAAGAACAACCCGTTTCTCAAGCAGATTGTGACTTGCGATGAAAATTGGGTTCTTTACCGGCGCTCAGCTCAGTGGTTAGACGCCGAAGAAGCTCACCGACACTTCCCCAAGCCAGAGTTGCACCAATAGAATGTCATGCTGACTGTTTAGTGGTCTGCGACCGGTCTAATCCATTGCAGTTTTTTTTAATGCAGGCGAAACCATTACGGCGGTAAATTACTGTCAACAAATAGATGAAATGCATCAGCAACTTCAACAACAACACCCAGCATTAGTTAACAGAAAAGACCCAATTCTTACACACGACAATGTCCGACCGCACGTTGCTAAATCGACCCTGAAGAAGTTAAACAAATTAGGCTACAAAACTCATGCGCTATACTCCCCAGACCTCTCACTTTTCAAAGATCTTGACAATTTTCTGATTAAAAAATGCTTTAAAAAATCTAAGCCCTATCAAAACCACCTTCAGCGACTTCATCGACAATAGAACGCAAGATTTTTTGTTTTATTGCCATAAATACACTTGTTTTGCGTTGATAAACGTGCGTTGATTCTGATTATTCCTGTTTCGACCAATAAGTTTTATTTCACCCGAAATAAGTTCACCTAATTTCAAAGTAAAAAATTGCCAAACTTTTCTCATCAAGCTGATATATACATTTACATAGTAAACAAAGAAATCTATTTACGGCAATATTTTATGTATAGTTTTTTGTTGGACACTCATTGTTGCGAAGGCAATTTTTAGAATTAAAAGAAACGATAGTTGTTATATATCATTAATTACAAAAATAAACGGATTCCAAATGAAAGCTTTTTCATACATGTACATCATGTAGAACAAAGTATTCACACAAAACATACGAAAATATTCGAGTAAAAGATCTACTCGAACTTTGTATAATAATAATAAAAACCAGTCATCGTATTTTCCCGACCCAACATTAATAAGAGAAAACGTACCGGAAGTACATATGAAACGGGATAAGTAAGCGTGTTATTAAGCAAAGTAAAACTGAAAGATGTAATATGATCAGACTTCAGTTTACGATAAAATTGATTTTACCAGTAATTCAATTCATAACTAATCATTTTAAAATTGTTTAGGAAGCATGCTTATTCCTCAAGATACGTAAGTATATAAAAGAGCTTTAAATTGCAATACGATATTCATTCGTGATCAATATGATATGTGAATCGGAACGGTTAATGTATCTACGGGGTGTGAACCATAAAATATTCACAACAAGAATAAATGAGATCCGCACAGGATTCAAACCAGTCAACCAAAAAAACTCCCGACGAAACCAATGTTGAATTCTCGATTTTTTTTTGCCAGAAAATTGTTGAGTTACATTATTAAACCATATTTCCTCATCCACATTCGATGACACGCACACCGTGAAACAATTATAAAGCAATGTTTTTTTACACTATCTTATACATGACGCAATCTTTTGGTCAAAAATCATTTTAAATATTGATTGCAACCTCATGGATGAATTAAATCAATTATTTAATAATAGCATTTTCGTAAGTGTCCAGCACTTTTCATTCATTTTAAATCCAATAAACATGGCTGCGGTTTAACTCTGAGTAAGCTAATTTTTTTCGAGATGAACTGACTTTAAAATATAGTTTTACACTTGAACATTTCTATGTTTAAAAATGTTCAATTTATAATGAACACTCATAGTTCGGAAGAATATATTCTTATGTACTTATGCAATGAGTATTTTACCTTATCATTGTCGCGGATAAGTATTCGACGAAACAACATTTAATTATGGAACGGAATATACATTATCAGCAAATAATTAAGTTATTTGTGTAGATTATTCTTTTCCTTCACTGGTGGTGAACTGGTTCAGTCGATAAGATGATGTCAGCTAAAATAGTTGTGTGCATAAATCCTATACTTATTTAATTTTCTTACGTCGTCTTTGTTACCAGCACCTTTATATGATTAAACAATGTTATGAATAATTATTTAACCAGAGCACAAAAAAATACATAAATAAAGTGAAATATGAGCGTTTTGTAAAATGTATGGAATTAGAAACCTAATAAAACGGTGAAAAAAAAGAAGAAACTAATGATACACGTATTGGGATTATAATACAAGTAAAATATTTGCATGCTTAATTAAAAGATAACATTTCTTGACAATGTTCGTTTAAGATTATAATCTCAGGATAAATAAATAAACATCTTGTTGTATTCATTATAAATTGAGCATTTTTAAACATAGGAATGTTCAAGTGTAAAACTATATTTTAAAGTCATTTCATCTCCAAAAAAATTAGCTTACTCAGTTAAACCGCAGCCATGTTTATTGGATTAAAATTGAATGAAAAAATTTGTAAAATTATTCAAACATGAAGAACTATAAAAAGGAATAAATTCTTTGAAATACTCGATAATAATTTAAAATTTAACAGGTAAAAAGACCAGAATAGTGTGAAATTCTTGTAATAAATTATTGCTCTGTATTTAAAATAAAATTGAAATTGTTTACTTTCAGATTTTGAAATAGTAAAATATTTATCTTCAGGAAATTGAACAGTTATTTTCTTTTTTTTCTTTTCTTTTATTCTTCCTCTTATATGCCTGGTGATAATCGCTTGCATATAAGGAAATAAAAGCAAAACAAAACAAAAGAACAACTATCCAATTTCCTGAAGATAGATATTTTACTATCCGAATATTTGAAAGAAAAAATTCTAATTTTATTTTTGATAAATAGAAATATTTATTAAAAACAATTCCACACTTGTATGGTTTTTATAATTTTAAAATTATTATCGAGTGTTTCAAACAGTGAATGTCTTTTTTTGTTACACACGCGTTAGACACCAAAAAGCTGTAATCGAAAATGTAAAGATCATTCTAACTTAACTCCAAACATTTCAAGTCATCCCAGGGATTATCACAATCATGACATATAAGATAAAGAACATGAACAAAACAAAAAAAAATCACAATATTTATTAAAAACAAATTCACACTCGTCTGGCCTTTCTAACCATCAAATGTTAAATGCTAAATGAAAACAATATTTATTCAAGTCATTCTATTATTATAGTGTTTTATTTAAATAAATTTTCATGTTCATTTAATTATATTCATGAAATTTAAATGTAATCGAGCAATATCGTGTTATTCCATGTGATTATTATAGCACTAGTTAGTTGTAAAAGCTTTTTAATAATTAATCTAACACTGGTAAGTTAACTAATTTGAATACAAACTTAGTTAACTATAAAAGAAGTACAGCGTTTACCATAAATACCTATATAACTTCATTTATTAATAAAACTTCGTAATTAATTAAAACTTAGCTTATTATTTCACTCGTAGGTGTGTCCCTTTCCTCCAGTTATTCTCATAGATGACTCTGCTTCTGAGGCGAAATTGGTTTTTAAAATTCTTGGTCTTTCTTCCCCATCAGTCTTCCTCGTATATTAGATTTATTGCTCCACTGCTTCCCGTAAAATCGATTCTCGTTATTGCTCTAAACCCTTTCTCTACAAATCTACGATAAGACCATGTATGAAGTACTGTTGTCATATTGTGACTGGTGAATCTCTATTTTATTTGAGAGTTCTTGTTATGGTTCAAGAAAGTATCTGAAATTTTATTAGTTCAACCATTTATTCTTTCTGCAACCCTTCTCAGATGTGATGTTGCTAGTCTTAGTCGTTTTTTTTAAAATAAATACTGTTATAGCACGTGTCCTTTAAAATGGTCTTATTTATTCCCGGCTTTTTCCAGCCCATTTAATTCGCTGGTCTAGTAGTCTCCATCTATTCGCTGTTTTAATACCTTATTGTAATCTATTTCCTATTCCAGTAGCTTCTTTCCAAGAACTGCAAGCTTCCTGTTGATTGCTTAGGTCTTAGCTATAGCATTTTTTTCTTTTCATTACTAATGTTAATAGTCATCTCCTGTCTTTGCAGTAATCATCTTTTTTTGTGTTGCCTTCTTAAATCAAGTGGTTTTACGCCTTGTCTTGGACGGTGTCTATAAAATAATAAATAAATGAATGTGACGTGGAAAAATATCAATATGCAATACAGAAGTAAAAAAAGTTTATACAGAAATATTTGGCAACGTATTAACGCTCAATATGATATTCATAAAGGTTGATCTTCTTTGATTTTTGTGCGTGCGCGCGAAATTGCGTATTGTTTTCACTGGTCGCTACGTTTGTTTTCACGCGCGCGTGCATTCAATTTTCAAAGAATGACTGCATATCCCAACAGCAATTGTGCATTCGCAGTTTTTAAATTCAACGATGAACAGAGAAGTGAACAGACCTTTCAGCTTTGCTGTGTAGACTCCGTCTCTGTGAAGGTTTCGCAGAAAAAAAGGCGGGCGTGTCCAAATATGGCAAATGAGTCACCCAACAAGCGGTCCACGCTTACCAATTCATCAACTGAATAAACTGCCGTCCAAACAGTTCCGTACAAGCACAACACAATGGACTAGTTGTACTAAAGATCAAGAACCAAACGCAACTCAGAGATAAATGTAAAATTATTTGAGATAGACAGTAGGAAAACACCATAATGATTGGTAATGATAGTTAAGATAGACAGAATTTTTATTATTTAAAAGGACGGATCAACCAGAATTTATTTACGCAAGACCTGGAAACGACCATGTTGTAGTCAGCTAGGTAGCAATCAAACGGTATTGTGTTCCAATGACGGGAAATATAATTTTCCCATGGAACTTTCTTTTGGTTTCAGGTAGAGAGAGAAAAGCACAAAAACTATTGACAGTAATTATAGCTAGACGATTTTTTGTTGTAAATGTTTTACAAGGTGGACCATTAATTAAAACTCAGTCGAGCACCTGCTATGAAACTAACTATAGAACACTTTTTGCTGAAATCCCGTCCGTCGGCACTACACAGCTTTTGTACTAACGGTAAAATCTGCAGTTATAATTCCTGTACATCATTACTTATGGCCGACCCTGTATATATTGCACATACAAATATTGAAACCCAAACTACATATTAAAAGAAAACATTTTATGTTTATACTAGCGGGACTATGCGGCGTTGCTCGGGACCGTATAAACAATGAGAAAATTGAATTTGATTTTGAATATATTTGTTATTCTTAGGAGAGAGGAATTTTTAATATCTGTGTATCATTTGCTACTTCGAGCAAAAGAATATTTTACCTAGCTAGGACAGGTATTAGACGTATGAAATAATTGTATCTTACCTAGGGTAGATAACTTACAGCATGTATATGAAATAATTTTACCTTTGCAAGGACGGTGAATATACAAAACATATTTAAAATAATTTTACCTACACTAAGACGGGTAATTTAAATACGTATATGAAACAATTTCACATACTTTTTGACCCCAAAACGGACATTAATCTCTCCAATCCAACCCCCAAAGGAGAACTTAAAATTAACCCAACCATCAAAAGAGAACGTAAAATTAACATAATCATGCTTCTTTCTACCCACCTCTCCAGCCCTCACATCATGCCCGGATGATAACATAAAAATTTAAAACATATATATATATATATATATATATATATATATATATATATATATACATCACCCCCCCTATAGAAACTGGCCTAGTAAACTTTCATAATAAACCAACAATATATATGTATTAATCTAATTTTGAGATCGTAAACGGGTTAAGCCGTATCCGGAATCGACTTCACAAATAAAGTAATTTTGAGATAGAAAATTATTTAAGCCATTTCTGGTACAAACTTTATATTCTACCACCCTCGTTTAATCCAGAGTGACGCTGACTATTCTGCTAGTATAAATTTGCCCCTATCTCATTCAATACGGGGCAACGCCAGGAATTTTGCTAATAGATATTTCCATCAATATTCTTCAATCCCGTATCTTAATTTCATAGTATCAACGCTGGTTAGCTTCGTGATATTTTAAGAAATAAGATTTTCCTAGTGGAATACGAAAGATCGTCTAAGCATGTTGTTGGTCATTGATTTGACGGGGAAAAGGTGGAAAATCTGCGGAGGGGAGACCAGGAAAAACATAGTTCTGTAAACCATTTGTTTATAATGTCTTATAGTGTTAGTATGTGTCATGTACGCGAGTATAAAGTTATCTCGCAGTAATGTTTCTGTGATATGACACTTACCTACATCAACACATACTACAGCAGACTTGGCTGAGAACATATAAACTGGAGATATATGTATATACACATATCTACATACTTATAAAAATCAAAATCAACGTATTTGTTTAATTCAATTTCAAAAGCCAGTGATCTTAGAAAATTCACATACTGCTAAAGTAAGTCGTAATAGCAAAAAATCTTATACACACGCATATATATATATATATATATATATATATATATATATATATATATACAAGCAGGCCGCCCGGCATTTCCCAATTGTGAAATACGCTTAAATATGATATTTGAATTAATGCAGACTTTTATTTATTATTATATTATATTGGACCTAATGCATAGTGATGATTAAAAAGTTTTTAAAAAATGACTATTGACGAGAATCGAAAACAAAACGTTTAGCTTACAATTTACTTTTTCGTTTTACGTTAATTCCTGAGCTATTAAGACATATTTGCTGCGAAGCTAAAAATTAAAACAGTAACCTATAGTTATTACATTAAGCATGCATATTGGTAATACTGTCATTCGACCTTCACCTGGCAGTTTTTTAATGTTCACACTTTTGCACCCATTTTCCCAGACTAAAACCCAAATATAAAGCTTTTAAATAGGCTTTTGTCCGATAAATGCATTCTCATTGGCTGATAGGAAGGGCGCGGTGGATACTAGAAAGCTGATTGGCTAACTAAAATTTCAATAGAAGATGCGCATATAAAAACCATAAACAACCACATAATTCGCGCATAAGCCTGAGGAATCCTAGAGTGGTTGAAACGCGGAATATTCAGTGTAGCTTAATGTCAAAATCATAAGACCACTTAAGAAAGTAGGCGTTTACGCATATTATCGAATTTTTAATCAAACAAATGGTTGAAACTATTGCTAAAAGGGAAAATATGATGGAAAAAAATGAACTCTGCTTCATTCGAAACCTTAACTCTGATCTAATAATTATTTTAAAAAAATCATTTTCACCTGGTCAAAATGATAAAACCACTTTAATAAAATCGGCTAATTTTGAAAAATGAATACGAAAAGCTTTGTATGTTACTAAAGCAACTTGTTAGTAGATAAAAAAAAGCATCTTACTAATTTATGAATGGCAAAAGGGAAACCATTATCAGAGTTTAAGAGAGAGGAATGATCTTTGAGCTTAATAGGGGTGGACTCGCCCATAGATCCATTGCAAACGAAGTGAATCGTAGCAAAACGGTCATCACAAATGTTTTAAGAAATCCAGATCAATATGGGCACAGAAAGAATCCAGGTCGACCAAAAAAAATAATCCCATCACTGGATCGCCGTATCAGAAGAAGTTAAAAAAAAACTCCAGTATGAGCTTAAGTCGATTGAAAAGCCAAACAGCAGCAGAATATAGTCCTAAAACTATCAGAAGGCATCTGAAAATGAAGGGTTTCAATCATTTAAAGCGACTGCAGAAAGCACGTCTTCTTGAGCAGCACAAAACTAACCGACTTAAATATTCCGCCAAATGCCAGACATGGGACGAAGAGAGGTGGGAAAATATAATTTTCTCCGATGAGAAAAAGTTTAATCTAGATGGTTCAGATAGATTTCAACACTATTGGCATGATAAAAATTTTCCCAAAGAGACTTGTTCAACTCGGCATAGTGGAGGAGGGTCTTTAATGATCTGTGGTGCTTTATCGTCAGCTAGGACTCTTAAGTTGCAAGTAGTGAAAGGCCGGCAAACATCATTGAAGTGCATTTCGATGCTTGAAAATGCTTCTATCAGGAGTGAAGGTTCACGTCTGTGTGGAGGAAATTGGATTTTCCAGCAAGACAACGCTGCGATACACACTTCTCGACAAGCACGAGAATACTTTTCTTCAAATAATATAGAATTGTTAGATCATCCACCATGTTCACCGGACCTCAATCTCATTGAAAATCTTTGGGGATGGATGGCAAAAGAAGTGTTCAAGGATCGAACCGAGTATGATTCGATAAAGGAACTTTCTGATTCAGTTTTCAGTACATGGGATAATATTCCTTCGCAACTGATAAAAACTTAGTCGCAAGAATGCCGAAGAGAATTTCTGAAGTAATTCGAATAATGAGGTTATACTAAATACTGTGACTCTTTTTAGTAATTTATAATTGACTTTTGTTAGATAAATTATCATAGGTCTTATCATTTTGACTAGGTGAAAATGTTTGTTTTTGTTTTTTTTTTAATAATTGTTAGATCAGGGTTAAGGTTTCGAATGAAGCAGGTTTCATTTGTTTCCATCATATTTTCTCTTTTGGCAATGGTTTCAACCATTTGATTAAAAATTCGATAATATGCCTAAACGCTTACTTTCTTAAGTGGTCTTATGATTTTGACTAGGACTATATATATATATATATATATATATATATATATATATATATATATATATATATATATATACTCGGGGTTTTTTATTCAAAAGTAATGGACTAATGAATTCAACGAGGTTGTTAGATAGTGCTCAATAAAAAGAGCTGATAATACTTGTTTATTGTTATATAAACATGGTTACATCCTGCTGCTACAAATAGCCCCTTGTTTCAATCAAACAACAGATATCATCAGGCAGCGACTTGACTATTCAAAAGTTCAATGAATAATCTTTAATCTTTTAAGATTATTCATTGAACTTTTGAATAGTCAAGTCGCTGCCTGATGATATCTGTTGTTTGATTGAAACAAGTGACTATTTGTAGCAGCAGGATGTAACCATGTTTATATAACAATAAACAAGTATATATATATATATATATATATATATATATATATTTCCCACAGCCAAACAACGTGGCATCTCACTAGAGCTAAGAAAGCCGCCAAATCGGAAATCCAAGACTCTAGTTCGCCCTCATTTGGGTTCATCAAACATCATATGTATCCAAACTCAAACTGATGAGCCCAAATAAGGGCAAAACTCAAGCTTTGAACTTCCGTCTTGTTTGCTGTCTTGGCTCTTGTAAGCTGCGACGTTGTATAGCTGTGCAAATAATTATATATTCTCCCACATACTGAGGAATATATATATATATATATATATATATATATATATATATATATATATATATATATGCAGGTTTAATTAAATAACACAGATAACTCTTGCTTGTTTTTCTTTTAATCCTCCTTTTCTCTTTGTCGGACCATTTTCCGAACGTTTTTTTCCGAGTGAAAAAAGAAATTTCCCATAATAGCGAACGTTTTCGACCTCCATTGGTCATCTACAGGCTACTTTCATTTTTCAATTTCATTTTTTATTTTTTACTTATCGCCTGAGGATGACCAATGGAGGTCGAAAACGTACGCGATTATGGGAAATTTCTTTTTTCTCTCGGCAAAAAACGTTCTGAAAATGGTCCGACAAAGAGAAAAGGAGGATTACAAGAAAAACAAGTAAGATATATATATATATATATATTAGTCTTGGAAGATTTTAACCTTGAAAATTATATAAAGAATTATTTAATTTATATATATTTTTGTTCATTCGTTGGAAAACTATTTAGTCAGTAAGTCATTTAATCACCTGCGATCAATTCATCGACTTGCTCTCTCAAAGCCACAATAGTCCTTATGTTAATTTAAGGGATCCTCTGTTGTTTACCATGAAACACTGTTTCATGGATTTAAAGACAGAACAGTATATTAATTCATGTCTCCCCAGCAATCTTGATAAAACACCACCTCCGTTAATCACAAGAACAAAAAAACTGGTACAGCTTTAGATCAAGTTACCTACTCCTGATTAATTTGTTATAAAAAATTTCTTCTTAACATAAACATAAGATTCGTCTCTGTCTCCAGATTCAAAATGGATATCTTTATTTTAAATTATCAGTATTGTATTTATAAGATAAGGATTAATTAACTTTACTACTTGTGACCCCTTACTATTATTAGTACTTTATATATTTACATTCTTTTATATATATAAATATATATATATATATTGTTATTGTTCAAGCGATAACTAAGGTTAATATTGGCGCCGCCTCGGAGCTCATTTTTTTTATTTACTTAGAAAGTCGCCCTTTTTTTTAATTTGGACGTATATAACATTTTTATTTTTTTCTGCCTCCAGGGATCGAACCTCAGACCATGTTTACCACGGTCTGGTGCCTTAACCGTTAGGCCATAATCCCTAGATGGATTATACTGTTTATTTTTATCGCTTATAAATTTAGATTTTGTTATTGTTGTTATTTTTCAAGCGATAACTACGGTTAATATTGGCGCCACCTCGGAGCTCATTTTTTTATTTACTTAGAAAGTCGCACTTTTTTAATTTGGACGTATATAACATTTTTATTTATTTTATTATTTTTAAAACAGTAATCTACGTACACGCGTGTTTCAAGGTAGTTTAACTGCCTCCAGGGATCGAACCTCAGACCATGTTTACCACGGTCTGGTGCCTTAGGCCATAATCCTAGATGGATTATACTGTTTATTTTTATCGCTTATAAATTTAGATTTTGTTATTGTTGTTATTGTTGTTATACTCCCCAAAGCCAAACGTAATATATATATAGGTCCTGGATATGACCTTAAACTATATCCAGTGGTGAGGCCCCAGCTGACGTTTGGCTTTGGGGAGTATGGAGCCGCCCTTTAATTGCCATTTCTTCGAGGTCCACTCTGACCCGGAGTGGTAGTACCTGTTAGGGTCTCAACTATGGGTTAAATAGAAATTGACTTTAAAACAACAAATATATTCTATTAAAAAATGTTTCTTCAAAGTATTTGGATTCGGCATTAAATAACCTGAAAAGGGTTCATATGCCGTAAAACAAAAGCAAGCAAGCAAGCAAGCAAGCAACCAACCAACTATATATATATATATATATATATATATATATATATATATATATATATATATATATATACATACATAAAATGGGTTAATAAATTCCAACGAAAGAAAGATGCATATTTAAATATTTCTGACGAAGACGCATCACAGAGCAACATCACAGATTCCAACGAAAGAAAGATGTATATTTAAATAATTTCTGACGAAGACGCATCACAGACCGTCTGAAACGCACGTAAACGATTTCAATGACTTAAAAAATTATTACAATGATCCAAACATAATTCTCAATGAAAAACCAAGACACGGAATAATAAAATAATGTTAAAAAATACACATTGTTGGTGACTACTCCCTTATTTAAATATATATATATATATATATATATATATATATATATGTTCAAATTCAAAACGTTAGAGTTGTATATTAAATGATATGCACGTTTCTTTCTTTCTTTTTATTTATTTATTTATTTACTATTTTATTTTCTTTATGTATATATGTATTATACGTATGCCTGTACGTATTCGTATATATAAAAGGCTTAAACGGAACCTTCGTATTGACTACAGCGTGTCTTCCTACAATGTTTTCCCCGTACACGTACCTTCTTAATTAATTCAGAAAAGATAAAAGCTGCATTTCATTTCATAAACACATCCAACATTTTAAATTTGAACAATTATATTATATTTATTCCAAAAGCGAACAGAGAAAGTCTTATCACATCATAATCACGTTCTTTTATTTTTAAGAACTGGCCGTTATAAGTTGTTCTGAGGGGACTCTGTAATATTTTGGAAGCCACGCTCCCCATAATGTCATTTTCGCATTAGAAACACTCCAACTGCCACACACACACACATATATATATATATATATATATATATATGTGTGTGTGTGTGTGTGTGTGTGTGTGTTTGTGTGTATATGCATATATATGCAAATATAGGTGTATATTAATATGTATGTATATATATATGTATATGTATATACATATGTATGTGCATATATATTTATGCATATGTATGTGTATATATATATGTACATATATGTATATATATGCATATGTATATGTACATATATGTATATATGTATAACTATGTATATATATATATGTATGTATAAAAGTATGGTATATATATATATATATGCATGTATATATATATATGCATATATATATATATATATATATATATATATATATATATATATATATATATATATATATATATATAAGAAAAAACTATGAAGACCGATAAACCATATGCTTCTTTCACAGTGTCACGGACTATATTAAAAGCGAATATAACTAAAATGTAACATAACGGAAAAAACTGGAATTTTGGGGAAATATACAGCGTGTAACGATAAAATTGATGCCCTAGAAAAGAGGATATGATTCTATTTCTGTTTGATGAAAACTGGTTTTTCTTTTTTGTTTTTGCAAATCATCTACTAGTGGACCAAGAGAGATAGTAGGCTTCTATCATGTTTAAAATAGACCAAGGAACAAAAATAAAAATTGCCACAGCCATGAGGGATGTGCTTCACTGGCTGAGGACAGAAAGTTGAAGTGTAGCGTGAGAACAGATACTACACTATGATCTTGGACCCAAGCCCATAACGCTGTTTTTGAGAAAGGGAGAAGACTTGCTGCATTTTGTCAGTATATATCTAACACTTTTCCTGACTTGTTTTCCACAATAAAGTTGTTTTTTTTTCTTAGTTTATTACATCAAGTTGCTTCATATTCTATTTGGAGCGATTTCGATTAGAAAATTTGGACTGGACAATTGAATGTTTATCTATTCAGAAAATGTATCCATTTTTAATTTTTAAATAGTGGATAGAATAATTCTCATTAGTTTTAGATTAATAAAGTAAAATATATTCTCCCATCATGTTTAACTTACTTCCCTGAACAGAACCGTTTTGCACCACTTTTATGATTAAAATTAAGTGAAGTATTGAACTAATCTCTATTGATCATTTACAAATTTTTGTCTCAGTGTTATTGGCCATGTTGGAAGTTTGTTGAAAGCGCAATAGACAGGCGTGAGTACAATTCGTTCCATTACTTTTTTGGACACACCTCGTTGACAGGAAATGTAGAAAGGTGACCAATGGTGTTCAGAGAAGCAAACAGACCTTTTCGTTAATTATCCTTACAGAGAAGTTACTATAGCCCGAGAAGAAACACATTCAGACAAGTAGAAAAAGACATCCGGCCAAAGTTGTACAGTCCATGTAGTTTGACACGGCATCGTTCGTCTCTAGGGTCGCTGGTTGATTTCTCCGATATCGAACCTGTAAAGAAGTGACCTTTTCTTGAGAAAGAAACAAATGAAAATAATGAAACTGTGTCTTGTTAAGACTTCAGTGTGATTCAATCAACTGTGATTGATGTTATATCATTCGACCACACCTTCATCGATTTGTATCCAATGAGGGGAAGCAAAACAAAAAATGTAGAGTGAAAGGGAGAGAATGATTGTAAAGGAAGAAAACAAACTTTTCGATGCGAATGATAGAAGATGTAGAAAATAAATGGCAAAGAGTAAAAGAGCTAATAGAAAATAAAGGCAATAAATGAAATAATTAAAAACAATGTTTAAAAACAACAAGAGCAGTAAGAAGTAAAGAACTCGAAGGTAAGAAGGAATCGGGGGGACGAAATAGAATCAATAAAAAACTAAGTACGGAAATGTAAAACAAAACAACAAAAAACAAAAAGGTTGTTGTTTAAATCTACAGTATTTCATCCGCCATCAGAATTAGTTTATGCCTAAACGATACTTATGTTTTATATGCGATTTGTCTGTAAATTAATTTGCTTTATAGGTGCATTGAAAACAAACAGTCCAGTGTTTCATTCACCAGTCCAGATGTAGCATTAATGATTCAAGCACGGTCCAATTTTGATGCGATAGAAAAATAAAACACTGCCAGATGTGTTCAAGTGTTCAAGCCTGGTAGGTGACGCGGATGACGTCACGACCGTAACAAGAAGTCACTTTCAGCGGGAGATTGATAAAATAAATATATCGCTGTTAAAAAAAAGGAGTCGAGTTATTACTTGTTCTGTGTTCCTTGCGACGTAGACTACATACAACGGATGTGTTACGTGGGTAACGTTACATATATATACTTTTTTCAGCCTGTGATTGTTTGTGCAAGGACAATGAACTTTGGACTTTAAAGAAAAGAGATTTCTGTCGTTAAACTAATTCCAATCATGAAAACAAAGGTAAATAATGTTAGAATGAAAGAAAGAAAAAAAATGCGAAAAGAGTAAAACGGGAAAAGTCAAACGAAATAGAAATAAATAAAAACAACACAAAGGCAGGAAATGTCAAACGAAAGCAAATACAACAAAGAACACTGAATAAAAGAAGGTTTGTTTGATTATTTAGACGAGGTATAAATCTTCTGCAAGGCCTGCAACAACACGTTCCTTTTCACTAGCAGTCAATAAACATTTTGGGAGATCTGCAATACAGTGATACACGCATAAAATTCCCAGAAAATAGAAAAATTAGCAGATCTTTCAAAATATTTGTTTAAATTCCACAAAAGTCAGGGAAATAAGGCACTTTGTTATGCTCTTCCAGTGTTATACCAAATTTCACTTCTCTGCATTTCATAGCAATTTTAAAATTAAAAATATATTGACCTGCAATAAATCGATACAAGGGTTTGGATTAATTTGTTTTATAGGCGCGTAATAAGAAACAGACTGTAAATCGCTGGTTTTCTAGCTTTTTTTACATGCCAACACTCGATTGAACTTTTAAATTTTCGCGACACATATATCACAAAAAATATTTTTTTAATCATAGAGCTTTTTGCAATAAAATAATAATAAAAAAAAAAACAGCCCAGTTCTCATGGTTTTTCAACTTTCGGTTAAAAGATAGGACACCTTACTTTTAAAGCGTCTCTCGTATAAACCATACAAATACTTACCAGTTAAAATACGTGAAACGTTTAACTACCAGAAATTCGGCGATTTTGAATTGAGCGGTGTCATTGTTAAAGAGCATCTCTCCCCTCTCTCTCTGTCTGGCTCTTTCATACTCTCTCTATTTTCTCTCTCTGTGTCTCTATTAGATAGTAGATCGAGAGAGAGGGGAAGATGGTGGGAGGAGGTCAGAGAGATATTTTTGTAGTTAATCCACGTTGCAGGAAGTGACGTTTCATCTAACCGGATGTCATGTGATGCTACGTGGCAAGGTTGGTGAAACGTTGAGTCTCTCAGAAAAAGCCGAGCCGAGCAGAAGTCTAAAATGGTTCTCTCCTAAGTAAGGGGGGAGATGCGCGCCCCAGACGTGGGACGTGGTAGGTACCCACAGTGGAGACCATCGATGGCGACATCTGCAGATCATGCCTGGGAGAATAAAAGGTTGAAAACCCAACATCTGTCTTCATCTTGTGTATTCCGGTGAAAACAGCAAGAGAGCTCCACCCAGATGAAGACTCTCCCAGAGCAGCAAAACCAGGTATGAACTTCTATATATAAACACATACATCCACAAGTGTCCTAACCACCAGACAAACGGTTTAAGGGATCTTGGGTCCCGTTCTCTCGTCTCATAACACTTGTAATATCTCTCTCATCGTCGTAAACTTTTTCTCTTCATTAGTAAAATGGACACGTCATCACCAGGGTACCAGTATCGCTCAAGTAAAGTGTCCAAACTCAAATCCGTTTCTTCTCCCTCCCTTATGTAACATATATGTTATTTGGTGCCGTTGACCTCCTTGCCCCCGCATGGGGCATATATCGAAACCTGGATTGCCACGGACATAACGAGAAAAAGAAATAACGAGGAAAAATAAAGACAAGAAGAGAAATTGAGGAAAAAGGAGGGAGAAAAAAACGGAGAAGAGACAGTGGAATAAAAAAAGAAAGAATAGTGAAAATGAAGAGAAAAAGAGAATAAATGAAGAACAGTGAAAAACCGGTAGAGAGATAGAAAGATAGAGAGAGAGGAAGGAAGAAGAAGAAAAAATGATTCAGTTATGTGTTGAAAAAGATAGCAAAGGCATAAAGAATACCATACGCATTTAGAAGAAAATTAAACTCCAAAATTAAAAATACGCTGTGAATTTTGAAAACGACTGAAAAACAAAAGAGAAAAGAAAATTAATTTACCATATTAAAAATAAAAATAAAATTGAAAAACACAGAGAAAGAATTGAAAACACGGAGAAAGAAAAAAAAAACGTATATATATATATATATTTAAATAGACAAGACAACACAAACGAACATTTGTTGAAGCAAAAGACATCGAGCTTGTCCACAGTTTATAAACCTGTCAGTCATTTGACATTGTTGAATTTAGCAAAGCGTTACAAAAATAAGGGACAGTGAACTTTTAAATGCATTCGGAATAGCAAGATGTCATTTTAGATTTGAAAAAAAAAAAAAAGAAATTACACTATTGTCGAAAGTATTAGGTGATAAATAAAAATCAGGTTGGTGATGTGGCATCCCTCCGGATTAATTTTAAGTAAATTATAATTATATGAATAGAATAGAAGCGGAACTTTTTAATTTAATTCTGTGGTTAATTGTAAAAGAATAATGATTTTTTTTTTTAGTTTCAGAAAACCCTTGAACTTTGCTTACGTGGACAATTTGATCTGTGATAATTTTGTTGAACTTTGCTGAAAGTTGTTAGTTATAAGTGAATTAATTAAGTATATATTAATTAAGTATTATTGAATATTGTTAAGTATTGTTGAGTTGCCATGTGTATTTTTCTGTATTTCTTTTTCTGTACTTTTGTTATCTTGTATTTGTATAGCAGATGGGGGCATCGATGGTCTTGCCACGTGGTGTCGATGTAATTTAATTTTTTAAAAATAAGATGATGACAGGATAGAGGTATATCAATTATCAATAATAATTTTTGAGATAACGGGATTATGCAAGGAAAACATAAATGAGAATTTTAAAATGGGATGATGTCGGAAGACAAAAGAATAAGGAATAAGGATTTTTTTATCGAAATACAGTAGTTGGACAGGCAGACGGTTTGCTGGATTATGAGTAATGAGGTCAGGAAGTCAGTCGGTATTTATTCTAGTTTCGAGGTGGTCATGTTTACATATTTTTTTGTTTGTTGTTTTGTTCTTGTAGTTTCGACAGATTTTTTTTTTGTTCCGGATGCGTAAGTCGGTGGAGGACGGTACAGAACGTCCTCGTAATAAATTTTAAAAAAAAATCCATATTTTGGTAGGTGCTCAGGGAAGCACGAGATAGTTATAGAGAAATAGGCGATCTCTGTAACTAATATGGACAGTCGGAGGACGTGTCCATTGTGTGTTGACCACAATGGTGTAGAATAAATAAAACCGACTTGATTACTCTTGGACCAATTAAGTATAGTCATAGAGGAGGTAAATTAATTAAGAACATTTGATGTGAAATGGTGAAGGTTTGGGATGGGATTTTTTTTGTTTTGTTTTGTGCTACCTAGGAGTAAAGAAGATTGTCCGTAAATCCTGAGATTTAAGTAGGAGGTAGATGGACCTCGATTTTGTGTTTTATTGTTGTTCGGCTAGGAGCCGTGAAATTATCGACCACGAGTAGTGTCGACCGGGAGCAAAGGATGCTCTGGAAGTCCCGAGATGGGTACGAAGAAGCCATGGGGTCATAAAGGAGTTTGACCTTGAAGAGCGCAGGGTAGCGCTACATGGCAATTTTATTGTTGTATTTATTTAATTTTGAGTTTATCGATTTATCGTAGGACAGTCTTCTTGACAGCGGGTAGCGTATGTATTCCCTCCTTAGTTTAGTTAGTTAGTTATAAAAAATGTATGGCAAAGCCATACATTTTGATAAAAAAGGGGTGGAGGAAGAATTTTAGAAGTAAAATGTTACCCTATTGTGAATTAAAGGTACCAAATTTTTTTTAAAAAAACCATGCTGGGTGAATTTAATTGGTATTATTCAATTAAATTATTTTGGAATATATTTGGTTGGTTTAGTTATATTTTAGGGACGTTTAGCGCGTAGTTGCATTTTTTTCATGAGAATTACAAGGCGATTAGGCTGTAGAAAGCAGTTTTTTCTGTTGTTTTATTTTTTTTTTATAAGCCACAGTATTGTCACAAATTAGAAAATTTGGCAGGGGAAATACTATTTTAGAGTAATGAGTACCCTGTTAAAACAATACTAGTGGTTCCAGTGAGTTGGAAGATGCCACGTAGGCCCAAGCAACGGCAATAAGTCTTGTCCAACAAAAGTCTGGCGTGCGAGGTCGCGATAATTCCTCAGGGTACGGAGCGACTGGACAGTCGGTACCAAGCCTAATCACGGGGAGATAGAAGAAAGGGAAAGATGCAGATTACGTAAGGGACAAGATAGAGCCTTATTATTTTTTAATTTTTTTAGAGGAATGTGTGAGGGATATCTGGGTTGGAATCTTGGGACTTGCTGGGAATACGGAAAAATCACAAAGGGAAAGCTACTTAGTTAGAAATCGATGCGCAAGTAAGCTTTGGCGCATTAGTTAGGGAGTGATGATTCCGTATCTTGTCGGGTTCCAGGAACTCAAACAGGCTCCGAGTGAATCAGTGTGAAGGCGTATCTTGGCTTAGACCAACCAAGGGAGTTAGTAGAAGAGCTTTGTGAAGTCCCGAAGTAGTTGATTGAATAGAACAAAGCTCCAGTAATAGGACCACTCAGAGAAAGACGTCAGGGCATTACAGTAAAGGAAAAAAAACTGGGACTTAGGCCTATGCTGAAAGTCGAGAACGCGAGTGGGATGGTTGGGTCGGTAGAGCATCAGACTTTTAATCTGAGGGTCTGGGGTTCGAGTCCCCATGCGATAAAGCTACCACCAACATGAAGCATCCGACGTTCTGGTCGTAATTGCGATATGCTGGCCCCATTTCGAAAAAGTGATCGAAATGGAGTCTCCATTTGTTTGGCCAAGTGGTCCAAATAAAGAGCAGAGTCAGTGGAAAATATCCAACAATGCGACCGCTTAGACAAGATGTATATCTGCAAAGCTGTATCTTTGTCTAACTTGGAAGCAAGTTAATGTCGAGGAGGGACTTTCGAGAAGCAGCAGAAGGGTTGATAGTGTTGTAGAAGAGTACTGGTGCCTGATCTTTCTTAGAAAAGGGGTGAGTCCGGAAAGTGAAAGAATAAAGATGTACTTCGGATATAATTATTTTTTTTAGTTAGTTAGTTATTAAAAATGTATGGCTTGCCATACATTTTGATAAAAAAGGGGTGGAGGAATGTTAAAGAGCATCTCTCCCCTCTCTCTCTGTCTGGCTCTTTCATACTCTCTCTATTTTCTCTCTCTGTGTCTCTATTAGATAGTAGATCGAGAGAGAGGGGAAGATGGTGGGAGGAGGTCAGAGAGATATTTTTGTAGTTAATCCACGTTGCAGGAAGTGACGTTTCATCTAACCGGATGTCATGTGATGCTACGTGGCAAGGTTGGTGAAACGTTGAGTCTCTCAGAAAAAGCCGAGCCGAGCAGAAGTCTAAAATGGTTCTCTCCTAAGTAAGGGGGGAGATGCGCGCCCCAGACGTGGGACGTGGTAGGTACCCACAGTGGAGACCATCGATGGCGACATCTGCAGATCATGCCTGGGAGAATAAAAGGTTGAAAACCCAACATCTGTCTTCATCTTGTGTATTCCGGTGAAAACAGCAAGAGAACTCCACCCAGATGAAGACTCTCCCAGAGCAGCAAAACCAGGTATGAACTTCTATATATAAACACATACATCCACAAGTGTCCTAACCACCAGACAAACGGTTTAAGGGATCTTGGGTCCCGTTCTCTCGTCTCATAACACTTGTAATATCTCTCTCTCTCATCGTCGTAAACTTCTTCTCTTCATTAGTAAAATGGACACGTCATCACCAGGGTACCAGTATCCCTCAAGTAAAGTGTCCAAAGTCCAAATCCGTTTCTTCTCCCTCCCTTATGTAACATCATGATTAAGGCATGAAATATCTCTATTAAACAAAATGAAATGGCTTTTAGCTATTATCTCTTCGGGACAAGCCAGCACAAGGGAGCACTGGTTGGAAACCACTGCTGCAAAACGATAATTTTATTTAACACATTGATGCGATAGTATTACTCCGGTCGAGAGTGTACCGGGAAGTCGTGGTAATTAAGTAATAACTATGCTCTCCCTAAATCACCAGCCTCACAAATGGCTTCAGTTTTTTTTCTTATACACATGAAGTTTGAGAGGAGATATGTGCAGTTGATATAGATTGGACATAGGTTAGAAAGTAAAACAACAACTTGCATTGTGACGTTTTTTAATAACACAAGTAAAACATGGCACTTTCTCTTAAAATGATATGTAAATAGTTCTTCACTACGTGAAACTTGTCTGAATATTCGTCTGTATTCCCTTATTTTGAAAGTAACGTTGCAAATCAAAGTTGCACAGAAAGTGGACAGAATTAACAAACACTAAGACGCGCTGAATTAAACAAGATGAAAGAAAGCAATCTGAAAGCAATTATTTTTTCATATCAAGATAAAACGTGGCTTATTTGAAGCCATTGTTGCACTAGATGTAGATGTATCAGAATTTTGTAGGAATTTTTGACACCCCGAACATGAAACTGCTAATAAAATATTAAAAAAAAACTCGTAATTTCTCTTTTAAAAGTTGGTTGGTTATTTTCTTGATGGATACTTCCAAAATAAACTATTGAAGTTGTATAAAAAGTAATAGAAATATTATTTTTTTTTATTTTTTAAAAAACAGTAATGAAATTAATTGAATATTACGAGTTCAGTATTTTTAAATTTTTAAACTTAAAAACTGCAAGATCTACCGCAGATGTGCTGACGGTTATATCCCACAGGATTAGTGAATCTCTTGATAAAGGCTTCATTTCTAGGGCAATTGCTCTTGACATATCAAAGGCCTTCGACAAGGTATGGCATAAGGGTCTACTTCACAAGATCTCCAGCTACGGAATAACTGGAAATGTTTTCTCAATCATTAAATCATTTCTCTCCGATAGGCTCATAAGAGTAGTGGTAGATGGACAAAAATCGGAGGCCTGCAATATAAATGCTGGAGTCCCTCAGGGTGTCAATCCTGGGCGCAACTCTCTTCCTGATCTACATCAATGACCTCCCTAAACACATACTTAAATCATTCGTTGACATCAATGCTGATGACACGACCATCTACGGCAACACATCAAAGGCTGTAAATGACAAAGTTCTCTCTGATTCTCTCTCCTCTGATTTCGAGCGCGTGGTTCAGTGGGGGAAGATGTGGCTGTGTTACCTTTAATGCATCCAAAACCAAACTCCTATCCTTACATCATCAACGCTCTGATCCCCAGCTGGCATCAATTGTGATGGATGGCTCTCGTCTGGGTGACGCCCCGTGGTTTAACAAGCTTCTGGGTTTGACCTTTACTGCTTATCTGAAATGGAACACATACATCAATGCTGTTGCCAAGGTCGCTGGAAAGATGGTGGGATCCTTCTACCGCTCCAGAAGATATCTCACTACTGATGCAATTCTCTATCTATATAAAAGCCAAGTACGTCCAAGGATGGAATACTGTTGCCATATCTGGGCAGGAGCGGCCAAAAACAGCCTATCATGCCGTGACATAGTACAAAATAGATTTCGTGGCTTAGTGGGGGATGCCCTTTTCTCTACCCTGCACACTCTCTCCCACAGAAGAGACGTTGCGAGCCTATCCTTGTTTTATCGTTATTTTCATGGCAGGTGCTCGTCTGAACTCCAATCTCTGGTCCCCCCTCGCCAATCTTTCACGAAAAACACCCGTCTAGCTGAATCCACTGTGAAAAATTTCCCCCACTCTATATCTGTGCCTAAATCAAAACGCGGATTCCATGAACAAATCTTCTTTCTTAGAACTGCACGCCTGTGGAACTCTGTTCCGTCTGCCTGCTTCCCTCCGGACTACAACTTGGATGTTTTCAAGTCCAATGTTAACAAATTCCTAATGAACCGCCCCCTTAATTAAACACTTCATCAAATCTCCACACTAACGTAATGTACTTGCAATAACCCTTACCCCTGAGTGGTTCCGGGCCTTGATAAGTGGTGATCACTTTGTAAAAAAAAAAAATCTATCAAAATTTTTCTATTGATTTTGATTTTACGATATTTTCAGGGTAAATGTGAAATTTTATGCTCTTTCCAATGAAATATTTTACATAAACGTTTGTTTTAATTCAGCCCCCCCCTCTATTTTGAAATTTCTATTAAAAAGTAAATAATTACCGGTCGTAAAATACTTTCAGATATATTTCGATTCATTCAGATTTCGTATTTATTATTAATCTCAATTATCTTTTAGATATTATATTGTAACTAATATATAGTACTGATTTCAAAAGATGTAAAAATTAGACTTGGGTGCCATCAGCTAGAATCGAAATAAAAACATTTAGCGCGTTAGTAGCGTTCCCTACCGTTTTAGCAATTACTAGATAGATAAGAAGGATTTAACATTAAACTAATTAAAGCTTCATTGAAGTTTCCACATGCGCACAAGTTTTAGAAATATGTTAGCAAGTTGAAATTAATAATTTGCCTTCCAACTTGCCGATATATGTCGGTGCGCGTTTTTCATTCAACCAAACAAAGATTTTACTTGTTATAAACAATTCTTGGTTTCTGATTACTCTTTTCTGTTAATTTTAGTATCATGTAGCCAGTAGTTTAAGAGATTATCGGTTAAGTAATTACACACAGCCACACACATCTACTGATGTATTTATATAGATATATAATGTAAGATATACATTTAGAACGGCATAATCGCGTTGGCACACCGGTTCTCGTCAGATCACCGAAGTTAAGCAATGTTGAGCCTGATTAATACCAGATGGGTGATCATTTGGGAATTCTAGGCGCTGTATGTGCTCTCCGCTTATCTCAGCATTTGTTTCCAGTCGTACAGACACTACACTTGCCACTGGTATTTAATAATGTCGACTCAGGAGAGGTGTGGTTGGAGATTGCGCACCTCCTACCACAAACATTTCACACGCAGGCACCCCTTCGTGGGTATCCATAGTCTGTTAAAGACTGAAGAAGCCCTTAACATTTAGAACAGACAATTTACAGGCAATGTTGCTTTCCAAAATGGTGAAAAATCAATTTTTCTTATATAGATATTAGTTCATGGAGAAGCATTCTTATTGTTTATTCGAAGCTCAAATATCATACGAAAAATTGTAAACAATTCATATAAGAATAATACAATACCCATCCGGAAATAAATTAAATTAAAATTCATGATTTATTAAATAATATATGTGAAAGAAAATGATTTAGAACCAACAAGTTTCGAAAAAAATTCGTAAAAATCAAAGAAACGTGGATCGTAGTATTAGGTTGGTGCAAAAATAATGTCGATTTTGACACGACCGTCAAAAACGACATTATTTTTGCACCAATCTAATATATGAAAGTATTTTGATTAGAATTTTAAAATCGGATAATTTAATGTTAATAAAAGTAGTTGAACGTAACGTGAGCAGAGCGATAGAATACAACAATCAAAACGCATATTACGAGTTTGTCTCTGTTTTATCGTTATTTTCATGAAAAGTGTTCGACTGAGCTTCAATCTATGGTCCCCCCTCGCCAAACTTTCACAAGAAACACTCGTCTAGCTGAAAACACTATCAATAATTCCCCCACTCTTTATCCGTGCCTAAACCTAAACGTAGATTCCATGAACAAAGCTTCTTTCTTAGAACTGCACGCCTCTGAAATTGTCTTCCGTTTACCTGCTTTCCAACTGACAACAATATGGTTACCTTCAAGTCCACCGTAAACAAGTTCTTGATGAGCCGTTCCACTTAGGTTAACACATTTACCCAATTTCCATTACTAACGATTACTAAATTGTCCAATTGACTACTGTACACTCTTAACCCTTATCCTCGAGTGGACTCTGAGCCTTGATAAGTGGTTATGTCTATGTAAAAAAAATGATTGATTAATTTTAAGTGACCTGAAAGATCGATATGTTTGTTTACAAATACATATCACCTCCATTTTGTTTTAAAAGACAATGGATACCCTTTACAAGGGTGGCTGCGCGTGTAATTGTGAAGCATGGGTTTCACAACTTCTAACCACACATCTGAATCGAGACTGTGATTCCGGTAGCAGGGAGAAGTTTAGGACGACCGTAAGCAATACCGAGATAAGCAGAGAACATATAAAGCACCTGGTATTCCCAAATGATCACCCATTTAGTACTGACCAGGCATAACGTTGCTTAACTTCAGTGATCTATCCGGAACCAGCATGTTAGTCTGATTATGCTATACTTACCACTATAAATAACATAATAATTAACATCTCGCAGATGTACGGTTCCACGAGAGTGCAACATTACGGATATGTTCGTCATATCTCAGCACTGATTAGAAAAGGAATTATATTTGTTTGTCACTGCTGGTCGTTGTTGAACATCTGTCATGGTAATTTTTATGGCATTTTTTCCCCTGATATCTTTCTCTTTAAGATTCTTTCTAGAACGATAATTTGTACTAAGAGGAGAGACCGCGTGAAGGTTGCCAACATCCTTAAGTGAAAGTGTTTCCGTAGAACGAACTGGATTGGAACTTGGCGCGCCCAGGTTATCAGTTCGCGTCGTTAACCACTTAGTCACTGGCACATTCCTGTCTCTGCTGGAGTGTTGAAATGAAATAATCAGTGATATTATTTCTGTGAATGCTAAAAAGAGATGTGATCCAGTGGAGAGATCGCACCGAACTCGTTGACAGAGGACTCACAATACGCCTACCATAATCCACCTTGTATGATTGGGGGTTAGAACGAGACGGCATGAAAGAGTCACAAGGATCAATAAATTAATCACGATTAGATGACCATAGAGAAACATATAAAAATACAGGTTGGTGATAGGGTGAGATAGAGGTCGTTTGTTTATGACATTTGAATGTCGTGTCCTGAACTTAAAAGAAAGGTGAATAAAGAACAAAAACGGTGACACAAAGAAAAACATAACAACAGAGCAAACAAATAGAACGAAGGAATAAAGCAAGAAATGCAGAAATAAAAGAATAAGAAATAAAAGCATAAGAAAGAAAAGAATAAGAAATAAAAGGAGAGTAAAAATAGAAGAATGGAGAAAAGAAAATAATCATTAAATAAATAAAATGTAGGAAACGAAAGAAAATGAAAGAAAAGAAAAATAAGGAAGAAAATATAGAAAGAATGAAGAGGATCAAGCAAGGAGAGAAGTTCATAGAATAAAAGAATGAAAAAAGATCAAAGTGATTGGAGGACAGGAAAAAATATTAGGAAAATCACATGTAAAAAAGAAATAAAAAGAAATAAAATACAACTAGAACGGAGATAGAATAGTATATAGAATGTATACATAAATTAAGAAAACGAAAAAGACAGTGAAAGACAGATGGGACATAATGGATCCGGAAACAAATAAAGACATAAAAAACAGAAAAAAACACCGATAGACAAAGAGATATAAAAGTGAATTAAAGTAATAAAAATAATGATATAATAAATACAAACTAGAATAATGCAATTAATTAAAAAATAACATTGACACAAATAAATACAAAATTAAATAAAATAGAGATACATCATTAAATGGTGAACAAAAGTTTAAATAGTAATAAAAACATAAACAATGCAACGAAAAACTAATACAATATTAAATTATTCATTCGAGCGCAAACCTCTACCAAGCAGTAAGTATTAGTTTAAAAAGTTCTCATATATAAATAAATAAAATAAACAAGTTAAATGTTGATAAAATAGACACAATGCCTTTGATAAAAAGTTTAAGATGAAAATATTTTATTAAAAATACATGATATATTTATATATTTTTGGAATTTTTCTATTTAATTTCGGACATAAAACATCCATCTTTAGGGAAAGTTCTTTAAAAAATTACTTTTATTTTATTCTTAATTAGATATTTACTTGCTCTGTGTTGTTGGTGTTGGATGGGTTTAAACTATGTAAATGAGGAATATCTCTTTCTATAATTCTTTTAGGCATTTAGTCATTGTAGTGTAATGAAGTTAGTTTTTAAAAGCATCTTTGAGATATCGGAATTTTGAAAAACAGAGAAAACCCATCGTACTATTTGGATTCCTCGGAGTATTGTTCTTATCTTATGTGTCATTTTTACAATGTTTCGATCAATGTAACCCTCACAAAGAACTGTGGTGCAATGGTCAGAATATTTGGAAAAAATAATTGTTAAAGTGATATTCTTTTAAAAGCTGATGATTCAATTTTAGTGTGGGTTAGGGTTAGGGTTAGGGTTAGTGTGGGTGACCGGAGAATACAATTGCAAATTACTTAGGACTTCTATCCAGTCATGGTTGACATAACAAGAACATGCTACCTCTTGAAGTAAATAAAGTGTTCCGTTCGAAATTCCGTCCAAATTCCCGAGTTTGACAGGATACAACTTAAGCAGGTCGGAGAGTTCATCGTTAAAATGACGCCCAAGATGAGAGCAGTAGTTCGAAGAATCCAAATCATGCAAAAAAACAATCCACATCTCAAAATTTCAGAGAAAATCACTTTGAAACGAAATATCTTTGTTTTATATCTTGATATTATTCTTATTAATTTTGGATATAAAATTTCTATCATCTTTTTTTTAATCGCAATTAGAAATTGCCATGTCTTCTCTTGAGAAGAACAGCTAAAAAGAAGCATTTATGTTGGAAATCTCTTTGTGTTATTACTGCGTTATTTAAACAGGAGTTCATTCTGCAGCTTGAATCATCATTGTTACCAAATTAGGGCAACTGGGCATGTACATACATACATACATACATACATGCATACATACATGCATGCATACATACATACATATAGTTTTTATATTTAAATTTCAGAAAAATATAATTTTTCTAAACAAAAATTTATTACTTGAACAAAGAATACAATTCTAAGTAATTTCGTTAAATCTTAGATTTTCGATGTAGGCTCATCTCTCCAGAGGAAAAGTAATTAGCAAAATAATAAATTTGGTTTGAAATAATTCTGGTATTCAGCACATACATAGAAAATATATTATAATGATTAAATCTTTTTTGAGGGAGATAGATAAAAAAGTAAGGGTTTAAACAAAAAAGGATATGAGATTTTGGTATCCAAATGGACTAACAATCCTTTAATAAAACAGGGATGATGTTAGAACCCAACTAGCTTGAAAAAATCCACATATTACACCCCAAAAATATTTTGTAAGACTTGATACCACATGATTCAATAATATGGGATCCTATTCACCTCGGTATTGTAATATATATATATATATATATATATATATATATATTAACCAGTGGTAAAAAAAACCCGGACTAAAGTGCTCAATGTGTAGTCAGAGCAGTATATAGGAAATTTATTACTGTGAGTCCAGAATGAGTTTACAAATTGTTTCAACTAGAGGAAAATCCTCAAAGAGAGGAAAAATCCAACTAGCATCATCAGAATTCATAGATGGACTAAGTTATAAAGTCAAATAAAAATGGAAAGATCGTAGATAAAGGGGAGTTAGAAAAGAAGGGGGAGTGGTGGGGAGAGGACGTTGGAGTTTAAAGTAGTAGGAGTGTATTAAAAAGAGAGGGGTTTATAATTAAATATTAATTATGTGTAAATTCTTATATACGTGTTTTTTAACAGTTTAAACTTAAAAGACGCTACTTTTGTTGATAACGGCATAAGTAACAGTTAATTTAAAGGATCACCATGGCAACAGGTTGGAAAGTTAATGTTAGTGAAGGAACGGGTTGAAAATGGGGTTTAAAGTAATTTAGCCGGGCGGAGAGAGATTGAAAGATATTTATTGTTTATAAAATGGAAAGAAAAAGAAAAGGAAAAATAAGTTAATGAATTATACTTTACAGGTTTATTTTAATAGTGTGATGATATATATAATTAAATATAATAAATAAATTAGCCGGGCAGGTAGAAATAATACGTTACAGGTTTATTTTAATAAAATAAAATAAAATAGGTGAAGGAACGGGTTGAAAATGGGGTTTAAAGTAATTTAGCCGGGCGGGGAGAGATTGAAAGATATTTATTGTTTATAAAATGGAAAGAAAAAGAAAAGGAAAAATAAGTTAATGAATTATACTTTACAGGTTTATTTTAATAGTGTGATGATATATATAATTAAATATAATAAATAAATTAGCCGGGCAGGTAGAAATAATACGTTACAGGTTTATTTTAATAAAATAAAATAAAATAGGTGAAGGAACGGGTTGAAAATGGGGTTTAAAGTAATTTAGCCGGGCGGGGAGAGATTGAAAGATATTTATTGTTTATAAAATGGAAAGAAAAAGAAAAGGAAAAATAAGTTAATGAATTATACTTTACAGGTTTATTTTGATAGTGTAATGATATATATAATTAAATATAATATATATATAAATAAATAGCCGGGCAGGTAGAAATTATACGTTACAGGTTTATTTTAGTGAAATAAAATAAAATAGGTGAAGGCTTAAGTAAGTAACTTAAATAATAGAAAAAAAAAAAAAAACATTTTTAATAAGTAACACACAAATATAAGCACACGCATAAATATGTACAGCAAATGCACATACGTAAATGGGGGAAAAGCACATGCGTGATCACACATACATATATATATATATATATATATATATATACATATACATATATACACAAACATACATATACAAACACATATATATATATGTACACATACACAGATACGTAAAAATACACGCATATATACATATATAAACATATATGCAAGTACACATACATCCAGATGCAAACACTTACACATACATATATATATACATATACATATACATACATATATATACATATAAATATAAATTAGCTGGGAGGGGGGGGAAATTGAAAAATTTTTAAATTTTCAGGCGTTGTAGTTGAAGGAAAGAGAGAAAGAGAAAAATATAAATTAATGAATTATAAGTTACAAGTTTATTTTACTAATATAGAAATAGGTAAGAATATCAGTAAGTTAATCAAATAATAAAATTCATAAAATTATTAGGGAGATATTTATAATAAGTGAATAAAACACATACACACAGAAAAACACACACACAAAAATACATGTAGAAGATACGTAACCAAATACAAATATATATAAAAAAAACACATACATATACACACATATAGAAGATACGCACAAACACAAATACATATATATACATACATATACACACACACATATATATACACACATATAAATACATACATACACACACATATACATACATATACAAACACACACACATACACACGCACACACACACACATATATATACATGTGCACATATATATACACATATATATATATATATAAATTAGCTGGGCAGGGAGAAATTGAAAAAATTAATTTTTTGTTTTTAATTTATTATTTATAGTTTTTTGAATTGTCGGGCGTTAAGTTGGAAGAAAGAAATGAGAAATAGAAGGGTTAATAGGTGAATTATACGTTATAGGTTTATTTAATAAAGTAAAAAAACTAAGGATATAAGTAAGTTAATTAAATAATAAAAATTAATATAATTATTAATAAAATGTAGATAGTAAGTAGATAACAAAAACACACAAATACATACACATGAGTACACATGTAAAAAATACACACATCAATGGGGGAGAAGCATGTGCTTGAGTATATGTACAAACACAAATACGAAAAATATGTAAATAAGCTTCGTGTTAAAAAATATGATAATTATTATTGAAAGAATTAGTAAGAGGTAAATATAAGAGAAAAGCGTATTATATATGTTATATGTAGATGGTAAATTAAATAATTAATTAAAATAGAAGGTAAGTAAATGATTAGTTGTTAACAAGTAGATAATAGACCGAGAGGCAAGTCGAAGGATACCAATTGTGATAAGTACGTAATTGAAATAATAGAAATCGAGACCTGATTATGGAAATAGCCAATAAGAGACTATGGGGCGAGAACCTTTAAATAATGACATAAGGAGTGATTAAGGCAAAGGGGGGGGTACAAAAATGAGTTTGGTAAAGAGAGATGTAGCTAAAAAATGGTGGGATAAATAGGTGGGGGTTCTGTGTATTTACATATTTTTCGTATTTGTGTTTGTACATATACTCAAGCACATGCTTCTCCCCCATTGATGTGTGTATTTTTTACATGTGTACTCATGTGTATGTATTTGTGTGTTTTTGTTATCTACTTACTATCTACATTTTATTAATAATTATATTAATTTTTATTATTTAATTAACTTACTTATATCCTTAGTTTTTTTACTTTATTAAATAAACCTATAACGTATAATTCACCTATTTACCCTTCTATTTCTCATTTCTTTCTTCCAACTTAACGCCCGACAATTCAAAAAACTATAAATAATAAATTAAAAACAAAAAATTAATTTTTTCAATTTCTCCCTGCCCAGCTAATTTATATATATATATATATGTGTATATATATGTGCACATGTATATATATGTGTGTGTGTGTGCGTGTGTATGTGTGTGTGTTTGTATATGTATGTATATGTGTGTGTATGTATGTATTTATATGTGTGTATATATATGTGTGTGTGTATATGTATGTATATATATGTATTTGTGTTTGTGCGTATCTTCTATATGTGTGTATATGTATGTGTTTTTTTTATATATATTTGTATTTGGTTACGTATCTTCTACATGTATTTTTGTGTGTGTGTTTTTCTGTGTGTATGTGTTTTATTCACTTATTATAAATATCTCCCTAATAATTTTATGAATTTTATTATTTGATTAACTTACTGATATTCTTACCTATTTCTATATTAGTAAAATAAACTTGTAACTTATAATTCATTAATTTATATTTTTCTCTTTCTCTCTTTCCTTCAACTACAACGCCTGAAAATTTAAAAATTATTTATAAAATATTTTTCAATTTCCCCCCCCTCCCAGCTAATTTATATTTATATGTATATATATGTATGTATATGTATATGTATATATATATGTATGTGTAAGTGTTTGCATCTGGATGTATGTGTACTTGCATATATGTTTATATATGTATATATGCGTGTATTTTTACGTATCTGTGTATGTGTACATATATATATATGTGTTTGTATATGTATGTTTGTGTATATATGTATATGTATATATATATATATATATATATATATATATATATATATATATGTATGTGTGATCACGCATGTGCTTTTCCCCCATTTACGTATGTGCATTTGCTGTACATATTTATGCGTGTGCTTATATTTGTGTGTTACTTATTAAAAATGTTTTTTTTTTTTTTCTATTATTTAAGTTACTTACTTAAGCCTTCACCTATTTTATTTTATTTCACTAAAATAAACCTGTAACGTATAATTTCTACCTGCCCGGCTATTTATTTATATATATATTATATTTAATTATATATATCATTACACTATCAAAATAAACCTGTAAAGTATAATTCATTAACTTATTTTTCCTTTTCTTTTTCTTTCCATTTTATAAACAATAAATATCTTTCAATCTCTCCCCGCCCGGCTAAATTACTTTAAACCCCATTTTCAACCCGTTCCTTCACCTATTTTATTTTATTTTATTAAAATAAACCTGTAACGTATTATTTCTACCTGCCCGGCTAATTTATTTATTATATTTAATTATATATATCATCACACTATTAAAATAAACCTGTAAAGTATAATTCATTAACTTATTTTTCCTTTTCTTTTTCTTTCCATTTTATAAACAATAAATATCTTTCAATCTCTCCCCGCCCGGCTAAATTACTTTAAACCCCATTTTCAACCCGTTCCTTCACCTATTTTATTTTATTTTATTAAAATAAACCTGTAACGTATTATTTCTACCTGCCCGGCTAATTTATTTATTATATTTAATTATATATATCATCACACTATTAAAATAAACCTGTAAAGTATAATTCATTAACTTATTTTTCCTTTTCTTTTTCTTTCCATTTTATAAACAATAAATATCTTTCAATCTCTCTCCGCCCGGCTAAATTACTTTAAACCCCATTTTCAACCCGTTCCTTCACCTATTTTATTTTATTTTATTAAAATAAACCTGTAACGTATTATTTCTACCTGCCCGGCTAATTTATTTATTATATTTAATTATATATATCATCACACTATTAAAATAAACCTGTAAAGTATAATTCATTAACTTATTTTTCCTTTTCTTTTTCTTTCCATTTTATAAACAATAAATATCTTTCAATCTCTCCCCGCCCGGCTAAATTACTTTAAACCCCATTTTCAACCCGTTCCTTCACCTATTTTATTTTATTTTATTAAAATAAACCTGTAACGTATTATTTCTACCTGCCCGGCTAATTTATTTATTATATTTAATTATATATATCATCACACTATTAAAATAAACCTGTAAAGTATAATTCATTAACTTATTTTTCCTTTTCTTTTTCTTTCCATTTTATAAACAATAAATATCTTTCAATCTCTCTCCGCCCGGCTAAATTACTTTAAACCCCATTTTCAACCCGTTCCTTCACTAACATTAACTTTCCAACCTGTTGCCATGGTGATCCTTTAAATTAACTGTTACTTATGCCGTTATCAACAAAAGTAGCGTCTTTTAAGTTTAAACTGTTAAAAAACACGTATATAAGAATTTACACATAATTAATATTTAATTATAAACCCCTCTCTTTTTAATACACTCCTACTACTTTAAACTCCAACGTCCTCTCCCCACCACTCCCCCTTCTTTTCTAACTCCCCTTTATCTACGATCTTTCCATTTTTATTTGACTTTATAACTTAGTCCATCTATGAATTCTGATGATGCTAGTTGGATTTTTCCTCTCTTTGAGGATTTTCCTCTAGTTGAAACAATTTGTAAACTCATTCTGGACTCACAGTAATAAATTTCCTATATATATATATATATATATATATATATATATATATATATATATATATATATATATATATATATATATATATACCGTACTTTGGGGTAATTGAGCAAAATCGGGGGTAATTACACCAACTAAAAAAATGCTCTTTATATGCGTGGCTGCCAAAAGAGCACTTTTAGCTAGTTGGCGCAATTACCCCGAACTTGGCGCAGTTACCCTAAAGTATGGTATATATAATTCCGCGTATATTTACTCAAGAATTTTAGAGAAAAAATAACAAGAACACAAATAATGTCTAGACCAAACAAAGCATATCATATTTATGACAAGGTTTCAAAACAAAATTTATTCAAAACTCTTAGACGTATAAAAATGTTACCATTTAAACGCACGTAGACAGTAAATTACTATCCTATAAACACCTACCATTGTGACTATAAATTTACGACACATGCACATATGTAAATTCAAAGGTATACTATATGCTAATTCACTAAAATATAAAAACGGGATTATTCTTTTAAGCGATAACATATAAACACGTCATGTAATCACTAAAGAGGATAAGCTCGTTTTTTTATTAACATTTTGGGTAGGAGACAGTGAATAAGAATATTGAGTGACGCTTTAAATGTCAAAAGTTCGAATCCAGCTCGTTGCATAAGAAATCACCTTTACTTTCACTTAGGATGTTGGCAAACTTCAAGTGATCTCTCGTAATCCCCGATGTCTTTCTAAGAAAGATTCTGACTAGCAAATATCGGAGACACCAATGCCATCAATAGAATCTTCGGATTCATACGATATGATGACGATGATCACTTTGAAGATTCTGGCGATTATCCTTTTACGCGATTTCATATAAACACTCTGAAGTAATAAAATTAAAACAAAAACAATTACTTTAGAATTTAGAGCTGGGGCTCAGTTTTTAATACAAATTTAAGTCCTAATGTTTACGATTTCCAGATCAGCAGAATCTAACTAGACAGCGTTCTAAAATCATATAACCAAAATTCTAACAAATGACAAAGACACATTTCTATGAAATGCTCGATTTCTAAGAGATAACTAATTGAAAATGGATGATATAGGAATTAAGGATTATATGTAAAGAACCTAGAGACTAGGCAAGAAAAAGAATTATGACATTCCCCCTCTTAACTCTATCACTAACTCTGGTTGGCAATAAACAAAATCAAAAGAATACACCTAACGCACACTCACACTTGATTTCCAAGAAATTAAGAAACAGTTAAAATATTAATTAAAACTAGCGGGACCTGTGGACATTCCGCAGGGGACTCATTCATATGTAATGTATTGATGTTGACAATCTGTATATATTCAGCGTAAATGGACGCTCTGATATTATTGTAGCCCTTTTGTTAAAACTGCAAAAGTATTTATCTAAGCTAGCAGGAACACCCGACGTAGCCAGGTCGTAAAATACGCTTAAATATGATATTTTAATTTTTGCAGATTTCGTATATATTATTATAGGGTTAATAGTCTATAGATTTTTATATATTATAAAGTTGCGATTACAAAAATGATATATATATATTATATATATATTATATATATATAAAATAAAAATAAAAAAAACTAATTTCTATGACAGCCCCTCCATCAGATTGATCTGCCCATCTAACTCTGACTTAGGAGCTGTAAGCAAAAATATCTTCGATAGAATCATCCCTTCTATTAAAGAAAAAGTAAGTTTCCCTCTTTGGCTGAATTCAGATTCCGTAATTAATTGGTTTGTCTCCCTTAAAAATAAAGACCTCCTTTACTTCATAACCTTTGACATCCAAAATAATTATCAATCAATTTCTCCGATCCTTTTAAATAAGGCTCTTATCTTTGCTAAAAGAAATTCTGACTTAACTAATTTAGAAATTAAATTAATTCTCCTAGCGAGAAAGTCTCTTATACAATTTAACAATAAGCTTTAGACTAGAAAGGACACCCCTGATAATTTTGACATCTTGATGGGGGGCTTCTGACTCTGCTGCAGTTACCGATTTAGTGGGACTCTTCTTACTGAAAGAACCTAAATACCACTTTAAACATATCCAAGGGGGCCTTTATAGAGACGATGCCCTTTTTACTACAACAGCCAGGCCAAGAGAGCACAACAAAACAATTAAAAAATTACATAACTTCTTTAATAACTTTGGCCTTTCTATAATTATCGAACCAAACAAAAAAACATCAAATTTTCTAGATGTTACACTTAATCTTAACACCGAAACTCATAGACCCTATCATAAACCTAATCTTACGTTTTTATACGTCCATAAATCTTCTAACCATCCCAACTCAATTATAAAATCTATAGTACCATCCGTCTCTAGAAGAGTTTCTGCTCTTTCTGCTGATAAAAACTTTTAATGAAAATGCTACTTTCTTCAATAATTCCTTATGGAACTCAGGACAAAAGGAAAATATTAAATACAAGAATTATGCTCCTCCTGCAGGGCGCCTTAAATCTGTAATCACACACAATGTGACTCGTAAGAAACCAGTTCAAATAACAAGATCTGCCGCTATCAATAACAATGAACCAGTCTACATATATAATCCAACGCAAAATACTAAACGCAACACCTCTAACCCACCCAGTCGCATCAGCAGAAAGAAAAATATTTGGTTTAATCCTCCATTTAGCCTAAATGTCAAAACTAATCTACCTAAGGAATTATTCAACATTGTTCAAAACTCTTTCAAATACCCACACAAATATAGTTCTATTTTCAATAAAAATTCAATCAGGATTTCTTATCCAACAATGCCTAATTTAGCATAAAGAATCTTAACATCTAATAACAAAAAAAAATAAATAAATCAGCCCATAAAATCCCTTTCCCAATTAAACCCAAAACTGACTGTAATCGTAATAACAAACATCTTTGCCCACTCAATAATGATTGCATTCATTAAGATGTTATATATTCTTGCACAATTACTGAGCTCCCACGCAATTCTCCCATAACAGACACTAATATTTCGTCTTCAAGTTATCCTTCTTCCCATCCTCCATCTGATATAGTTACTAATCCAATACACCACTCGAACAGCCCTTCCATCTACAATTATACAACTAGCAATAATAATAATAATAATAATAATAATAATAATAATAATAATTCTCCTAAAAGCTATCCTAACACTAACAACACCCATTATCCCCTCTAAAATAGTCCTCATACAATCGTTGTCCCACCATTTGTTGAACACTATGAACAAAATTCAAACCATTTAACTAATACAAATCAGAAAATTAATATTAATATCAGACCTCGAGCTTTTAATAAAGTACATACATATATCGGCGCTACTTCAACATTAATTAAGAAAAAAATATCAAACCACATTTCTTCTTTTAACAACCATAATTCTAATAATAACCAAGGTACTTCTCTAACCACTTTAATTAAAAAACTTAACTTTAATAATACCCCCTTCTCAATTAAATGGACCATCATAAAAAAGTTAAGTTTTATACTCTAGGCTCAAAGTCATGTCGCCTCTGCACAACCGTAGCTATAACTATAATTTCTTCCCCTCAAAGTAACAATATAATAAATTCTAAAAATGAATTGATCTCTTTCTGTAAACATAAGTCCAAATTTAATTATGGCAATTTTGAAATTACATAGTTATTACTTTTACCTTTTAGATAGATATATATTTTTTTCTTAAACGTTATCGTTTTTTCTACATACTTTCTTAATATTTATTATTTAATAATCCTTTATTTTATTTCTTTATTTCTTCTTTGCTTGGCCGGTTTTTCATCTGCAATTTCTGTTTTAGTCTTTGAATATTCCTATCTATCTAACATATAAATCTACCCACACTTTCATATCTTGTATGTATATTTACTTATATTTTACTATATGCATTTACTTACTTACTTTCTTGCTTTTTCCTGAATTTGCAGATACCAGCCATCCTCTCCCCTTAAATAATTTTATTTTTATTTTAGTTTTTATTTATTTATTTATTTATTTTTTATTTATTATTTATCTTCTATTTATTTATTAATTAATTAATTTATTTATTTATTGATTTTCAATTTAGTGTCTTTTCACAATTCTTGCTGACATTTTCTTAAGTAATAACCTGTACATTTCAGTTGACCTATATTATTTTGCCCTATATATTTTCGCGCCTTTAAACATTTCCTGTCTGGGTAATTTTGACATTTGTTTTTCTATTTTATATTTAATTCTATCACAATTAAATTTTTTTCCTCTTCTTCTTCCCTGATCTTTCTTATTTATATTTATTCTCGGTAGCAGTGTGATAAGCATATCTTATTTTTCTTGTATTAATATTATTGGAATTTTCCCCTTTTCCCTTGTACATATTTGTGAATTATTCCATGGATTTTGGCCTTTGGATTATTTTGGACCATCTTCTAATTACGGGATTTCCTTAGATTTTACTTGTGCTAATGGAAATTCAATTAACTTTCTTGAAGTTATATTTTGGGATTTTACCGTCATTGGATTATTTATCTTTCACCAGACTATCCATTCAAGTGTAGTCACCTTTTTCTACATCATATTCCCTCTGCTTCACTTTTTTGTTATCAAGTAAGATCTTTGACTTACTTGTTGTTTCATCAAATACTTTTGTATGCAAAATCCAATCCCGTATTTTGCTAATTCCTACCCTCTGATTAGAAGGAAAGTATTTCTTCGAAATTCTGCGGATTAAGGACTATCCACTTATCAAGTGTTTCCTTTTCAGATTAAATATGTTTTTAACTCTTTTTGAAAGTGTTTTTAACATATTTTATTAACTGTTTGCTCGTATATATATATATATATATATATATATATATATATATATATATATATATATGACTTGGGTTCATCAGCTTGAATCGAACCGAATCCTAAACTTACGAATATACGTATACATATATAGTTCCTTTAGCTATAATCGAAACTGAAAAAAAAGCTTATAAATATTTCTTGATAAAGTTATTTATAAAAAGAATAGATTACTAATGTGCCATCAGCTAAAATAAAAACCGAAATAATGAAGAATTCTTGATAAAATTATTTTTTAAAAAACAGGGATGGCATTCGAAAGTCAAACAGTTCGAGGGAAGAAACTACTGGAGAACAAATCTTCCGAATATTGAAAGGCTGTTCTTTTTCTGCTTGTTGTGTTGGTCGGAAGTATATTAGTCGAGAGAGCACTAGCACTGCGAGTTAATCGGAACACACTGTATGAAACTACTTGTAAAACAAATTTAGAGATGAAGCATTGAGAAAAATTTTGAGCTTGTTGTGTGAACTATTAGAGTGGAGACTCTTTCTGAGGCCTTGTCTGATAGAAGAGATGTTGAAACAATATTCCGTTAAATCCCAAACCCAATCGATAGTACATCAGCAGTGTCTTACACTACGGAAGCAAGAGAAAACATTCTAACATTTGTTTAGCCTGTCGGTTCCCGACATAACTATATTCTAATTGAGCCGAGTAATGAATTACGCCGAATGAAAAGTTTATTTCGCATACATAGAGGTTAACCTACAAGTGGTTCGAATTTCTAGTCATTCACATGCAAGTGTTAACAAGTTCATGGATAATACGTGCGTCTTAGAGATCGTACTCTTTCGCAAAACTATAGACAAGTAAGCATACTAGTAAACTATAGACAAGCTACTTTTATTTTCTCTACCACCCTCCCTCGACCATGGAATGCACCCTAATAAACAAAGCAACTGGTTTGGATTTTATACTCACACAGACGCAGCTGGTATGACTACATATAACTTCTCTATATCTCATTCCCTATCACAGATGGTTACGGTTCCAACCTGTTTTCCAGACCAGCAAGAACAACATGACTGTGTAACTAATGACTGTAACTAATGCCCACAGCCCACTTGGGAACGCCGATCATGCAGTGGTAAGAGTTGAAATATCCCTAAACTTTAGAGCCAAAACTGAAGAGCCACTGCTCAAAACAACGAGATATTATAAAAAGGTTGACTGAGAAGCCATCAGGGATCTCATCAGGGACGCCCCATGGCAAAATATCTTTTCACTTCCTGCTGAACAGTGCGCAAATGAAACCACTGAATGGTTCAAAACAGCAATTTGAAGGACATGTTACCACAAGGAAATTATATAGCAATCCCCACTCTCCCTACTGGTTTACTTCTACTTGTGCAGCCGCCATCGGGCAAAGGCAGCATGCGTACCGCAGATTTAACTGACATAAGTTCAGTTCAAACAGGCAGAAGTATATAGAAGCCAGAAGTAGCTGTAAGAAAGAAATAGCGACAGCTAAGAGAGAATTTACATAAACCACCAATAAACGCATCGAAGCACAGAAATTAGGAACCCGCGACTTCTGGAAAATCTACAACAGTGTAGTAAATAATGGACAATCAACAATTCACCCACTATCCAACAATCATGAAGTTGTTTGCTCTGCAACTGAGAAGGCTAACATGCTTGCCAGTTGGTTTGCCTCCAACTCCACACTAGACCCTGTCAACCACCCCTCCCTGACTTTCCTTTGCGGACAGACGCCACACTAGACGATCTGAAAATCACCCCTTCTCAGGTACATGCTATCATAAGAAATCTTTATACTGCAAAAGCATGTGGACCTGATCTCATCCCGGCTGTGCTAGTAAAAAAGTAGCTCCAGTTTTCTCCAAACTTTACAACACATACCTTATTGACTCTTGCTTTCCTGCCTGCTGAGAAACTGCTTCTGTAGTACCAGTTTTCAAGAATTCTGGCGAAAGAACTGACGCAGTAAATTATCGCCCCATTAGCCTCCTCCCACTTTTTGCCAAAATATTTGAGACAATAATTAACCAAGTTCTAGTCCATCACCTTACAGATGCTGAACTTCTAACTGACCAACAATATGGATTTAGACAAGCCCGTTCAACAGCAGACATCCTAACTGTAATCTCAGAACATATATACCAGTCACTGGACAAAGCGCGGGTGGGTAGATCAGTGGCTCTAGATATATCTAAGGCTTTTGACAGGGTATGGCATGAAGATCTTCTCAGGAAAATCAGATCATATGGTATCAGTGTAAGAATACATGACATAATTAAATCCTTCTTAGATAAGAGAAACACCAGGTTGTCCTCGACGGTCGTATATCTAAACAATACAATATAAATGCGGGAGTGCCTCAGGGGTCTATCCTGGGACCTCTGTTATTCCTAATATTCATAAATGACCTCCCTGACAAAATTGCCTGATGACACAACACTCTATAACAGACACGACAGGAAAACAAATGACCTCATATCTAAAGAAATGGCAAAAGCACTAGAGGATGACCTCCGATCTGTAGTGGAATTGGGACATAAATGGATGGTCACATTCAATGCTGCCAAGACTAAACTGGTTTCCTTCAATAATTACAAGAAACCTTCTCTGCCACCAATAGCAATGGCCAGTGACTCCCTGTCTGAGGGTACATCTTTAAAACTGCTTGGCCTACGTTCACAGGAAACATGAGTTAGAACAATTGCATCGAGAGTATCGCCAGGACCGCTACGAAGAAGGTAGGCTCTCTCTACCGTGCTAGAAAGATACTAACGCCCGAAAGTATCCTATACCTCTATAAGGCTACCATTCGCCCATGTATGGAGTATTGTTGTCATATTTGGGCTGGTGCATCTATCACTAGTCTCTCGCTCCTAGACAAGGTTCAAAAGAGAGTCGCCAATCTGATAGGTCCTGAACTGTCATCTAAACTTCAGCCTCTGTCCCATCGACAAAATGTTGCATCCCTCTGCCTTTTCTGCAAGTACTTTAACGGTGAATGCTCTGACGAACTGCAAGCACTTGTGCCCCCTCGACATAAATACTCACGAGAAACCCGACAAGCAGCTAAATCCCACCCGTCACAGTAGAGATCCCTAGATTTAAGAGAGCCTTCTACTCCAGTAGTTTCTTCCCCAGGACAGCTAGACTTTGGAATTCCCTGCCGGGTCCCTGCTTCCCCAACTGTACTGACATGCAGAAGTTCAAGTGCAACGTGAATCGACATCTTGCTTCCCAACTCCCTAAAAAGTATCCCTAATGCGCATGTCCCTGATAGTAGCCCCCTACATCAAAGTGGCAATATGCCTGGTTTGGAGTGAAAATGTAATTTAAAAAAAAACAGTCCAATCACACACGCAACTATCTCCAACGTACGTGCTATTTTTACAGTAAGCTTATGACACACCAAGATAATTACAACTGAAAGACAAACATGTTTACTTAACATTTACGTCTGACACCTAACCTCTTATCGTCATCAAGTCAACCATAGTTGCCTCCCCTTTATATATACTCGTGAAGGCTTAAACTTTGATTTTCATCGAAATAAGTGATGATTATACCTCATTGTAATTGATAAGAAATTAAGACGCTTGAATTTGAATAGCAGATAAGTGTCGATACAAAACAAAGGATTTATTGTACACTTGATGCACAGTTCGATAATCTGACTATTATATAAAATAAACTTTGTATGTGTGTTTGTGTGTCTGTGAGTTCGTTCCCCATGAACTCGAAAACGATTGGGTCAATTTTTATGAAATTTCACACGAAGATACTTTGTGTGCATGGCAGTGTTACTAGATTGGTTTTCTATCGAAATGTATCCAATAAGTATCGATAATCAATATAATCCGAAAGGAGGAACATGCAATTTTGACCAAAGTTAACATCTTACACGGCCTCAAATTGCTAATGGACTGGAGAATGTTATTATCACGTAAGCTGAAAGACTCAATATATAAAAACCACATAGGTACTTTTATATGATAGGGGCGCGTTTGAAATGAATGCTTCACAGTAATGCTTGAATTTTTATTTTAAACTTAAATTCAAGCCATTATCATCGCACAAGCAAAAAGGCCAGACATATATAATCAACAGTAGGCAGGGACTCGTTTGAAATGAATGTTTTTGTTTTTAGCACAATCGAAGCATGGCACTAAACGTTTGCATTTTAAACTTTAATGCAAGCCATTATATATAAAATAATTTTAGAAAGTCAACAGCTGGTTCTCTACATTGCAATGTACAATACAATATATCGTGAGCTTAGTTACTGCAAGAGGCATGTGAAGCTTTCTCCTGCTGAATCGAGATGGTTTCAAATTAGAGTAGGCAATCAATCGATTTGATTTCACCGATTTCGATGACAAAACAAATATGGAAGTGTGAAGCAGTCGTTGATCGTCATTTAATTCCGGGCAACGTCGAATCTCCCAGCTAGTATATATATATATATATATATATATATATATATATATATATATATATATATATATATATATATATAAAATAATTATGACAGCCCCTTTAAGAAATTCGTTTCTTATCGTTGAGCACTTTCAGTTGAATTAAAAGTCGGTCAATTTAGCTCTTATGCGTAGAGCATCGTATAACGATTTGATCACTGTCTGTCTGACGTAATGAACATTTAAATTAAAATGTTTAAAATTCAACGCTATTTCACACGGTTAATGGTAGCCGAATGGATACGGCCTCCGCTAATCGAGCCAGAGATGTCTCGTGTCGCGGGGTTCGAATCGTTCGACTGGTAGTAATCGTGACACCCTGCACTGAAGAATCCCGAAAGGATGAAACACTAGTGTTTGTAGGTATTTAATTATTATAGTAAAAAAATAAAAAATAAAAATAAAATAATTATGACAGCCCCTTTAAGAAATTCGTTTCTTATCGTTGAGCATTTTCAGTTGAATTAAAAGTCGGTCAATTTAGCTCTTATGCGTAGATCATCGTATAACGATTTGATCACTGTCTGTCTGACGTAATGAACATTTAAATTAAAATGTTTAAAATTCAACGCTATTTCACACGGTTAATGGTAGCCGAATGGATACGGCCTCCGCTAATCGAGCCAGAGATGTCTCGTGTCGCGGGGTTCGAATCGTTCGACTGGTAGTAATCGTGACACCCTGCACTGAAGAATCCCGAAAGGATGAAACACTACTGTCTGTAGGTATTTAATTATTATAGTAAAAAAAAAAATAATTATATATATATATATATATATATATTCAGTGTTTCTGGGAAAGCTAGATTATAAAAAAAGGCTAATATAAGAGCTTAATATTTATTTATTATAAAACTGTACAGACTAGCAGAAAAATATTGGTACCGTCGGTCTCAAGCCTAACATAAGGGAAACCAGTTAATGGTAAATAATGTTAGGTTCTCGTCTGATGAGAACCTTACATTATTTACCATAACTGGTACCCCTTATGTTAGGCTTTAAACCGCCGGTACCAATGGTTTTCTGATCCTCTTTACAGGTTATATATATATATATATATATATATATATATATATGTGTGTGTGTGTATATAATTTATTTTTTATTAATTTTAAAACATTTTAAAAAGTTTATATATATATATATATATATATATATATATATATATATATATATATATATATATATATATACCCAGCCACGCGTTGCTCCGGTTCAGTTTGTTAAAATGGAACACACTCCTCAAGAGAAATTGTGTATTGTTTATTTACTTTTATTATTTTTTGCATTTTTTTTTTCAATAAAAGTTGTTTCCTCCCCACCCCATCCAAAAAAGAAGATTCATTTTTTACCATAAATTGTTAGGAGAATTTTTTTTTTCAGGAGAAGTTGTACTTTGTTTTAAAAGAAATTTGGCAGTAAACGTTTCTTTTTGAAAACGAAATTTTTATTATAAAACGAATAGATGAATGCTTTATATGGGCACTGTAAATAGTTAGGTGAAAGTAGAGAAAAGTTTCATTTTTTTCAAGAGAACCTACAATTTTTTATCAACGGTGTTAAGAAAATAAACAGAAAAATACTCCTATCATTAATTAATTATGCAAAAAATGAATAAAATGTTGATTTAGTGTTTCAACATTTGAACAACGGTAGGTTGAATCCGGTGATTGCCGATCGAACCCTAAACATAATTGGAATCCGGGAGGCGGGTGAAATTCTGCATGAGTACCATTCTTTTTAATTTCGTCTTTTGTTCAATTTTTTGAGTGGGCTATCAGCGATTGCAAACTAACAAATTTAACCAAAATGCAAATTCAACAATTAAATAATTTTAAAAAGCTTCTAATACAAATCCTAGTAAATCAATCCCCCTTATTGGAAACACTCAAGGGAAGGATGAAACCAAATTATTGCCAGTATGTTTGGGAGAGGTTCTATTTTTCCTTTTTTCCTCAATATTTTAAGCAGATTTGACACTCAGCTACCAGCTTTTTATGGGTCGCTCGGTTTTTAATATAATGTAAGTTACGATAAAACTTGCTTATTATGCGGTGTTTTACAGTTGTTGTAAAAATGGAACGAAAACTTAAATTTCGCTCCTTTTTTTTTAATTGTGCCCCCCACAAGCGAATATAATTAAAAGTATAAAATTCAACACTAATACTTTATATATATAAAACGCGAAATATTTTTTAAAGTTATTAACGAAAGAGAAATAATTCCATTTTTAAACGAAAAAAGTCAGTATGGTATATCTTTTTGTTATTTTTTACATAAGTCCAACTTACCGTTCACATTGAAAATGTCGACATTTATAGGTTGTCGGGTACGTTTACAACGAATAAACACTCCAATCTTCCCATGTTAAGAACGGCTCTCGGACTAGACACCTCCAACCCCCATGTTAAGAACGGCTTTCGGAATATACACCCCTAACCTTGTCAGCATACCCGAAAACCTATAAAAGTTGACATGACGAATGTGAACGATGAGTTGGACGTAATGTAAAAATGTACCAATTTAAAAGGGAAGGAAATTTACATTTCTGTTCCATTTTTACAACAACCGTAAAGCAGAGCATTCTATGCCAATTTTACCTAACTTAGTGTATTAATGTTATTTTTATTTAAGTAAAAATAATATTTAGGTTTGGATATAAATTACTAAACTCATTTCACACTAAATAATTTAGGTGACTGAAATAGGAATCTAATTGAATCTTTAATTTCCTGAATAATAAAAAGATGATCCACAATGGTCGATTTGCTGCTAATATCCATTTTTTAGGTACAGGCAAAAATAAAAAAAGAATAGGGGAGCCTAGTTTTGAAAGCCGATTCATCATAACTTTTTGTAGGTTTCCGACAAATGCTTAATTCAATGATAATATCAATAGTTCGAGAAACTCATTTTTCTTTGAGTTTTATCGAATTCGTTAATACGGACTTTAGGGGCTTTTCCGTAATGTTCCTGTAAAAATTATTTTATTTTTTCTTATTGTTACAAATTACGATTCTTTATTTATATAAAAAAGAGCTAAAATAAATTCTTGCGTTTTTTATTTACTACTGAAAAGCATACTTTTAGTAGAGGTATTTTTTGTTTAAACAAAACACGAAGATTTAAATAAAAAATAATTCTGCGATATTTGATAAATACTGAACTTCTGCGATATTTGATGAATACTGAAATTTTCATTAAAATTAGTTGATTTCCTGATTTTTGGTCAATTTTTAAGTAAAGGGAGAGGTCAAAATATTGATACATTTTGAGCATCGGCATTCATTTTGCCCGTAGGAAAGCGACCACATGTCATTAATTAAAATTAAATTTCAATCATATGGTTACATTATAAATAATTACGTGATTAAATCCATTTAAAATTTATCGGTTAGAATCTGATATTTTAAAACATTATTTCATACAACATGATAAGAATTTGTTTTAATTCAGCAAGACCACGGCTTGTCCTGGTGAGAGTAAAAACTCCTTTAAGTGATGTCACGTGACGGAAGTCAGTGATAAATAAATATGTCCCCAAATAAAAAAATGGCCAATCGGTACAAAGAAAACCACCCATTTATTAAAGAAAAATTAAGTATAATTTTATAATTAAAAAGAGATATGTAAAACCACGCATGGGTACAGTAAACATATTATACCAAAATATCGAAGCAATCGTTCCAGCGGTTATTTATACTACTAATAACGAATGAACCAAGAATTACCTTTATATATATATATATATATATATATATATATATATATATATATATATATATATATATAAAGGAAAACCCCGAGTTATGTTTTCATCATGTTTTGTCTTAATTTGGAGACTTATTCAGGATGAAATAAAGGCGAAACGTTGATGAACACATAGGTCGGTTTGCTCATTTTTATTTGTATATTTTGTCGGAATACTATTTCCATTATTCTTATCATATATATATATATATATATATATACATATATATATAACTACTTCATTTACTCGCATAAAATTAATATACGAAAGTATAGATTTATGCGTAAACTTTAAGTATTTACTTCAAAAGTGCTCAATACGAAGCTAGAGCTAGTTAGTAATTTATAAAATGTATATGGCGATTAAGCTACACTGAATATTCGGCGTTTCATCCACTCTAGGATTCGTCAGGCTTATGCGCGAATTCTGTGGTTGTTTCTCGTTTTTATATGGTCCTCTTCTGTTGAGGATTTTAGTTAGCCAATCAGCTTTCTAGTATCCACCGCGCCCCTTCCTATCAGCCAATGGGCATGCATTTTATCGAACAAAGGATCTGTTTTAGAACTAGGTTAGTGGTTTAAGGCAGAAGTTTTCCTCCTTTTTTATATATATAAATATACATATGTGTACATACATACATGCACACATATACACACACACATATATATATATATATGTGCGATCGTTTATGTTTATTCATGTTTATTTAATTTATTTATTTGTTTATTTTCTATTGTTTTTGTTTGTTTTAAAGCTATTTTATATCGCTATCCTAGAGTAAGTTTTATTTTGTGAACACAGTTGTTTGCTATTTCTCTTGTACAGTTTAATAGATTTTGGGGTTCTTTAAAGTACAGGATGGCAAATTTTTCATGAAGGCATAATTTACATGGGTCGTCTAAATGTCTAAACGTGGTAGCTTGTCTTATTATTTTCCATTCGACTACCGGCGAATGTCCGCTTTCTTTGAGTTCCCAGTATTTGAGTTGAGTGGTGAAACGGTGGAATAGAAAACCTAGACTTTTTGGAAAAGCATTCAGTTATTTTTTTCATAATAATTCTTACTTATAATTGTCTCTCATTATTTTTCTCATCTTACCATAACATGTGGCTTTTCATTACCGGAAACCATTTACACAAACTTGGTCATGACTAACAAAACAATAGCATGTGCTACTACCGAGGATTAAATGCAGGATTACGTTCAGAACTCCGTAGAGATAACAGAGATCGACAGAAAGAACCCACAGTTTGATAAGATATATTTATAGGAAGTCTGAAGTAGCATCGGCCGAAACGTTGTAATTATAACACACGTATGAAAAAAATTGTCTGAATAATACAAAATATTGAAAATATTTTGCTAGTATATATAATTTTGTTGTTGTACTTTATTACTATAAATTTCATATGCATACACATGTGGAGTAATTTTTCCATCATCAATTTGCTTATATGCCTATCTGGTTGAATGATTAGTTGTTTGACGTAATTCAAAAAGAAAGAAAAAACTTTTCTGCACTTATCTTCCATTTTTCAATCGGTATAGAAACATCGATCTGAACGTTTTATTTCTTCTTTTGCTTCATCGTCTTGTCGAGATTAAAAGTATGAATGCTATTTTATTTGTAATCAAAATGACAAATTACATATCGGACGCCTGGAGACACGTCTTCTCGTGGAAATCGGAAAACAAAAACGGAAAACATTTCGAGAGAATCTCTTTACTTAGTGCTGCAAAGATAAACGCAAGAAAATGAAGACGATTCTGTTTTGCTGGGTTATGGTTTTGTGCGATCAAAGAAATATTGAATGCTTCTTTTTTTTCTCTCTCATTTTTTGTTATTGTTTATTTTACACAATCAGAAATGTTGAACAATAAAATATTAAAACGTTTCACACACACACACGCACACACACACACACATATATAATTATAATTAGTTTTATTTTTTGAAAAAGAAATCCAGCAGAGTGCTCAATTTTAACGACAATTCGAAAATAATAGCGTATTATTTATAGTCTCTCATTTTACTATAACATGTAGCTGTTCATTACAGCAAAACATTTACACAAACATAGTCGGCCCTGTCGGTGGGGCATTAGAATACGCCGAATACCCCCCTCTGCAGTCCCTCAATGGGGGTCCTGGATATGACCTTAAACTATATCCAGTGGTGAGGCCCCAGCTTGTGGGCTTTGGGGAGTTTTCTTTAAACACTATCGTGCAGGAAAGCGTTTTGGGGATAATGGAATAGTCTCAAAAAGAATCGGGAGAATGGTCGATATCATAAACGGACGCCGATTTTCCCATAAAAGACATATAAACCAATTGAGACCAAGATACATGGAAATGGTCGAAAACCGAGAGCTACCAATGGAAGTGTTATACGAGACTTTCCAAACTGAACCTCCAAACAACAAGAAAATACCAAGGGAAGTATAAGTAACTCCGAAAACTAGCCACTTTCCAAAATCGAAGAATTCACAAATACAAACTGTAAGGAGAATTGAAATAAAAAGGAAAAGGGTTGAACGCTTTAGTTAAAGCTCAAAAAGGATTAAATTGTAAGGCCAAATTCGAATTTAGCTCGGGGAAGTTGTTATTATGGAATAATCAAGCACCCCTTCTACAATAATATACAGACCATGTAGAAATATTTCTCCGGGAACGAGAGAGTTCAAAGACACCGAGAGAGACAAACCCTCGCCTTGTATCCCCTTTTTAAATAAAACTTTGTATTAACCCTGAGTGAATGTCCTGTGTTGGGATTTTCTAAAGAAAGATATATCAATTCAAATATTTCGAATATATATATATATATATATATATATATATATATATATATATATGCGTGTGCGTGTATGTGTGTGTGTGTCTGTGTGTCCATACGCGTGTGTCTGATATCAACAGAAATATCAATTAAATGATTAGTCATAAAAATGCAGATCATTTTATGTATTTTGTATTTAGATTTACCGAAATGTCTATAGTGGCTTTTAGATTAAAAAGTTAATAGAGTGACAAATTAACTTTTATAATTAACTATTAATACAAAAATATTATTAGCTTATTTTTTGTGAATAAGTATTTATAACTAAGTATTAGTACAATAAGTATTACTAAATACGTATTAGCAAATAAGTGTTACCAAATACGTATTAATAAATATTAATAAATAAGTATTTATAAATACGTCTTAGTAAATAAGTATAAGATATTAAGTATTACTAATCAAATATTTATGAATTAGTATTGGTAAAGTATTAGTTAATAAGTATTCATGAACAAGTATTGTAATACGAATGCCGGTCTAAACAGAATGCTCCCTATTAAATATCCTCCCGAATGAATTAGAGGTGATTGTAAATTGTAATGTTATAACTAAACGTATGCATTCATGAACTAAAATTTTCATCTCTCTGTTGCAGATATTAACGATGTGGGACTGTACAAAAGCAACCCCTGTCGTGAGTGTGCATCAGAAGCAGATATGCGTCATTATATGCCTGCCAAATGTGCATTAAAAAGAGTTGTGAGTATGGAAAAAAATAAATGTTGGAACAATAAAGGTCACTTGTGGGAATGATATAATCCGCCGTTTTCGTAGTTTTTTAACTTTATTTTTTTTATAGGAGGCTTTACTTTTGAAACGATTCTCGTATTTACATTGAATAATAAAAGTGACCTTGCATCTCTATAAGAGTATATAATTCTGTAATCTTTCCCAATCTCTCACCTTCACAGGTAGGATTTCACCCTTTATATGTGTATGTGTATGTAGATATACGTGTGTGTATGTATATGCGAGTGTTTATTTACCCCTTATTTCTGACATTTAATCGACTCTTTTACTTAAAACAACATGACCAATGTTTATTTTTATTTTATTATCACGACAGTTGTTTCAGTCACTAAGGTTAAACAATTTATGATGCGTGCAGTTCAGACATTTTCGTGTCTTCGTGGAAACAGATATTTGTTTTTCTATGTCTTGTTTTAAATTGTTTTGTCCCTCGATCTTTCCTTTTCTCACTCTCTCACCTCTCCACACACACACACACACACACACAGACACACACACAGACACACACACATATATATATTATATATATGTATATATATATATATATATATATATATATAACCCCCATATTTTCCATTCATTCCTGTATCTCAACACAGACACAAACCTGCAACACTATTGAGTCTTATTTACATACAAGCAAATCTTATTTTTCACATTTGATGGAACCTCGTGATATTAACTCCCTGTGACAAGGAGGACTTGATATTTTCATTGCAAATTTTGCTTTTGTATGACCTATATTGCCTGAAAAGATCTATAGTTACTAGTAACTAGCTGACTGACACATGCTCGTGATTGTGTAGCAAAATATTACTCCTTATTACTAACAAATAAAGTATACATATATATATATAAACAAAATAGATATGCATAAACAATATATATATATAAACAATATATATATATATATATAAACAAAATATATATATATATATAAACAATATATATATATATAAAAATATATATATAAACAAAAAAAATATATATACATATATATATATGTGTCTGTGGTGTGTGTGTGTGTGTATATATATGTATATATATGTGTGTGTGTGTGTTGTGTTGTGTCGTGGAACAACAGTGAAAATCAACCAAGTCGAGGTTCGGTTAAGTGTATTAACAATAATGTACAAAGATAGAAAAGCGTGTATATCTGCTGGGCACTCGGCTAGCAGTTGAAGAGCACTCGCATCTCTCCCACCGGTGTTGGAATTACTAGCGCTATTTATAGTGCTTATCGGTGGAAATTCCTCTGTTCAAGGAAGGCCGGTATAACAATATATATATATATATATATATATATATATATATATATATATATATATATATATATATATATATATAGGCCGGTATAACAATATATATATATATATATATATATATATATATATATATATATATATATATATATATTCCGCTTTCTGTAGGCTTCAGAAAACAAAATTTTATATAAAGGTAATTTGATTAAAACATATAAAATTAACAAAAAGCGATCAACAATTTTTAAAGTCTGTTTTCAATAATGATATTTGTTATAGATTACATATGTTTATGTTGTTGGGATCGTTTACAAAAATCTTAATGTTACTAACGCATAGTCGGTTTAGTCAGATTCGAAACTAACGCTATTTCGCATCTAGCCATTCAATAATAACAAAAATCGTTTAATTTTAGGAATAATAATATTTAATTCACGTGCATTTAAAAATTTTATTGGAATTGTTTATGGTTTTGAATATAATGGTGTCGACCGTAGTTCTATCGCTTTAATCTCAGATGGTAGTTTGAGTATTTTCTAACATTGTCTCAGATGTTTTAAGAGATTTTTCTCTGATTATCATTTTAAAAGTGAATTAATTTTAAAAGTGCATTTGTTGCTCATCGTTCTTTTCACCTTTCATATTCATCTTTGTTTTGTTTGAGTATAGTGTGCTAGTTTATTTTTTTAATAGATGAAGAGAAGCCCATAATGCCAAAAACATTATTTTTCATTAAGAGCTAATAAAATGTGCTTACATGATGGAAATGGAAAAATGCGACATAGCCGAAATAAAAATTAAAGCAATAAAAATATAAGTAGACGCATCTTTTAGTCATTGGCATACATGCAACGAGTACACACACACACGTATAAATATATATATATATATATATATATATATATATATATATAATTTTATGCAAACAAATAACATAGTCACTACTATAACAATGCTACTGTTTTGGTCAAGTGATGACCTTCATCAGCTAACGTAAACTTCTCATTTCATAGAAACATGCTCTCAAAAGTTTTAAAATCTTATAAGAGCATGTGTCTATGAAATCGGAAGTTAAGGTTACTCAATGAAGGTCATCATTTGACAAAAGCAGCAGCTTTGCTTGTCGTAACCATGTAATTTTTAACGTAAAATTATATAAACCTATATCATGCTCTTTTTATTTGGCACTATCAATTACCTAATTAAATCAATTGGTCGTTTTTACTTTTGGATATATTTAACTATGAATAATTATACATATATATATATATATATATATATATATATATATATATATATATATATTATAGTAAGAACAACGCTGTAAAATAGAAGTTTACAATTAGTTTTTATTATTCGGAAGAATATGCAAAAACTTCTTTGTTAGATAATCATTAATCCGTGGAGTTTTAAAGCATGCTAATTATTATTATTATTATTAGTAGTAGTAGTAGTAGTAGTGGTAGTAGTAGTAGTAGTAGTAGTAGTAGTAGTATTTGTATTATTATTTGTATTATCATTTTCATTATTATTATTGTATTATTATTATTTGCATTATTATTATTATTATTATTATTATTATTTTTATTATTGTTATTAGTATTTGTATTATTATAATTTGTATTATTATAATTTGTATTATTATTATTTGTATCACTATTATTATTATTATTATTATTATTATTATTATTATTATTATTATCTGTATTATTATTTTTATTATTATTATTTTTTTATTATTATTTTTATTATTATTATTATTATTATTGGCTCACAAGGAGCTTTCACACAGGTCTTCAGAGATCTTTCCCTTAAAATAGCCTGTTGTTTTCCCTGAAAGATTTGGAAGCTGAGTGACAACAATTCTCCCCAGGTTTTGAGTACTCTCCACCTCTTTCGATAACATTTGCAATTAAATTTGCATTATGGCAACACCTTTCCATTGATTTCTCGTTGGTAGCAGCTATTGGTCTTTACTGGGATTTGAGTGGCAATAAGTCTCCCCAAGGTCCCAGTTCTCTTCGCACATTCGCCTGAGGTCTGGTCAGTTTATCGGTCTTTGCTTCCTCCTTGACTCTATTTGGTTATTTGGTCTCGCTCTTTTTGGGGGGAGGGGCGGTGATGTGGCAATGGGTGTAGGGTTGAGTTGTAGAACTTATAGATATCCGGTTTCAGTGTCCTTGGTTCCATATAATGTTTCATGTTTTGCCTTTGCAACAGTTTGTTTGGCCCGCACTTGTTGCTCCTGTGTGTAAGTTTCCACATTCAAGGGGTTTTCTTAATATTTCAGCTGCTTTCATGATTACGGTACCTTGTATTTTTCCAGTCATTCCTTTGATTCCAATTTCTCCCATTCTTTTATCAAAGTTTTTCGGGATTGTTCCTAGTGTTCCTACTATTATAGGTATTATTTTGATTTTCTTTATCTTCCATATTACTTCCACCTCTCAGGCTAGCTCTGTGTATTTGCCCCGTTTCTCCTTTTCTTTGATATTCAACCTATGGTCAGCTGAGAAAGCAATGTCTACGATTTGACAGGGTTTTTCTTTCTTGTTAATTATTACGACATCCGGTTTTCTTGCTTGGATGGGTTTATCAGTGTGTATGTCCATGTCCCATAGGACTTTGTGATTCTCGTTTTCAAGTACTGCGGCTGGCTTATATTTGTACCACTTGTCTGTGCGTTCGAGATATAGTTGTTTGCATAAGTGTACTAATCTTCCCGCTTCGTCGTGTCTGTTCTTGTATTCCTTTTGCGCTAGTTTTCTGCATTCATTTATTATATGGTTTATCGTCTCATCTCTTTATCCACAGAGTCTGCAGTTGCTGTTTTCTTGTGTTTTGTCGATTTTTGCTTTGATGTGGTTGGTTCTTATCGAGTTTTCTTGTGCTGCAGTTATTAGGGATTCAGTTTCTCGTCTTATGCGTCATTTTCGAATCCATGTCCAAGTCTTTTCAGTGTTTTCATCTTTTGTTATATTTGTGAATCTTCCGTGCAATTGTTTCTCTTCCCATTTTTCTTTTCTTGTCTTATCCTTTGTCTCTGTTTTCTGTTTTGTTGATTTTTTTTTTGTGTCTCTCGCTGCTATGATTATTCTTTCAGTTTTTTGCATTAAGTATTTTTCTAGTTCTTTTTGCTGTCATTCACACAGTCTTCTATATCAACTAGTCTCCTCCCGCTGTCTTTTCTTTTTACGTCGTTAGTCAACATCGTCCTTCGGATGTAGTGAGTTGTGCATAGTCATGAGTTTCCTGGTCTTCTGATCGAGTTGTTTCAGTTCTTCTTTAATCCACCCTATGAACGGTCCAGAGTATCTTACTAGTTATACTTACCACGTATTTATGCCTTTGATGAGGTTTCTATAATAATAATAATAATAATAATAATAATAATAATAATAATAATAATAATTATTATTATTTTTTTTTTTTTTATTATTGATTTTATTACGATTATTTTTTATTCTTATTACGGTTCTCTTTATTTTTATTACAATTATTTTATGGTTATTATTATTACTATTATTATTATTATTATTATTATTATTATTACTAGTAGTAGTAGTAGTAGTAGTAGTAGTAGTAGTAGTAGTAGTAGTGGTGTTATTATTAGCGTTATTATTATAATTCCCCTCAGGTTGTATTTTATTCTCCTTAAATTAGCTAATCCAGACATCGGCTGCAGGAGATATAAACTCATTGTCTACATCGCTCCCGCCTTCCTAGTCGCATTGCTATGGTGACATGTCACCCAATTTCTAGTCTGCTCTCTTTTCTTTTTAATTTTCTCCCCATAAATCATACCTTCTCCATCCAGCACGGAAGTATTAATTTGGCTTCCTTCAATAAAGCTCCTTTTCTGACGACGGATTCTCAACTTGGGTTACTCAGATAAAGTACTTGCTGGTTTTTTACCCACAACTTAAAACCTCGATTAGAGTGGAGTTTTCTTTATATACGCTTGGTTGTATTTATTGTCTTAATGTGGAACTGTGGATCAAATATATACTTCTATATAACTTCTATTAAACTTCTATTTTACAGCTAGTTTCTTACTATTATTTATCGTAAGCTCTACTATCGGTAGTGAATGTATTGAGATTTTTCATTTGGTTGGAATTACTATATAAATAACAATATTCATATTTTCTTTTTTTTTTTCAGTTTACTATTACCTAGGTAAGCAAACTCTTTCAAAGCTTTCTATATATATATATATATATATATATATATATATATATATATATATATATATATATGCATACATATAATATATACATATGCATACATTTATATACCTATATAAATGCATAAATATATATACATATATATTAAATATATATATATATATATATATATATATATATATATATAATCTTTAATACAACCATAGTCTTTGCATTTTTTTTTTTGTAAGCAAAGTCAACTCTTTTTTCTTTTTTCTATGCTATAAAGCTCAGCTGACATTTCTATATTTATTTTTTATAATTTTTACTCTCTAAAAAAATTTAAAAAAAACGAAACAAATTCTCATATTCCCATTAACTGTTTAGTATGAATTCTTTTAATACAGCTTTGATTAAGTGTCGAGGTTTCTCTCGGGTAAGCCAACCATTAGATGTTTTAGTTTTTTACCTAAGGTAATTTAAATTACTGTGCAAAATTATGCCAAGGTTTAAAGACACTAAATTTAGAATTTTATTTTCTTTACTTTGTTTTTCTATTGATCACTACCTTTTCACAAACTATAACTTTCTTGATCCGCTTACCACATCTCTGGTAATAGCAGTCCTCACTTCTTGACCTATTCTTGACAACGCTGCCCCAAGCCTCTTTGGAAGAGACCCATAGACAACTCGATAATAGATTATCAAAGTGATAATAGTCAGAACCGCAATAAACCTTCGACTCCAAACAAAGAAATATTACCAACGAACTGATTTGGAATCCTTCAGAGAACTCATCAGAAATGGCCATTTTAGTAAAACTTTTTGTCTCCTCAGGACAGTCCGTAAATTAAGCAGCCAGAGGGCTAATTGAAAATTCTATATTAAATATTTATATTTAAGTACTATTTCGCCCAATGGCTCACTTCGAGAGGTGTAGCTGATACTTAACATGAGCAGTAAAAATTCTGCGTTTTCAATTGCTAAATGTCAGTTACAAATAAGCTTCTAAAAATAGTTAAGTCGAAGTATACGGACATAACTTTAAATAAGAACTCTGAAGAATCTGTAATAGTGTCTTGAACAAATGAGCAATCAATAATTCCTCCATATTAGGATTTCGTTTGCACAGCAAGTGATAAATATACACTGCTTACAAAGAGGTTCACCTTAATCCTATCTTTAGACACCTCGACACTACTCCCCCTCAAATTTCCCTCTACGTTCTAAAACCAGACTTGAAGATCTTGACATAAGCCCGTCCAATGTCTTGGATATCATAAAAAAACTTTGAAACTTGGGGTTGATCTTATCTCTCTTACAGTAATGAAGAAATGCTCTATTTGACTGCCCCTAGTTTTTACAAACTCCATACAAATGCCTTGCCGAATTTTACTTTGTGATAGCTGGAAAAGTCCTCTTTGATACAAGTTTTCAAAAAATTCTAGTGAAACAACTCGTTGACAAAATTATTGCTTATCCTCTTACTCCTGCTCTTCACTAAACTCTTTCAATTGATAATCAAACAAGCGATAGTCCATTACCTCGAAACTGCTAAATTATTTCTGATTAATCATCATTGATTTTGGTAATCCCATTCTGCTGCTGATATCTTAACGGTCATCATAGCATACACTGCATGGCATATATCCGAAACCCTTGAGAAGGCCTGACTTGAAGATCTTCTCATTAATGTTGTTTATTATTGTATCATTCTTAGGTGAATTAAATTATCATCTCCGACATTACCTTACACTATAAACTACATCACATAAATTTGAGTGTGTCGCAGGAGTCGATAATTGAGCCTGCGTTTTGCCTGATTTTCATAAACGACCCCCCTGGTGCAAACGAGTCGGAGACAGGTTTATTTGCTGATAATACTACGCTCTATTATCGATACGATGGTAAGTCGAACTCACACATATCGAATGGTAGGATCGTTAAAAAATGGTCCTCAGTCTGGTATAATGAGGTCATAAGTAGATGGTTACGACTAATGCTACTAAAATAAAACTACTTTCCTTTAACAATTAGGCGTAATCTTTCCAACCACTGATTGCTATGGATGATAACCCTTTCGTCTAATAGTTCAACATTCAAACAAATCTCCAACGTAATAATTCCAACACTGTCTACTAACCTCCATCTACTGTCCCATCGCCGCAGTGATACATCCATATTATTTACACATACTTTCACAGCATGTGTGCTGATGATCTTACAACACTCGCACCTCCTCGACTGCCAACAAACCCGACAATCAATAAAGTCTTATCCTTCACTGTAGACATAACAAGATTCTGCAGATCTTTCTAGTTTAGAAGCTTCTGTCCTTGATATTATTGCGTTTGGACTTCCGTCGTACTCCATGTTTCACCGACGATATCAGCATTCAACAATTTAGATATAATGTGAACAAATATCTTCTTGCACAACTCACCAGCTAGGACCCTTACAAATTCTGGCCCCTAATCCACAGTAGGTATTTATTTTATCTCAGCTACAGTATGCCTTTTAGGGTAAACCAAAGTAATATACATATGTATGTATGTTAGTGTTTATATATATATATATATATATATATATATATATATATATATATATATAACTACTTCATTTACTCACACAAATTTAATATACGAAAGTATAGATTTATGCGTAAACTTTAAGTATTTACTTCAAAAGTGCTCAATACGTAGGTAGAGCTAGTTAGTAATTTATAAAATATATATGGCGATTAAGCTATATATATATATATATATATATATATATATATATATATATATATATATATATATATATATATATATATACACATTTCTTTTTTGGTTTCATTTTCCTTCTATCGAAGTTCGCAAAATCAACGGACCCCTTTCTAGATCTAAAAAATGATCTCTGTATGAGATACACAAATAGTTGAATATTATATTCAAACTTCTTTTATGCTTTTGATATTTTACTAATTTATAATCCCAGATTAAGGACAAGCCACTTAATTTGTATTTTCTTTTTTAAAATTAAATATGTTTCTTCTCAATCGGCACCTGAATAAACACGTCATGACAGTTCTCTTGTCTATGCTTGCACATGACCATACATATTCCTTTCTAAGACCCTTTCACATTGTTGGAGGGAGTCCCTGTGGGGAAATATTTAATTTTAACACACATATAATGATTGTTCCCTGTAAACAAAACAGATCTGTAAAAACTATACTGATGTTTGATATGTTGATAAATGATTAGTAAGATCATTATGACCTTGAACTTTAGAATGTAGCAAAATTGTTTATATATATATATATATATATATATATATATATATATATACATATATATGTATGTATATATATATATGCATATATATACCGTATATTGGGGTAACTGCGCTAACTAGCTATAGTTCTCTTTTGACAATCACGTATAAAGAGCACTTTTTTTAGTTGGCGCAATTGCCCCCGAATTTGGCGCAATTACCACAACGTATGGTATATATATATATATATATATATATATATATATATATATATATATATATATATATATATATATTATAGCTGGCATATATATATATATATATATATATATTATAGCTGGCACATATATATTTATATATATATATTATAGCTGGCATATATATATATATTATAGCTGGCATATATATATATATATATATATATATATATATATAAACTATGCATAAAAATCATTTAGTTTTTCTCAACATTAATTTTTTTTACTTTTTTGATAATATATTCATCATCGCAATTTTTACAAAATATGCAAAAAATATCTTTTTAGTATTTTATATTCTGTATTCCTGGTCATTAGTTCGTTGTTATTTGAACAAACTATTCATAATAAAGAAAATTGAAAAAGTATGACATGGATTTAATCAGATTTCTGTCCAATTTCAATTTCTTTCATTCTCTACTCTTATTTGTAAAGTAAGATTTGATTAATTAAATGCATTTAATATAATTTAGATTTTGTAGGAATGCATTAGCGACTCTGTAATATCCGTCCCATCTATTTCGTTGTGGCATTTTACTGAATTAAACTTATTATCTACATGATTTAAAATAATATATTTGCTTGTTTCTATGAAATAGGATATAGACTGTCTATATGAATCTAATTTATAAAACTCACTATGTCTGTCTGTCTGTCTGTCTGTCTGTCTCTATATTTTCAGACTCTATCTCTCCGAAACTAAAAGGCGCAGACCGACGATAAGGAACTCAAATGATCGAATTTTCATGGACCGTTCTTCTATGAGCCTTAAATCGGTTAATGTAGTTTTTAAGAGGTCAAAAAGGGTCATAATTGAAAAAAAAATCGTTATGCATTTTGTGCATTCATCTTAATTTATTATTATACAGTTTATATGCGTATCACGTTAGTACAGTGGTAACGTCACCAGCTTTCAATTTTACAGTTTTGCTTTGGGTTTTCATTCTAGCTGATGGCACCCTTATAATTTTACTGTTGAAATCACGACTCTATAATCTATAAATATAAAAGGGAAAATGTATGTATGTATGTATGTATGTATGTGTGTTCGCTTTTTCTGTATGTCAACAAAAGGTTTTTTTTCAGAGAAGCGGTCGCTCGCTTCACAACTTTTTAAAACTTTTTATATCACATATAAATTGTAATATCTCACAGTTAACAACCAAACTCGCCTGTCTATTTAATTTGCTTGATTTCGGGAAGATAAATATTCAACATTTGTCGCTCGCCGCATGTGCGTTAGTCTTTATCCTATAACATCTTGGGGGGGAGCGTTCAGCAGTAAATGAAGGTACCAGCCCGCAGTCAAGCTTGACCTCATTAACTCATTAAAACGGGCACCTACTAAATCAAAGTAATTAAATAAATTCAAACGTGTTTCCGTTAGCATCTCGCGGTGGGGCAATGGTTAACGTCGCACTTTTTTTCTTTCTTTTTTTTTTCACACTTTAATTTACAACTTTGCCTCAAGGGTTCGGGTTCGATCCTCATACTTACTTTTCTTTTTAAACACCACCCCCGGAGTTTCCACACACACCTCCAAACACCCGGGCAACGCCGGGTACCCCTCGCTAGTAATATATATATGAAATTTGGACAAATTAAAATGTCATATTTAACCGTATTTTACGACCGCTAATTCTTACCTAATTTTGCAAAAACATTTTTCCGGTATTGGGGAAAGGCTAGTTCTGTTTCGTTTGAAGTAATGTTAGGTTTTCTCTCCAAATGTATATCATAATATAATTAGTATTTTTAAACACTTAATAACAAAACTTACCTTTCACTCTCCAAAACTTTGGTCCTTTATGAATGAACCTCATAATATATGCAAGCAAGACCGCATTTTCTTTTTCAGTTGTGTAAGTTTTTAATTTTTTTATTTAGGATTTTGATTTTCTTCTTATTTCAGTGACGACAAAAAAAATAACTAGATGAAATATACTTAACTCCTTCTTGCTCATGGAGATATGTTTAAAATATTTTCTTTCTTTAATTTTTCTTTCTATTCAACTCTGTCGAAATCAGCACGATGCCAGCAGTGATCGAACATATCGAACGGTTTCTTTTTTTTTGTACTTTTGGAACAACGACTTACATTATTATTTAGTAATGGGGGTAAAAGTAGCAGAAACTCATTTAAGTCTATTGTGTGACTTGCAGTCTGGAACTGTTTCAGTGTTGACGTCACAGAGATTTTAACTGTTTCCTACTTCTATATAAATAGCATAATAGATGCGTGCATATGTGTGTGTGTTTAACCGATTAACTCTTAACCTACTGGTCACATAACACTGAAACGAACAGGAAATGGTAATCATATACCAAGGATGGTTTATAACGAATAAAATCTTTATTGGGATACATATACATGTATCCCAATAAAGATTACAATAAGATAACACGTGCACATTTATGCTAAGTTGAAATGCAAAAATGTTTATTTTAACTTGCTGACATATGTTTATTGGTTTTACGCATGCGCAAACTGAATTATAGCTAGAAGTCGTTTCATTTTAAATATTGCTTATATGTCTGGTGGGTTAGCTAAAGCAAATGGGAACGCGAATGTATAAATTTTCGAATAGTGACTTTCTACAAAGTACATTGGGTGAGAAATTACATTGTAGGTGTTACTTTAAAGCTTAGGAAAAATAGACTAATGTATTCCATATGATAAGGAGGTTTGACACAGCATCCAATAAAAATTTTATTACGATGATTCGGTGTTACCATTATTTAACATCATTTAAATCCAAATAATCTTATGACAACCCCTGGGAAGAGGAAGTCTACGTGCCCGTGATGCGAGAAAGCTTCTGGAACGGCTGTTAAATTTTGTAGCCAGGAGGAAAGCAGCCATGCAATAATATTTTCCACAACTTTGAAACCTTTGCAAATAAAGTTTTCTTGCGGTGAGAGAAGAGTACTTTTTGCTAATGTCTTACAAGCAGGAATCAAAAGTTGTAGTTCAGTCGAACATCTTGCATATGGAATAACGATGAGTATGGGGATGCTGTTATATTGTCGTCTATATATTTTCCAGACGCACTTTTACAAAATGCCATATCATAGTGTATACACTCAGATGACTGTGTTTTTTGGGGTTTTTTTTTTGTAATTAAATAATAACTTGTTAAATCAACAAAGTTTTATTTATTTTACATTGAAGAATGGGCCGGTATGGTAGGTGATGCGTGGTTGGTCGGTCGGGCGACGGCTGAAGAGTGTCGCTATATTTATTCTGGCGATCTCTTTTTTCTGTCTGACTGTCTTTATTTTGATTTAAAATTCCAATTTGACGTTCTTCTTCTTCTATTGTTTTATGCCTTGTAATCTTCATCTTTACAATTCCAATCCCGAGTTAAATATTTCTCTTGATGTTTCACGATCTCGATTCTTCGATTTGAATATAAGGTTGGCGTCATCGCCAGTAATCCGATTTACATCTGGTTGTGGCCGTCTCTGATATTTTCCAACGTTGTCCGTCAACTATAAAGCAATGGTAGAAACATTTCTACGATGAAAATAGTAAATCCTTTCACTAGATTTTGTTCTCTGTCAAAGCAAGAAACAATGGTAACTCCCAGATATATACGCAGTATTCCATGTTTGAACGTATCTGTCTCTTATAAAGATATATAGCTTCCTCAGTTTTACAGCATTCTCTCTACCCTTACGACAGAGGTATAGGTGGCGTTATTCCTCGTCTGTTTTTAATCCTTTAAACATCAGCAGAGCCTCCGTTTGTGATATAAATTGATGTTGACGTCATTGCGATTATGAAATAGGTGATAAATTAAATAATTTTTTCTGATATAGCTATCTAAGAGTATCGATTTCCTCGGATTTAACTAATTATATTTTGTCTCTACGATAGTTATATCATTTTAATGAAGTTTTATTAAGTTTAATCGCTGTTATTGATTATGTCAGTTGGTTTCCATACTCGAAGATAGTTCGGATATTTTTTATCTATGCTGGAGTTTGTATGTTATAAATCCTCCCTTTTATTCAAATTCATATACTTTTTCACATTTTCTGAGATTGCTCATACACTTATTTGTTTAAAGAGAGTTTTTATGTTCTATTTTCATGCAAGCTGTTATTTATTTTATTGCGCTGTGTTTTTGCTTCAACTTGTGAATTGCTGGAACGGCGAAATATATTTGTTTTAGGTATGCGTATTTTTCTTGTTTATCAGCGTCATATTATAAGTGATTTAATGCGTTTCAATTTGCAACACCGGCCAAGATTTGTGCTTGCAGCATTCGTCTGTTTGTTCACTGCGCAGTCGTTTGCATAGTTTACAATAGACTACCTTCGCAACCCAGTCCTATCTATTCTACAAAGGTCGATCTAAAAGTTGGGCCTCCTATTTTTAGTTTTTAACTCGAAAGTTAAAGCATTATGAAGATGTGAGTAGAACCATTAAAACGTGGAATATTGTGTGCCGAAGATTTTTTTTTCTACATAGTCAGTAACACTTCAATGCACTTTTACTAGGTATTCAATGACGCATTTCTGCTTGTGACCCACATCTATGGCAGAGATTGTTTTCTTAGAGTCTTACACTGTAAATATCTGCAACAGAGAAATGAAGGTTAAGTCATGAATTCACAGCCCCTCTGATTCAATCGGGCGGAATAATAAATAGGAGACATTATTTTTAGAATGGCTATCGTTTATACAAATTCAGTAAGCATGCTTAATGTAATTACGATACGTACGACGCAATAGTCTCTTTATAATTAAAGCTTTGAAATTCATTGGCTTGTTGATGTGAACTGAGAAACACACATAAAGACACATTGAAATTAAATTAGTACTCAGTGAATTGTGTATTTGCCTAGAGTGCTACTACAGGAATCAAGGTTTGTTGTTTTTATAATCAGTTTGTCTTCGCGCAATGTCCATTTAAAATTTTATTAGATAATATAACTTAACACTTGACGGATTTAGACTTTGTTTTAATTATTTTTCTTCGACTATAAATTTACGGTTACACCCTCTACATGGTAAGGGTCAGAAAATATGATAGTCCGCGTTAGTCATGTAGCGTAGAATATATATAATTCATAATGATCAGTTCATTTGTTTGTGAGCAAATCAATTACATAATAATGATATGTAAATATATACAATTACTAATTATATATATATATATATACATATATATATATATATATATATATATATATATATATATATATATATATCGTCCAGACTATCAATTCATGTGTAATCACTTTTTTCTTCACCATATTCCCTCTGCTTCACTTTTTTTGTTAACAAGTAAGATCTTTGACTTACTTGTTGTTTCATCAAATACTTTTGCATGCAAAATTCGACCCTGCATTTTGCTAATTCCTACCCTCTGATGAGAAGGAAAAATATTTCTTCGAAACTCCGCGGATTAAAGACTATCCACTTATCTAGTGTTTTCTCTTCAGATTAAATATGTTTTTAACTCATTTCAAAGTGTATTTACCATGTTTTATTAACTGTTTGCTCGTATATATATATATATATATATATATATATATATATATATATATATATATATATATATATGTCTGTGTGTTTGTATGTGTGTGTTTATGGGAAAAATATGCTTATTCAATTATATTTCACTTTTTATACCAACTATTTATTTATGAAGCTCGATATAAGTTAAATATAATAACAGAGCATATACAAATAAATGACAAAGAGTCTATATTCCAAATTCGAAGATGTTGTTTAACTTACCGTTTAATTCTTTCAGAATGTTAAAATGTTCAATTCCTGACACCATCATATAATTATTATGTCAATTTTATAATATTTTCGCCGTTACTCCTCAGAACTCATTAACTTTCAAAGAAAATAAAAGAATATAGAAATAAATCTGAAAATATCGGAAGAGTAGATTCAAATGTATGCTTTTCAGTGTATTTATGCATAGGCATACATAGGTTAGTACGGGGGTTCGAGCGTCATCCTTTTCATTTCTTCTTTCCTTTCTATTGGTTGCAGTCTGATAGAATCCGCAAGCGCTAGGCACCCGCTTCTTCCTCTAATTACTATTTATTCTTTCCTTAATCACCACAATCCACAAAAATTCTCAATAAAAACCCTCTAATCTTCCAGATAATTTTTTTCGCAATAAGCTTATAGCCCCCAAATTCTTTTCCAAAACCTTTTTTTTAATATTTATGCTTCATCCTCGTTTACACTAGCCATAATCCCACTAAAAGATACCCACTTACCTATTCGACTTCGCTTCTCCCCTCGCTGCCTTAATTACTATTTTTGCAAAGATAGGTTGTCATGACAACCAGATCACAATCCTCTCTTACTTCACAGCTTCAGCTGCCTTGACGGTGGGCTAATACCCTTCCCTTCCACACCTTAGAGTGAACTCAATCCACCGCGTGATAATTTTCTATACTTAGTCTTCAAATTATTTCCTTTTTAGATAACCTCAGAGATTAGACTTCTTCATCTGTGTCCATCCACTAAGCTATTTATTCTTTGGATAATTTATAATTTCCAACAACATGCACTCGAACTACTATAAGTATGTATATTTTATTTCTACCACTTTCTCGGATTCACCTGATTTTGGACTCAACAACCATGGGAACACACTCTCACGTGAAACCAACTTTTCCTTTGATCCCACTCCATCTGTTTCATTGTACTATATTTCACTTTTATGCAAGTATGATCCTTTTCATACTTAATTTTTTTAAATACTTTACAGGCAAATTTTTTTGAATGCATTTTCTAAGTCCTCCCCTCTGACGAGAAAGAAAAATATTTCTTCGAAACTCCATGGATTAAGAACTTTCACCTCTATTTGTGTTTTCTTTCCGAAAAATAAATGTGTGTTTAACCCTTTTCAATGTGCTTCTGAACATACTTTAGTATACCTATATATATATATATATATATATATTGATATATTGATATATTGATATATTGTCACAGTCATGCGCGTCCGATAAAAACAAGGATGACTGAGGTAGAAGGTGTCTTCCAACGATCGCGGCACGTAGGCAAAGACCCGCCGGAGTTTGATTAACATAACGTCCACCCGCCGCGTTGGAGTCTGATAGGAAAAAAAGATCCATGGACATTTGTGTTCAACAATAACAGACGAATAGTGGCCTCGACTAAACGGCGTGATAAGGAACCTAGAACGGTCGCGTATTATGTAATATTCATGGAGTCAGCTCCTTAATAATGCGACATAAGGCAAGCAGTTGAAAGTACTGAGGTAATGCAAACATTTCTTGATTCGTGTTAGACTGTGATAATCGCCAAAACAAGATGTCAGTCGAATGGCATGCAAGGAACCTACTGCCGCCACGTATGGATTTATTGCAGAAGTCGGCAAACTTAACTGGATGGTATAAATACCAAAATTATGGAATGCGGAAACACCAAAATACGAGGCAATGTCTTTCATCCGGAGAACCTTATGAGATTAGATTTATTGTAACTCGAAACAACTTCCCTTCCACGAGGGTCAGGAGAAACCCATTATGCCGGATTCTTACCGTGTTTTGCGCCAGGACCGCTGTCGGCTGAACTCTGCTTGGAAAGGCTTAGGATTGCCTGACTTCTATGAACTATTTACGCACGCGTGCCTTGATTAAAACCTTCTCTGTAGACTACCCAAGGTCAGGTTTGTGATTTCCTATTTCTGGCTGCCTCTATTCCAAAAGAAAAGAAGATCGAAAGGAAACCCAATATTGTGTCCGACGTCTGTTAATTGGATTTAAATGATTTGCCGCTAATATATTCATGCCATATATTTGATCCCCACGTCATGCGAAGTGTTGGTTCTTGCGTTACGCTTAGCTAATCAGGAAATAATTAAACCCAAGGAGCTTTCTTGTGTTTCAGTCACCAACTGGTCTTCCGATGAACATACAACCAGAAATGCCCTCTTGTGTTTTAAGTCCCCAACGGGCCTTCCGATAATGGGATTATTAAAGGTCTTTTGTTCACACATGCTTTTATTTTATTTTTTTAGAAATTTCTGTCAGTTACCTTTTTTTTTATTACAGCATCTGTCAGTTGTTAATTGTCCTACAGAAAAAAATTAAAAAGAACAGACCTCACAAGAAATAATAAAACTCAACTAACTGGATTTTTGTGTGCTCATTTATATATATACTAGCATGGGTGCCCGGCGTTGCCCGGGTGTTTGGAGGTGTATGCTGAGCAAAAAAAAGGGGGTAATTTTTTAAACTTTGACCCCTATTATGACCCCTGAAAATTTATTGTTTTGGACTCAAATCAAGTTATTAAGTTAGATCCATGTCCACGGAAGCTATATCTAAAATTTCAAGTGTGTAGACCCAAAATTGTCGGAGAAGTTTTGTAGAGTTCTCAAAGCTCAAATCGTTGAACTTTGACCCCTTAATCGCCAAATTTCTGGCTAAAAACCGATCACATAGATTTTTCCAAATCTCAGTACCCTGTATATCAAATTTCGAGTCTGTAGACTAAAAATTGACAGAGTTATTTCGTAGGGAAATGTACACAGACACACACACACACACACACTTTCACTTTTATAGATATATAGATTTAAAATTTGAGTCTGACAGAATGACAAAATTATATTGCAAACCGATATATTAAACAAACGAACTTCAAAGAGACAAATGAACACATAAGTAAAAACAATTTGTATTAGAAAACATTTATTATTCCACGTCTTTTTTTACAGACCTGACGACTGAGGTTCGCTCTTAATAAAAATTGTTTTTTATAGTCTTAATTTTGACTTCCTTTTTCATAAAAAACTAAAAAAAATCTAGAAAGAAAAGAAATTTAATTTTATTTTTTCATTAATTTCTTTCTGTGCAAAGCAATTCTTTCAAACTTACTCTGTTTCCAAAATGTTTTTATTTTATTCCCCTCCCCCTTCATTCATTTTCCTCCGCATCCTGGCAAGTATTAAAATAAACCATTTATAATATTTATTTATGGATTTATTTACTTATCATTTCTTTTGTATCGGTAAATGAATTCCATTTAAAAAAACTGTAAAAGTCACATTAAAGGTGATTAAGTTGGAAAGTAAGTAAAAATTTACCCTTTTTACTTTTATACGATTTCTGATCACTTTGAAAAAGGTGTGTGTGTGTGTTTTAAAAATGTTTTTTAACTGCTATAATCTCATTTATATATATATATATATATATATATATATATACATATATATATATATATATATATATATATATATATATAACAACGTGAGTATTCATATCGTGGGTTTGTATTACTGTACACATAGATTCGAAAAAATAGTCAAAAAAAAAATATAAATAAATGTTATCAAAGGCAAGATGAGTTACTTTTCTACCTAACTGGATATATTTTTTGTGTTTTTATTCAATGTAATATATTTATTCAGCTCGAAAAACATACAGTGTTTACCGATGTGTTGGAAAATTCAAGATGGCGTCTCACACCCTCTTTAACACCGTAAGTTTGGGAAAAGGTGTTATAAATAAAAAACTATACAAAATACTATTAAAAACCCGCCGAATATATGTCAACCTATGTCCCGGTAACATATATTGAGCGAGTTTTTAACAGTATTTTAACAGGGCACATCGTAAAAACTGACCCATTAATTTTCCTGAAGTAAAAACTATATAGTTTTTAAACTTTTAAAACTGTACATTATAAAAAGAAAACTGTTAGAGTGATTTTTTTTTACATGGGTGTCACCACTTATCAAGGCCCAGAGGCCACTCAAGGATAAGGGTTAATAGGTATACATTAGTCATTGTGATTTTAGCATAGTAAACAGTGGGAATTTTGTAACTTGGATTACTTGAAAAAGAAAACTGTTCGAATGATTGAAAATGAAAACAAAATAACAATGTAAATATATTGATAAGAAAAAAACAAAAACAAACGAAGTTTCCGTTTCAGGAACCCGAGTTTAATTTTATGTCGTAATCATTCAACTCGTTAGCGGTTTTATTCAGCGATTAGGGATAACCATACGACATATCTAATTACCAAAGCGATTTTTTAAAAAAAAATTTTTTATTAAAACTAAACCTGTTTAGTTTTAATGAACCAATTTTTTTAAATCCAACACTTTAGTTATTTTGAGAGCGTGCAACTGCACCCGAAAGGTTGATTAGGAAACTCCCAATCCTTTTATGACTCGAAAAAAAAAGGGCTTTTTATCGGCTTAAATGATAAACTAATGTTAAATATTAGTATTTAATATAATGACATATCAATCTACACAATTTGCCATCGATTCTGAAATAAAATGAAATCCTGACATTGTGATCATTTTTGCAGGTGTTATGTGCCAAATATTGAAATAAGAATGTTTAAATTCAATTATTGTAATTTAAGTCTTTAATTTTAAAGTCGATTTTATTTATAAAATATCTTTTTAGAAATCAATCTCAAAAACAATCTGAACAATAAATCTCTTTTGTTATGGCTAAGTTTTTGTCAAGGGTAAAAATTATAATAGACAAGTATTCATCCATGATGACATTTTACCGATTTCCTGGTTTACAGGTATTCTTGCTAAATTTCTTCGAAAGAATAGTTTAACATTCTGTAAAAGTACCTTCCGTTTTTTTGTTGTTTTTTTTTTTGTACTTCTGCAGAGAAGGTAAAAAACCGATAAAAACTGGATATATTTTTCGTGTTTTTATCCAATTTAACATGTTTATTCAGCTCGAAAAGAATATAGTGTTTACCGATGTGTTGGAAAATTCAAGATGGCGTCTCACACATTCTTTAACACCGTAAGTTTGGGAAAAGGTGTTATAAATAAAAAACTATACAAAATACTATTAAAAACCCGCCGAATATATGTCAACCTATGTCACGGTAACATATATTGAGCGAGTTTTTAACAGTATTTTAACCGGTTTTTTATTTATTACACCTTTTTCCAAACTTACCGTGTTAAAGAGAGAATCGGCCGCCATCTTGAATTTTTCAATACATCGGTAAACACTGTATGCTTTTCGAGCTGAATAAACATGTTAAATTGAATAAAAACACGAAAAATATATCCAGTTTGGTAGAAAAGTAATTTATCTTGCCTTTGATAACATTTATTTGTTATATATTTGTTTTTTGGCAACTTATTCGAATCTATGTGTACAGTAATACAAACCCGAAATGAATTTAAGACCACGAGTGAAATGAGAAAATGAAGAAAATCACATTTACTGTGTGTGTTTACTGTTTATGTAGTCAGCGGGTTTGGTTGCCATAACAACGTAACGGTAGTGAACGTGTGTGTGTGCGTGTGTGCGCGTTTCGTGTAGTTTAGTTTCGTATAATAGTTTCGTATTTTTTTTAATTTGTAAATAACAAGTTATTAAAAAATTAAACCCTTCCAAGATGGACAATAAAAAAGCCATAATATTTTATGGTAAAGGTAAGAGCGTAGAAACGATTGTTTTTTAGGAGATGTGATTATTGGATTAACCAATCAGAAATCGTCTGTGGCACACACATCTCTGTTTTTATAGATATATATAGGTCGAGGTAATTAGTTAAAGAGATTTAATATAATGTGATATATAGATAGATAGATTAAATGTTAAATAGATTTTGTAAATAGTACAGTTGAAATGATTAGAATATTTCCAATATGTAATAAGGTCGAGGTAATTAGTTAAAGAGATTTAATATAATGTGATATGCAAATGAGCATAAGTCATTCGATATGGGAGTGGTTTGTAGAATAGTATATAAAGAAATTAGGCAAATATTCTTATGTCTCCTATAACAGAAACATCCTAAAATGGGTTCTAATGTTTCTCTACCAGGAGAGATCTACCCTCTTACCTCCTTTATATTTCGTTGATGATGGAGAGCTGTACACACAGACAGAAACACACGAACCCTATTACTTTATAAATATATATATATATATATATATATATATATATATTGATAAATAAATATATTCCATTATTCATAATGATTGGTTAATTAGTTTTGAAATAAATTAATACGAAGAAATTATACATAATTTTTATTCGACCTTTCGAGCAATCATTTCCCTATTCTAATCTCAACGTTTTCCTAAAGAACGTTATATATATATATATATATATATATATATATATATATATATATTATTATTATTATTATTATTATTATTATATAAAACTGGACGTCTGTGTGTGTATGTGTGTGTGTATGTGTGTGTGTGGTCACGAATAGGCTCGTATATGGTTGACTATTTTAAAAAACCGATTACATATAATGATAGAAGATGTATCAAGGATCAGGAATGGGTATGTTTGATCTGGCTGAACGGTGGTTCATAAAAATTGTGGGGTCTGCGTTCGCGCAAGGCCCCCAAAGTATGGAAATAAAAAATGAAAAAAAAAAAAACGTTTACAAGGGTTTTTGATATAGATGTATATAAGAATACTTTGAGAAGTATGTTTCAACTTAAATATGGATGGTATAATAAAATTGTGGAGTCTGCGTTGGCGCCTGTACTCCATGGAAATATGGCACAAACTTTAACAAAGACTTTTCGTATCTATTTGTGTAAGTATACTTTGATAATTAGGTTTCAGTTTGAAGAAATATGGTATAATAAAATTATTGGGTGTTCGTTCGCGCCTGGCCTCCATAGAATGTAAATATGTCACAAAGTTTAACAAGATCCTTTAAAAGGGATGAGGGTCCACAATAACACTTCAATTTTAATTCACGTTAGCTTCTATTTATTTTTTTGAGTTGAATCATATTGTGTGGATTAAATTCACCTCATAAATTCACGTTCTTATTAAAGTGAAAGCCAAAAAAAAAAGACGGAACTTTAGATTATTCTCGACACAAATTTTGCATAACTGTTTTTTCCTTCTCCACTTGCCCGTGGCACTCTTTCGAAAATAGATAAATAATAAAACATAAGAACGTAACTTTTTATCGTGTTAAAAGAAGGAAAAAATCCTGCTCACATGATTACATGTCTTTTTAAAAACATTTACATAACCTTTTTATTTTTATTTATATATCTGTTTAAGCGGTTTTTTGTCAGTGTACTAGAAGGTATTCGGTTGATTACAACCCTGTCTGCGTGTTCTTTACATTACAATAGTACAACTCTGAATCCGACGGTGCAATACTACACTGTTAAATACTGTAAAACTCAAACGAAGCTGTTCTGCTTGAAAAGGGCGCTATTTCTTCTTATTCATATTTATATCGATTCTTTGTTTTAAAAAACTAAAGTAATTACGTGTATATATATATATATATATATATATATATATATATATATATATATATACATATATATCCCTACGCGCTCCGCCAAAAAAGCACATACAAAGGAACGGGTGAACCGGAAGTCAACTGGGTCTTTGACCTGTAAGTGCCTGCTCATTGACCTATGAGGAAGGGTGCGGGGAAAACTAGAAAGCTGATTGGCTAACTAAAAACACAATAGAAGGTTGGTATAAACGCGAGACAAGCACAAAATCCTCGCATAAGCCTAATGAATTCTACTGTGGATGAAACGCGGAATATTCTGTGTAGCTGTATTGCCATATATATTTTATAACTTACTATATATATATATATATATATATATATATATATATATATATATATATATATTATAAAGAGCGAGCGAGAGAGGATCGGACAGGGAGAGGAAGAGGTAAGGGAGGGATAGAGATTAGAGAGAGATAGCGATTGTACACTATTTCATACTGTGTTTGTAATTAAATCAAAATTGAACAAGAAAAATTAATTTAATTCTGCAATTTTATTTTCATCCGATGGACATGATTTTGATCGCAGATGCTCGAAGGATATGACTTGATTAATGCCAATTCAAACATAACAATGACTTTTAATAAATATTCATGTCGCATTCATGATAGGAAAACTTTATGCACGCGTGATGTCATTTCCTTTTGTTTGACTCATAGAAACTATATTGATAATCTGAACTGTTCTGTTTGGAAATCCGTATACATAAACTCTTTTTTCCAGTAGATTCGATGTTCAACTAAATATCCAACCGCCGCATCAACCAAGATTGCGGTTCCTCAATACATCTCTAATCAAAGCTGGGTACTGCGCTCGAACGATATACACATGTGAGATGTATTGGATTTGTAATATTTTTATCCGTGCATGCATTTGTGTTATATTCCGTCTATACATTTTTATAGACGCGTATTTTACGAAGTGTGTGCCAAAATGCATACACTCTTTCAACCGTGGATTTATAAAACGAGTAACAACTTGTAAAATCTACAAAGTTTTATTTATCTTTCAGGTGATAATCTGAAAAGCGAGAGAGTCCGGGTCCGTATGGTAGGTGGTGTGTGGTGGTCGGTCGGACGACTATAGAAGTGTATCGCTGGTTTCCTCCTCTTCTCCCTATCTTTGACTGTGTCTTTGTTCATGCTATCATACTACAATTCCGTTAGTTAGAATTACGGTTTACTCATTTTGATCGTTTCCTTCTATTTAATTATGCTTTGTACTTTTGCAATTCCAATCTATTTCTATCATTGTTTCATGATCTCGAATATTCGATCGGAATATAGGGTTAACGGCATCAGCCGCAATCTTTATTTATTTATTTTTTACATAGGAGGCACTACTTATCAAGGCATGGAGGCCGCTCGATGAAAAGGATTATTGAGTGTACAGGTGTCAATGGGATAATATCGTAGCAATCGTTAGTAGTGGAAATTTGTTAAATTGGATTACTCAAGGGGACGATTCCTCAAGAATTTGTTTACGTTGGACTTGCTCATCTTATTTAGATCTGATTTTGTCTGACTCTGATATTTTCCAGCGTTGTTTCTCACCTAAGCAACCGATTGCTTCCAGGTTTTTAATGAAGATGAGCATGAGCGTCATAAGAGAAGTGTGAGTTCTCCACCATTAATCGACGAAAACGAAATGGTATGAACACCGTCCCAATGAAAATGGACACCAATTCGTGATGCTTTTTTTTTGTTTAATTTTATTTATCCATAAAAATAGAAGAGATGCAATTTGTGTGTAACATCTTTATATAAAAACTTTAATTTCTTCACCTTTCTCTGTCTGTCTTTCTCTTCCACCCCTTCTAGTCTTTCAACATTTATCTTCTTACCACTCTGTCAAATTCGCTCTGCCCATTCTTCCATACAGAAACGATAATAATGTAAGTTATTTCAATCGCCTTAATATATAATAATATTAGAGGTCTCTGAAAAACTGACCGTGTAGACTTCGGAAGAATTATTATTATTATTATTATTATTATTATTATTATTATTATTATTATTATTATTATTATTATTATTTACTCACTAGAAACATTCACACAAGCCATCATCTAAGTTTGTTCTCCGAGAACAACTTGTGGTGTTCCCTGGTGTCTAAGTGACAACAAGTTTCCCCAGATTTCCAGTACTCTCCACCTCTTTCAATTAGCAAAAGAATTTGCGTTATCGCAACAGCCGCTTACCATTGTTTTCTCGTTGGCGCCGACCGTTGGTCTTCACTGTAATTTGAGTGGCAATAAGCCTCCCCAAGGTCCCAGTCCTCTTTGCACATCTCCAGCGGCGGTCTGGCTAGTGCTTTCTCTCCTCGGTCTTTCCCTCCTCCTTGACGCCCATTATTTGGTGTGGTTCCTGTTTATGATGATGCTCACATTATTATTATTATTATTATTAGTAGTAGTAGTAGTAGTAGTAGTAGTAGTAGTAGTAGTAGTAATTTAGACAATATTCATCGAGGGCAACGCCGATGAAGATTATGCCAACTTTGTTGAGGTTGGTTTGTCGTTTTGTTTTATTTTATCTTAACATACATACATAGATACATACATGCGTACATACATGGATACAGACAGAAGGACAATAGCCATTTATTTAATAGAAGATAGCGACACTGGTAACAACATTCAGTCGATGAATAACACGATTCCATACAAAAACTCAATAAATGTAGGCGAGCAAAAAATGGAACTTTTGGAGGTATCGGAATGAGAAATATGCGTCTCTGTTTTCCGATTCCAAAAGCGATTCTTTTAAATTGTTAACTTAATTTTTCATTATTGGTACTAATGATATATATTTATTGTCTTTAAATTATCACTAGAATTAAAATAATAATAATAGCATAAAAAACGATGCAAATTTATTTTACTTGTAAAACAAAATATTTTTTTTTAAATTGCATAAATTCTCTGGGTAACTATTACTAAGAAATCAATTGATTTACATCTTCTGAAAAATGTTGAAAACTTAAACAACACATTTTTCTCAATTTTGTCAAATCAAACAAAACATTGTTTGTCAATGTACTCTCAAACGTCACTGCTAATCAAATAATCCACAGAAAATTGGACATAGAAAAATTAGCAATAGAAAGTTACGTAATTTTGGAATTGTAGAAACATTAAGCAACTATGGAATAAAACTCGACTGAAAACAAATTTTATGATCGTCCTATCAGGGGATATAATTTTAAATAGGAACTCACCACTACACCTTAAACACTATTTAAGTAGTTTTCTATTCGATAGTTTAAATACTGTCAAATTCCTTTCAACTTTCGAACAGTCACGAAGTAATTGATTTTTTTCGAACTATTAACAAAATTTTATAATCGCTGACGTATTTATGAATGAACCCAAATGTATTATGAGGAATGAAATCTGGTAAAAGGATTTTAATTCATAACTTGTTTATTCATATAAGAATTGTAAACGACAATACAAGAAAAGCGTCCTTAAAATGCGTATCTAACTTGGAAAAATCGACTTATTTGCTTTCAAACAAGAGTAAATATTTAAAGATATGTATATTTCTGTGAGAGGCACGTGAATCCCATTCAAAACTATATCCTCCTCAAGAATGGTCTTAACATCTATCTTCAATTTACATTAATTCCATAGATGCTACATTTTCATAACTTGCCAAAATTAGTTCTCCGGTGTCTAATATTCCTAAATTCAATTGAATAAAAATAAAAATATCAAAACTGACGTTGAATGTTTTTGATTCATTTGGGATTTTATTTGTTTTTGTTTTTCTGTTGTTTTAATTACATGGGGAATTTTGTCCGGTATCCTTTTGCTCGGTGTGCTTTTTGCTCGGTCGCTAGCTAGCATTGGCAAAGGAGTTATCAAAAAGCTTGCCTACAAAAACAAGCTGTTGATAATTTCAATGAATTGGATAGTAATAAAAATTAATGAATTCGAACCGGGCGCATCTATATGTGACAACATGTGTTGGTTCATTTCTTCTTTGATTTCGGTTTATATGCCTGTATTTGTTCAGAGGAATTGAGAATTAACAAAAATGATAGATTTAAAACGTTTCACATCTATATGCGGCAACAGGTGTCATCTCATTTCTCTTTGATTTCTGTTTATGTGTCTATTGAAAAAAATTCTGGATAAGAGAAAACGAATTTAGATGGCACTATAAAGCAATAAAATTTCAGGACGAATAAAATTTATTTTTGATAAATAATATTTTTAATTCCGTTCGGCAATTTAAAATTTAAAATAATTTTCAAGTTTCCCATACGCTACGAGGACGCAAAAATAAATTGAAAATTTGCCAATATAAAATGTAAGTGCATTTTTTAAAACTTATTTAAAAGGCATTAAAAATTTGTTTCATGAATTAAAAAATAATTACTGACATATATATTTTTTCTTTTTAATTTTTGTTTTATGCTTAACATTTTAATTTAATGCCATGCGAAAGTTCGAATTGTTTCCTTTGTAAAAGTTAAATACATTCTTTTACTAGATAGAAGAGTTGCTTATATTGCTTTTGTTAACGTTTATTCGTTTTGTATTTATTTTTTCTTCCGTCCTTTGCTTTCATTAATAGTCTGGAAAATTATCCACCAGGCGAGAAGAAATAAATAAATAAGAAAAATAAATGTAAAAATTTAGAGTTGGGAGCGATTTTCATGTGTAAATTTAATGTAAAATGAACCTCCATATTCGAGCTATTCTAGCGTTTTACGGAAACAAAAAGGGTATTTCTTAAAATATTTTTGTTGAGTTTTCTATGAAAATGTGTTTTTTTTCTGGAAATTGAATCTTTTAAAAACCACTCGTAAATTAAAATTATTTTAAAAATTGAAAACTTCAGTAGCCAGAATACAAGTTGTAGTAGATTTGAAAAAAATATATTAAATAAAGGTTTACTATTCGAGATTTTATTCTACATAAACCTCGATTTTTGTGAGGGGGGAGTTTCTCGTTAAAACATTATAAATTATTTGATTTTCTAAAAAAAAATGTAAGCCATCCATTCCTTGGACAATCTTGACTAAAGACATACACAAGATAGCGGCCTTGAACGGATGTAAAAATGGAACGGAACGCAAATTTTAGCGAAACGAAATTAGCGATTCAACTGTACAGTCTAACAAGAAAAAAAAACACACCAGCAACTCAACTGCTGATAACAACTAATAATAAGCGTGTTTTAATTCTTTATTACTCTGTACTTGTTATGAATATGTTAATAATGAAATGAAATAACTAAAAAATAGTGTTTTTGTTTCAACTAAACTTTTGTTTCAGATAATACTTTAATAAGCAAAAGATAACGTAAAAATTGAATTTCCTCGCCCTATTTATTCATAATGACAAAAAAAAACAATGAAATGAAAAACTAACAAATTTTTGTTTTCGTTTTTTTTTTTTATATAAAATGGGTGAAACAATAAATGAACAAAAAGAAGTTACCAAAGCTAAATTACTATTTTATCTAACTAGATAAGTTTGTTGTGTTTTGATTTAGTTACATTTTTCACACTACTTTTATTCTTAAGTTAAAAGACATTAAAATGTATTTGTTTTGTATTCTGGGAGATTACATTATTTTTAGTTATTTCATTGCATTGTTTTTGTTTTATTTTGCATTTCATTGTTTTGTTTTGGGTAATTAGGCAGAGAAAAGACCATGGTATCTACGTTCTACGTATTTTTTATTTATGAAATTGTTATGTTAAACTACAGTCGTATTTGTGAAACTACAGTCCTATTTGGGAAAAAAAAACGAAAAAAGTGTCTTTGTTTTTCATTTCATTGTTTTGTTTTGTTAATTATACAGATAAAGGACGATGACATTCAATTTTTACGTTATCTTTTGTTTATTAAAATATTATGTGAAACTACAGTCTAGTTGAAACAAAAATCATATCTTAGTTATTTATTTCATTATTAACATATTCATAACAAGTACAGAGTAGTTAAACATTGAAACACGCTTATTATTAGTTGTTATCATCAGTTGAGTTGTGTTTATTTTTTCTTGCTAGATTGTACAGTCGACTCGCTAATTTCGTTTCGCTAAAATTTGCGAGTTTAAAATTCCTACTTGTGAGACATCGGCTTGAGGTTATTAGCTGGTTCGATGACTACGTCCCTTGTTGAGACGAAGTAGGTCCATTCCAGAGTCGGATTTCGCCGCGGTTTTCTTGATCTGTGTTAGTTAATAGAAGTGCTTGTGTGCTGGGCGCTTTCTCAGGTAGCAGAGTGCTTTCCTCGCATGCAAGAGGCTCGAGTTTTGAATTTTAGGTTCGGATATGTCTAACTGATGAGCCCAAATGAGGGCGAAACCCGAGTGTTGGACTTCCAGTGTTGGTTTTGTAAGCCGCGACGCTGTTTGACCGTGAAAATAATTATATATTATTATTATTATTATTATTATTATTATTATTATTATTATTATTATTATTATTATTATTATTATTATAAATGTATTTAAATAAATGCAAAGATAAAAACTAAGGTGAATTTATTAACCATTCTGAGATCAGATAATTCTATAAATATCGACTGTAAATAGCATTCTTTTATAAAATTATGTTGACTTCAACAATCAATATATTTTTGTGCTAAAGAAGAATGTTTCAATTTCAGATGATATTTTATTATTTTAGACAATCTCTTGCTATGAGAGAATTTTTTCAGGAGAAACTTATTCTAGAATAGACATACAATAGAGTATTAAAATAATTCGATTTGAGATCCGATTCCTCTGTAGCATACTAAAAATGAAATCAAAGTCGGATTATTTTGAGAGGTTTAAAACTTAAAATAAATTTTTAGAGTTTGTAAAAAATTTTGTTTCACCCGTCCGTATTAAATTTGGAAATAGTGTCTTCATGTATAATTTTCATAATCTAAACAGGTTCTGTTCATCGATATGATGATTAATTCGGAATTAGTTAATCATGTACGTCAACATACATACACGCATACACACTACAGATATATATTTTTACCTCAATAATTATACATAGATAGTGTTCGAAATAATAAAATAAGGTATTCACATTTTGAATGATGAAAAAATACTATTTATAAATGGAATAGCTCCGAATAAAGAAACAAATATAACTGAAGGAAACATGTTTGCAGATTTCAAAATTAACGACTATTATGTTCATATAACGCTAATAAGTTAAGGTGTAAGCACATTTTTTGGATACTTTCTCTCTCTCTCTCTCTCTCTCTCTCTCTCTCTCTCTCTCTTCTCTCTCTTTCTTTCTCTCTCTATCTCTCTCTCTGTATATATATATAAATATATATATTCAAACTTTGAAATATATATATTACACACACACATACACACACACGCACACACACACACACACACATATATATATATATATATATATATATATATATATATATATTCAACCTTCAAATCCAATAAGCCTCCATTGTGTTACATGCGTAAGTAGATTTGTCTTGAGTTAAGGGCCCACACATGGAAAAAAACAGTAAAAAAATAAAATACGAGTGACCGCGCACGTATGTAAAAAGTTTTGTTTTGTCGATTGTTTTTTTTTTTTTCGCTCTTGATCGCACATGGGCATAAGCACGCATTTGTTGAAAACGAAATATGCAAACGTCTCGTTTAACTTTTGTCCAGGAAAATGTTACAAAGTGTTGCTTCTCAATAAATACTCTTGTCAACTTGTTTTAACAAACATTGCACAGCGTAAAACATATCCCTCACTAAAATATATACCGTTGTAAGATAGCAGTGTCAAGGCTACCGCAGCTGAGAGCAAAAAGAAAATGATAAGCATCACGTTCTGATGTCCTCTGTCTCTGAACATGTGGCAAGCAATTATGTGTCACGAACAATATATTTGCAAAGTGATAGTAATATCGTTGCTGCTACAACTGTACACGATATGTTTTGTATTTTCTATGCCTAAGCGTTTTTCAATTTCGTATGCAGCGACTTTGCTCTCTGATCCGAGTATTTGGTTGCTTGGTTGTTTTTGTTTTACGGCATATCAACCCCTTTTACGTCATTTAATGCCGAATCCAGTGATTTTGAAGAAAAAGTTTTAATAGAATACATTTGGGTTTTTTTCAAGTCAGCTTCTATTTAACCCATAGTTGGGGCCCTAACAGATACGACCACTCCGGGTCAGAGTGTACCTGGAAGCAATGGCAATTAAAGGGTGGATCCACACTCCCCAAAGTCCGCAAGCTGGGTCCTCACCATCGGATATAGTTTAAGGTCATATCCAGGACCAATCTGAGTGTTTGGAGTGTATCTACAACCTTGTATGCATAACAAATATATACGACGAACCGGGTAGACGTCACGTAGATCCTACTGACGCTCGATCATCGTAGGCGCTGTGAAGAAGTCATATTCACTCAACAAGAATAATAATAGCAACATCTACGCAAGTAAATAATTGAATATGGTGTATCTCCTTCCGGTAGTGCTCTTAGATATGTTTTGTAAAAACATCTTAAAAAATACCATTTCTTTCTTATAAATGAAAAGAAGAATTTTACAGGGGAATTTTTTACGTTGAACCGACCAAGGAAGGTAATAAAATCTCAGAAAATCATTTCTTCTCAGCCAAAAAACAAAAAAATAAAAACAGATTTATTATCATCTCGAGAAATAGCTGAATAGTAGAGCATTCGGCTATAGATCAAATGATTCCTTGTTCAAGCCCGGGAATATCTTACCATTTTATGTTATTTTTTCTTATTAATGAGTTCAATTTACGATAAAAGAAGAGGTGCCATTTAAAAGCGCCGAAAATCATTTGTTTTTTAGGATATTTTTAAACTAAACATTAATCAGATGTGACTTCTCCAAGGCATTCATCATCAAGCCCAAACATCAGCTGACGTTATACTGTAAACAATCACAGACAGAATTTGATGAGCGACATTATCATTATTATTTTTTTATTATTTATTTTATTTTGCGAATAAGTTCACCGGACAAATTATTCCTCATGATATATAATATTGAATTGAGAATTGATTCTATAACAATACGTACGCAATCTGCATAAAATTGAAATATTGTTTAAGCGTATTGTACGACAGTGCAAACACAGGGCTTCCGGCTAGTTATCTAATAATTTCTATCCACCTTCTAATGTATATGCCTAAACAAGATATTCTAATATGTGTATTGCTAGACTTCGCACCCATATTTTGTTACCTTGCAGTCGCTTCCTCTTCCGATGAGAAGCATTAGGCTTCGAAATAACTGACGAAAAAAGCTCTAATAAACTCTACACATGTATTGTACTTTTTTTATTTCAAATTGATCAATAAATTTATATGCTTCAGTACATATTTTTCTATCATTTTCGCTCGTATCTAAGCTCCACTTGTATGTCGATCTTTATATTATATCAAAAAGTCTCTATTTAAAGAATCCTGATTACATTTTGACCCTTTATATGATGATTGCAACGTCTTGTCAGACGAGTGCCACTCCCTCAGACATTTTAAATCCATGAGCCCAAATGTCTGAGGGAGTATCTATACAAATATGATGTTAAAGAGTCTTAGCTTTGTACGACAGCTAAGTCTCTCTCTCGGTTCAAAATGTTGAGATCCAGCAACAAGCAACAGCAAGATAGCCAGCAACAAATTAAACTGCAGACCAGCTTAATGCGGGTACTGGTCTTCCGCTTTATCGTTTTTTTAAATCAGAGATTTGCTTCTCCTAGAAAGGTTGCCTTCACCACGGCTTACGGGAGCCCTCTCTACCCCAATACACACACACACACACACACACACACACAAGTATATACGGTGCTAGTTGGCCGTTGACCCAGAAAAAGAGTTCATTCGCCCTAATGACCGTTTATATATACACCCAAATACACACATACGCACACACACACACACACACACACACACACACACACATATATATATAGTATTATGTTGGTGCAAAAATAATTACTATTGTTTTTTGACGTTTAACATCAAGTCAAAAACGACATGAGTTTTTCACAAACCTAATATATATATATATATATAAATCTAAAACCTACGTAGTAAATGAATATCGAATTAAAGAATAAATCTGTTTTTAACAGCACCCATATTCTTCTTTTCCCACTAATGTTTTGTCATTATGCGTTCTTTCTCTTTGTTCGTGGTTTCTCTTTTGTCATTATCACCCATGATGTTACCTTTACAAGAAAAAATCAAACGTTTTCCGCCATCTTGAAAATATATAAGTATTTTAATCGATTAAGCCATTCGCAAATTATTCTCGTTATTTCACATGTGTTTGGTTTTCTTACGTACAGTTTTGTTCCTGTTTTCCCGCATCGAAAGAACTGTTGTCTGGCTAATGGCAATTAAATTTTGCTCGTCATAAAAACGGGGGCGACGAAAAAGCACGCAAATGAAATAGTTAAAGAAAAGCGCGGGGACTTGAAGGTTTGAGCCATGGGAATATATTTGGAGACGAAGCCTCATTAGCAGCGTCTAACAAATAAGAGAATATTTTATATCTATTTATAATTGCCCCCCCCCAATCTATCCATCGATCTGCTGAGACGCGTTTAAAAGAAATATATAAAAAATAAATAATCATTACCTATGTTTACTTAAATATAGACAAGCGTTAATGAATGTCTACTTCATTCGTTAAGTAATTTAATTGTATACTCGTATATCAGGGACATAAAAATATTTGGAAACAGCATTTAAGGACGCCAGATAGCTTTGAAAAAATAGACGTTGCTTCAAAACGTATTGTTTGTATTGTATAAGTCATGGACAATAAAAATGTTCTATGTATCCACCCTGCTTAATATTAGAGGTACATCAACTAGTACTAATTTGCTTATAAAAATTCACATAGCAAACTCTTATTATTAGGGCTGTAACAACAGCATATTCTTGTCATTGTTTTGACTCTTGAGTATATATCCGTTAATATCCTCGGATGAGTTTTACAGTTGATTAAGTGTATCTAACTATGTCGGATATATACCCGAGTGTGAAAAGAATGAAAATAATATGCTGTTGTCACAGCCCTACTTATTATAGATTACATTATCAACTTTCTTAAAGTTTTTTTAGGTTTAATTTTTTCTTTGTTTTTCGTCCATGATATTAAAACTAGGATTGCAGAATCGGAAGTTATAAGGTTTCTAAAATATTCGACTTCGATTCTTTATTTTAAAGTTGTCCAATTACAGTTTTTATTTATTTTCTTTTCGTGAATTCTTTGGAGTTCAAAGCATATCACTCGGACTCCAAGCATTCATACGAATACAGTTCTGAGTATAATACGTTTATGACCTCAAATTGTTACCGACTGCTACCTCAAGGATTCTATAAACTCCTACTCTTTCTTTCTTTCTTTCTTTCTTTCTCTCTCTCTCTCTCTCACACACACTATATCTCTCTTCTATGATTAACAAATATCCGTTTCCGATTCTTTATTCAAAAATGTTCCAACATTCAAACAGTCCATTGATTCTTCTGAGTCTGAAAAATTTAACCTTGATTCCTAACTTTCTTATGTGTTATTTCAACTGCGACTCCAACTCCTTTTAAATCCTGTGAATCTTTCCGATTCCGCATAGACTTCGTAACCTAGTGGGGGATACTCTTTTCTCTTCCTTGAAACCTCTTTTCCACAGAAGAGATGTTGTGAGCCTGTCTCCGCTTTATCGTTATTTCCACAGCAAATTCTCAGCTGAGCTTCAATCTGTGGTCCCCCCTTCGCCAAACTTTCACAGAAAACACTCGTCTAGCCAAAACCACTATCAATAATTTCCTACACTCTTTATCTGTGCCTAAACCTAAATATAGATTCCATGAACAAAGCTTCTTTCTTAGAACTGCACACCTGTGGAACTCTTCTCTTCCGATTGCCTGCATTCCAGCTGACTACAATCTAATTGTCTTCAAGTTCAATGTAAACAAGTTCTTGACGAACCGTCACCCTAATTAATCCAAATAACAAAATTCCCACTACTTATGTTTACTACGCTAGAATCACATTGACTAATGTATCCCCATTAACACTTATCCTCGAGTGACCTACGGGCCTTGATAAGTGGTGATTCCTGTGTAAAATAGAAGTTACCTGTAGTCTCAACGGTATCCCTTTTATATCTTTCGTCTCTCGAAGCTAGCGATTTTATACCTTAATCTTATTTACTAGTCGTCTCAGTAAGGCAAACTTAGACACATGGGGGTTGCTATATGGTTATCTTACCGCCAAGAGGTGTAGATGTGCTTAACAGTAAGTTTGACAATCAAATATAGATGTTATTTATTATCTGAATAATATACATATTTTTATTATCCTTTTCAGGCTGTTTACTATGACAAAAATGGTTGTTTATCAGTTTATCGAAGAAGTGTAATGGCCCTTGTTTGATTTATTTTACAAGAGATGAAAAGGGTAAAATCATCATCTTCATAACAAAATTAAACGTGCATGTGTCTGTATTTTTTCCACTATTTGGACTACGGTTCTCACCTTGCATGTTATTTTTCAAATATTACGGTCTATTCAACTTCTGACCTTGTTCTGGTTTATCGAAGAATATTGTAATACATTATTTATTTAATTCACGAGTGGAGTTTTTTTTTTATATACAAACAATATGTGTTATATTGTGAGTGTTATTTTTGAAATACCAAATATGAGACTATGTTTCGTTGTTCTTATTTAGATGACTGTTCGTATCAGGAAGAGTCTTAGAGTGATAGAGACACACTTAGGAGTGTTCATGTTGTTGAGTGTTCATATGTCTTAAGATGTTCATGTTTGTAAGAGATAGCATATTGGAGACATAAACAGGTATATATAAAGAGAGAGACAGTTCTGTATATATATATAATAGACAGTGTACATGTTACTACAAGAGAGTCAACGGCATGTCATACACAATGAGAGGAGATTTGTTATATAGATAGATAGACCGAGAGTGCGTTTGACATTTACGTTGACAGTTGTACATTTTTATAAACACAAAGTTCATATTAATATTTATGAATATCTTGATAGATAGACCGAGAGATAGTGCGTTTGACATTTACGTTGACAGTTGTACATATAATATAAACACGTTACCTTTTTCGTTGTAATGATGAACACAGAAGATGGCAGTTATAAAAACACATGATGATCATTTATTCTTCGACCGGTCGGACATGATTTTGTATTTCAGGGATTCAAAGTTGTTACATGGTTATTTCTAAACCCCTCTCACTTCCAGAGGGAGCCTTGACTCTAACGGAGAATCGGTCTGAACCTCTCTGCTTCTCTGATCTTACTGATCTAACTCCTCCTAACTAAGTTCGAACTCTTTCCTATATTGAGAAAACACATGTATGTCTGGTCAACGTGGCTACAACTCACGTGTTATCAACATGCGCGATTTGCACGTTTTTTTAAATATTTCTGACGACCAGGAAATATCCCATTCTCTTTGTTGTTTTACAAAGGAATTTAACCTACTTGTCTAATTCTGTAACGCATATTTTATTATGCATTCTTTCTAAGAATGTGAATACTTTCCAGCCAAATTTGTATTTATTAAATATTTTAACAGAACCAACAATTTACTGGACATTCCATTTATAATAACATTCTGTGTTTATTTTAACTTATGATTGGAATTCTCAATTGCAAGTCTAGCTCCGCAAGTTCGAATCCTTGACTATCCTATTTCATATTTACGTTTAACTAATTCCCTATTTCTTTACTTACATAAACAGGGGACAGCCCTTATCATGTAACATATGTATATATAGATGATTATTTGACAGATCTTTCTTCCAGGTATCACGCTTAATTTTCGCAAAGTCATATTTTTCTTCTCAAAGCTACCACAACCGTGATCCATGGAGCGCCACTTTTCACAATCACTAGAAGCACTCTCCAAGCTAGACACATCAATATCGATATCTTTTAGATTACCCTTGATGTTGTCTTTGAAACGTTTCTTAGGTTTGTGTCATGTATGCTTTCCCTGTATAATTTCGCCGTAAAACAGGTGCTTGGGTAATCTCTCATCATCCATCCTTGTTAGATGGTCAGCCCACTTTATCTGGTTACGTATAACCAATTTTTCAATACATGGTACGTCAGTACGCACGAGAACGTCCGTATCAGGTGTAAAAGAGTTCCACTTGATTCCCAGAATATGTCTCAGAAATGTAAAAAAATGTCAGATGTCTCAGTGACTGTAAAATGACTTTATCTGGAGCCGGTTTAGCTAGTCGTAAACGATTAGAAGGAAATCAGTCGATATTCGACGGGAAAAACATTGCGGAGCACAGATGCTTTATTTATTCTATGGTCTGCAAATTCATCGGGGGTCTAAATGCCCACAGTAAAGCAGTACCCGTTGGCGTCCCTCCATCTCGGCATAAGCGTGACTTCTGCAACAAACTGTGTAAGATGAAAGCTAATCTGAATGGTCACATTCGTTCCCACGTTTCCACTACAGCTACATACCTAGAAAATAGGGCTATTAAGCCTGACATAGTGATATGGCACAAGAAGGAGAAAGTAGCAACCCTAGTTGAAGTAAGTGTCCCTAATGATGCTGGCCTTAACAGAGCAGAGAGGAAGAAAATAACAAAATACAAAGGACTTATGCACGACATGAAAAGAAATAGGAATCTTAAGAAGATATCAATCATACCAGTTGTTACAGGAGCAACCGGTCTAATGAAAAAGAATTTCAAAAAACTATCTGGCGAATATAACCGGTGAAACAAATACAAAAGAAATACAATAATAGCACTTAAAGGGACGGTTAGAATCTTTAAAAGATCTCTCGGTTGGAGTAACTAAACTAATGGTAGAATGTTTGGCATCCGGTAGAATGCCTCACCCCCAGGAAAAACAAAGTTATAATAAAATCAAAGCAAACAGATAGAAACTGCATCTTGATCACATCTGTACATGTATATATTTATATGTGTATTAAAAAAAAATGTGTATAAATCTATAGATAAAAAATTAAATGACAATTAAATAAAAAAAAAGATAATTAAGCAAGAATGAATTATAAACGGAATAAAATAAAATGAAGAAAATATAATAACAAAAATGTGCATAAAAACGGGTGATATAATCCACAATAAGGAAAGGGAGAAATGGTCTTCTTCTGTCAAGAAATGGCAATACACCATACACATATATAGATAAGCACATCTAACACCATAAAATAGGTGTAAGGCTGAGGGAATTAATACAAAAATTTGCCACACGTTGATAAAGTACTTGGTTAAATTGGTTGTTGTTTTTGTTTTATGGCATATCAACCTTTTTCATGTTATTCAATGCCGAACCTAGTTATTTTGAGGAACGATTTTTAATGCAGTATATTTGTTTTTTAAGTCGGATTCTATTTAACCCATAGTTGGGACCCTAACAGGTACTACCACCCCGGGTCAGAGTGGATCTGGGAGCAATGGCAATTAAAGGGTGACTCCGTACTCCCTAAGGCCCCCAAGGTACGGCCTCACTATCGGATATAGTTTTAGGTCATATCCAGGACTTTGGTTAAATTCAATTGTAATTACACTATTCTGTAGGTTGAAAGTCCATTCGTTAGTTCCGGTCGTACACAGAATATAACTGCGAATTACTCAGAACTTCTACCAGTTATAGTTGACAGAACATGAGCATGTATATGTGTGTACATAAACATATATACACACATATTGTTTGTATGTAAAGGAAATTCACTCCTAAACTAATGAACCAATCATTATAAATTATGGAGTATCTATTCAAGGCAGCACGTGAGTAACCTGGGCACACTTTATATTCTCAAACTTTAAAACTAGGGCGATGCCTACCCGACCCCAAGCTCGTCTCATCCCCGCAAAAAAATTGCAAAAAAGGAGGAGCGAAACTTTGATATAAAAGGTTTATTATCTGGTCTGGCAGCCATTTCACCGATTGAGATTATCAGTTGTACAAAAACGTGCGGTTGTTTTGCACAAAGCCCACTATAAACAAATCATCTGTACAGACTTTGACAATATAGCTGTTGTGGCGGACCCCATATACTGAAATCGGCGTGAGTATTATCATATAAAGATATACACACCTCACCTTATATATACAAAATGAAATCTCAGTCTATGAACATCTCGGAACGAAAACAATTCAGGTTTCAAACAACAAATTAAATTCCTTGTTTTCCTTACAAAATCCAACAGCAACCGACAATGATGAAACGTGAATAATTCTGGACAGATTTAATATTAATGTTATTTTTTTAATACGGATGTTTTTTTTTTTATTTAGCTCTCATTTAAAAAAAAATTGTTTTTTATTTAGATCTTTTTTTATTGTTTGTTATTTTTCATCCAGATCTCGCCTTTCTTTTCTTCTTTTATATTTTTATCCAAATCTCGTTTTTTTTTACTGCCATTTTTTATCCATGATTTTTGTTGTTGTTCTTTTTATATCTAGATCTCTTTTTTATCTTTTTTTTCCTTTCGTCGTTTGTTCTTTCTTTTTCTGTTATCTTTTTCGATGCATATTTCATCTTTTTATTTCTTTTCTGTTATTATTGGTCACGTTATCATTGGTCACGTCATGTTATTATTGGTCACGTTCAATGCCGCCAAGACTAAACTAGTTTCATTTAATAATTACAAGAAAACCCCTCTACCACCTATAGCAATGGCCAACGACTCTTTATCTGAGAGTACATCTTTCAAACTCCTTGGCCTAACGTTCACAGGAAACATGAGTTGGAACAATTACATTGAAGGCATTGCCAGGGCCGCTGCAAGAAAGGTAGGCTCTCTCTACCGTGCTAGACAACTACTAACACCCGAAAGTATCCTGTATCTCTATAAGGCCACCATTCGCCCATGTATGGAGTATTGCTGTCACATTTGGGCTGGTGCATCTGCTCCTAGTCTCTCGCTCCTTGACAAGGTTCAAAAAAGAGTCGCAAACCTGATAGGCGCTGAACTGGCATCTAAGCTTCAGCCTCTGTCCCATCGACGAAATGTTGCATCCCTCTGCCTGTTCTACAAGTATTTTAGTGGTGAATGCTCTGACGAACTGCAAACACTTGTGCCCCCACGATGTGAGCACCCTCGACAAACCCGACAGGCTGCTAAATCCCACCCCCACACTGTAGAGATACCTAGATGTAAAATATCTTTCTACTCCAATAGTTTCTTCACCAGAACTGCTAGACTTTGGAATTCCATTCCAGGTCCCGGCTTCCTCAACAGTACTGACGTGCAGAAGTTCAAGTGTAACGTGAACTGACATCTTGCTACCCAAATCCCTACATAGTACCCCAGTAGTTGTTGCCCCTGATAGTAGCCCCCTACACCAAAGTGGCAATGTGCCTTGTTTAGGGTGAAAATGTAATAATAAAAAAAATAAAATAAAAAAATTATTATACAGATCTAGTCTTTTCTTATTTTGTTCTTTTTTTATACACTTAATTTTTTTCTGTTTTCTTCCCTATTATTTTTTATCTACATCTCGTAATTTTTCATTTGTTTTCTGTGATTTTTTTTTTATCCGGAACTCGTTCTTTTTTTGTTATTTTTATACGGGCTTTATTTTCTTTTTTTTATTGTAATTTGTTATTCAGATTTCGTCTTATTTACTTTTTTTTTGTTATTTCATGTCATGTTTATTGTTATTTTATTATGTTTTCTTTTTTCTAGTTATATCAGATCTCGTCTTTTTTTTCTGTGATTTTTTATCCAGATCTTTTCCTTTTGGTTATTTTTATGCACAGTTCATTTTTTCTTTTCTGCAATTTTTAAATCCAGATATCGCTTCTTTCTTTTTTTATCCATTTTTATGCAGATATCGTTTTTTTTATTATCCAGTTCTTGTTTTTTTTTTCTTTTTTTGTAATTTTTTTATCCAGATCTCGATTTTTTTCTTCATTTCTATTATTTGAATCTGTGAATTTTCTTAGAATGGTATATCTTTAAATATCTCATAATATTTAAGGAAATATATACATTAGAAAATGTGTAGTCTAATAAGAAAATACATACAGGGTGTATTTTTAAGACATTGTACTTTTCACGGAAAATTCATGGAAAATATTTTTAAGCCAGTGTACTTTTTATGGAAAATTCTATTCTGTTTAATTGTAGATCTCGCAGATAAAATTCTATTTTGTGTGATCTCGAAGCTATCGGTTATTTGGAGTTCAGGTTGGTTTAGCAATTCAGCGTGAAGAGACTGACACTCAAGCAACTTTTGCAAATTGCAAATGATACAATAAATTTACTGGGAGAATCATTTTATGAACGAATAATTTTACCAAATAGACTTATAAACTTGTCACCTCGTTCGTGTGATTTAACTCCATTATATTATTTTCTCGTATAATATGTAAAATCTTACACTGATAGGCTAGACATAATGGATCACTTGGAAGACAACCCCCGACGCGTTATTGCTGAAATACAACTTACTTTTATAGGTTTTGCGAAAATTGGATCTCTAGATTACAAGATATACGCGCAAGCCACTAAACCATCTGCTACAAATTCTATTTAAATTAATAATGGCAAACATGAATTTTGGGAATTTTGAATTCATATAATAAAAAATAGTTTTCTATGATTTAATTAACTTTAACGTTCGCCGCCTCTAAAATCACTCAATATTTAATCTATTTAAATGTAAATAATATATATATATATATATATAATCACTCTATACTTAATTTATTTAAATGTAAAGAATATATATATATATATACATATATATATATATAGATATAAAATCACTCTATATTTAATCTATTTAAATGTAAAGAATATATATATATATATAATCACTCTATCACTCTATACTTTATTTAAATGTAAAGAATATATATATATATATATATATATATATATATATATATATATATATATATATACTAGCATGGGTGCCCGGCGTTGCCCGGGTATTTGGAGATGTATGTTGAGCAAAAAAAAAGTGGTAATTTTTTTAAAATTTGACCCCAATTATGACCCCTTAAAATTTATTGTTTTGGGATCAAACCAAGTTATTAAGTTAGATCCATGTACAATGAACCTATATCTTAAATTTCATGTGTTTATACCGAAAATTGCTGGAGGAGTTTGGTAGAGTTCTCAAAGGACAAATCGTTGAATTTTGACCCCTTAATCGCCAAATTTCTGTCCAAAAACCGATCACATCGATTCTCCCAAATCTCAGTACCCTGTATATCAAATTTCGAGTCTGTAGACTTAAAATTGACAGAGTTATGGCGTAGGGAAACGTACACACACAGACACACAGATACACAGACAGACAGACACTTTCACTTTTATAGATATATAGATATATAAAATCACTCTATACTTAATCTATTTAAATGTAAACAATATATATATATATATATATATATATATATATATATATATATAATTAATCTATACTTTATCTAAGTGTAAAGAATATATTTTATTATAAAATGAGCAATTATTAACAATATAACTGATTTATTCATTTATTTATTGCGCATCTTTCTTAATTGTTGTTTCACGACGTTTCGGCCAACTATTCCTCTGGCCTTCGTCAGGTGGTAAGCGCGATGGGATAGAAACTTCCAATCTCCTAACTGCAGTTACGAGATTCGGAGTTCCTATCCCGTCACGGTTACCACCTGACGAAGGCCAGAGGAATAGTTTGTCGAAACGTCGTGAAACAACAATTAAGAAAGATGAGGATAATAGTCCGCAATAAATAAATTAATTGATATATAACACTTATTTTAATAATGAATTCCAATTAAAATAATAAATATAACTGATGTTTAATTATTTTGGATAATAACACATTAAATACCTTTAAAAAATCTTTAAACGAGTTAGGAAATTTCTCTTGTTTATTTGGATTGTTAAACATGAGTTGGTTTTCAAACAGTTCGTTTTTTAAACAACTTATCAGTACGAAGTCCGTTCACAAACCGAGGTTACAATAATTATCAACAATGCTCTATTTAAAATAATCACGAAATAGTTTGCTGTGTATAGTATTCCTATTCATTGATTTTGAAAAAAAGTTGTTTTTAAGTTCATAGTGAAAAGATGAATTGTCTGCGTAAGTACTCATATTTAATATGTTGATATAAAACATATCTTTTTAACCGTCACACACTTGTAATAACATTTATGGCATTTGCTCCTGCTGTAAATAAGAAAACTGAAAACGATATTAACATGATTTAAGAAAAGCGAAAACCTAGAATAGTAAATATATATATATATATATATATATATATATATATATATATATATTTATATAAATTTAAACCGTGGAAAATTACATGAAACCTCGGAAACATTATTGAATTAATTTAAAATAAAAATTACTTTCGTTTTCCATTCATCTTGACTTGACTCGAGTTCTCTAATAACATCGAACAACCAATTAACCTTTAGTCCGTAGAATTCTTAGACAAAGAAAATTAATCATTACTCAAATAAGTAATTAATTAATCACCTTGTAATTAATTATCGATACAAAGATTTGATTTATTTGATATTTCAATGAATAGTAGTATGAGTTCATATCTCATAGTAATTAAAGCTGACCGAAAGTGTTTATATTTGAATTTATTCATTAGATTAATGTGCACGATAGAAAAAAAATAAATAAGCAAACACTTTCTTGCGTTTCTTGTATTTGTATGCTAGGAAATTCACCACTTATCAAGGTCCAAAGTCAACTCGAGGATAACGGTTTATTAGTGTCGGATGGACGTTGCGACAACGCCCTGATCGTCGGTAATTGTGGAACTTGCTTATGATCTTGTCATTTAAGGTGACGGCTACACCAGAACTTATTTGCATGAGTTTTGAAAACTACAATGTATATAGTCAGCTGATAAGCAAATAAGCAGTATTGTGGTTAATATAATGGTGGTTCTCGGAGATATACGTTGCTCGTGAAATACTCGTTTAGTTTTAGGCATAAATAGTGAATAAGGAAAATTGTTGATAGTTAGAGCTAGACAACTATATGCTGCCAGTGTTTTACAGGTGAGGGCTACCATCAGTAGAAACTTAATCCAGCACCTGCCATGAAAATAAGGATAGATATAAGATAGACGCACAACATCTCTTCTGTGAGCAAGACGAAGAAGAAAACGACCTCGCCACCTAGATTTTCGCATCCTCACGAATTCCATGTTCTTTCTTTTGTACATTATTTAGGATCATTATTAATCATTTAACTGACGACAAGATCGATATTCTGTATCATTTTACACTAATAAAAAGGGGGTTACCGGATACTTTCAGCCGTTTCAGACTTATAGATAATAGGTTGACAAAGGGGAGGCAGCTTTAATAAAGATTGACAGGGAAACCGTGTCGATCTTTGTTAGAGTTGTAAACTAATTTATTTTCACACAAACGAACCTATAGTCATTAAACAGTGACTAACTCCCATAATACGAAAATATCTACGGAGTCAGTAACTTTTTCATCGGCTCCAAAAAAACAACTAATATGCCTGAAGACGGTCGAAGGCCAAACCGACCAAAATGTTGCACAAATAACACTCAGCATAGGAACAATAGTCGGATCAATACAAGTATAATGAACAATCAACCCTCATCTAACAAAACTCAGAACTTTAACATGAAACCTTGTTTTGTTTCATATATAACCGACTTTATTTTTGCTCGACTTATTTAAAAAAAAAATGAACAAACATTCATCAGATTAATGAGTGACTTTACAGCTCTTGACTACTTTCCTGCCTACCTGACCCATTTTTCCCCCGGGGAAAATATAGTCAAACTATTGAAAAACGAGATGTTAACGATGTGGTGTAATTTCCAACCAAGGCTCTCCGGACATTATCTTGATTGATTCCAACCGACCAAAGTCACAGACAAAAAATGTTTCTGTTTTGCTAATTTTCACCAGAAAAAAAAATACTTATTCTATTGTGTTTTTCTCTCAACATAAGCTTCTTGCCTTATAAATACAAACAAACGTAAACAACGTATGAAAGTTTTTCTTTTTTATTCTAGACTTATCTAAAAAAATGTTCTCATCACACAATATATGCGGAGTCGATACTTAAAATTTTATTTAGCTGAGTCTACAGCTTGCTATTTTTGATCAATAACGAGCTTAATGGATATTCGGGGAATAATATCCAGTTAAGATATAACACGAAAAAGACCGTAGTGTTCACCGTAACATAGATGTAGTTCTAAATGGTTTCCATTCGAACACCCAGAGCAGCCCAATAACCGCGGTCTCGACCGCTTCTACGATAACAGAGTTTATGTGAGATTCCTGTAGTTTTTTTTCTCATTAGTGGTGTGCAGGTGAAGAAAAAATAAAAATAAACAAGAAAATGTCCAATATATATGACATAAAGTCTCCATGGAAGCTATGCGCTACGGACCGAATATCGAGCGGTAGTTTGGTGATCCTCTTTTCTTGCTTGCTGTTCGGTGAAAAAGAATAATTCAATTTGGTATCATTCATCTGCCCATAATTCACAAGCTGACAATCGGAACTCTTTCACAAGATTTTCTTTCGTTGTAAAGATTAATTTTTAAAATACATTCTGATTAAAAAGACAATTTTATTTATGTACAATTATCAACAGGAGAAAAATAAAATAAAATATATGTCATATGTTTTCTTTATCAGCAATCTACTTAATAGTAACTTTTCGTTTTTAACGACCGATTATCTTCTTTTTATCAGTCGGTCACTGAACTCTAATTCGCCCTGTGGCTCCTTTTAAAGGAAGAAGTTGGTAAGGTTTTTACAGCTTTCGGTTTCTCATCCAACCAATCCTTGTTCATTACGTCATACTCTGATTCGCCTTGATTGGATAATTGGCTACATCATTTATGCATATCAATTAGGTGATTTTCCCAACATTCTAAACTTTTCCATTATCTGGATTCCCACACAAGCTAAATCTCAGCCTTGACTTAGGGTCACTTCAAGACAAAACATGGTTAGATAACTCACAACAATCCTATTCAGAAAACAATATGCTTAATGCTCCCGAAATTATTTTCATATATTTTGTATCAGCGATCAAGCCGTTTTTAACCAGCAAGGTCATCCGCTTGTCTCCCGGAATTGCTAACATAATTAAAAGCTCCAATTTTCCCGAAATAGGAACTTTCTGCTTTGGTTTTTCTTTCTTTCTTTCTATGGTAAATCTGTTAATTAATTAACTTCCACGTGAATTATCAAAAAGTGTTGCTTTTTATGAAGACAAATCTCCATTAGAGGACATTTTGCTTTATTGTAATTGCCGACCTACTCTATATTGGAAACTATTTGATAAATGTATCTTAATTCATTATGAGAATTATATATATATATATATATATATATATATATATATAATGTGTGTGTGTTTATATAATATTATATATGTCAACATAAAATTGTACGTATCTATTCTCAGTATTTACTTTGACAATGCTCGATACGTAAAGTAGTGGTGGATAGTTGTTGTTGTTTCATCCAATGTCAGTTGGCGCAGGCGAAACGTGAACAAATTTCGATTGTTAGAGCCATTGCAGCAACCAGCTCAGTTCCTGCCAGACCAGTTTCCTCTTCAATACATGGACGTCCAAATCTCCTTTTTGCGTCTAGTCTGAAGTAGGAGCTTTCCTGCCGGTTTATCATGGCGACTAATATGGCCGACAAGTGCTAGACCCCCGTGTCTCAGAATATTGGAAACACGAAGTAGGGACCCATACGATGACTAGTATGTTAGGTGAATTTTACAGGATATGTTGTAGGCTAGTCGAAGCATTCTTGTATATTTACTATCGATGTGTTTTCAGTGTGATTCTGAGCTGTACAGAAGAATTGACTCTATGCAGGCTTTGAAGATATAGGTCTTGGTTTCTTTCCTGATTGGAGATTTTCATACTTTCTCTAGCGCGATCCTAACATTCATATCATGTTTGCTTTTGGAATAGTCTCCGAGGTTTTTAAAGTCGTTAACACAGTCAATTTCTGATCTATCTGATGAAAGCAACGATGCGTTAGAAAATCAGTTTAGATGCGTGTGCTTTGTTTTGTGTGCACTGAGATACAGCCCAACGTCTTCACAAGCTTTCTCGACTCGTTTCAGAAGATCCTGTACAGACTCAACACAATCCTCAAAGAGTGCAATGTCTTCAGCATAGTCCAAGTTTGCTAGCATTTGAGCACGGTCTCTACTGCTACGGCGTCGATTCAAAGTAAGGTCATCACTACTAGCGCATAATCGAGAACACTTATGAATAGAAAAGGAGCAAGCGGGTCCCCCTGAAAAACTCTTGTGTCTATCTTAAATTCATCTGTATGTCCTTCAAGCGTGATCATCACAGCGGAGTGTCTTTGTACATCACATGAATTGCGCTGACAACTCTTGTGGAAATTCCATAGGTTGCCAGAATTTCAATCATTTAATCACGATTGATGGAGTAAAAAAACCCTCGGAAAGCGATGAAAATTATGACAGCCTCCTACTTATGGTTTTTAGTTCCTCGAAGCGAGAAAAAGGGATGTGGTTGACCGTCCCTTACGGAACTCATTCTGGTTCGGACGCATACTTTTTCGCAATAGCCTGATCAAACCTAACGAGTATAAAATGCGGGAAATTCTGTGTATCTTGATGGCCATAAACATATTTCTAACTTATTATTATTATATATATATATATATATATATATATATATATATATATATTTGGTACCACCAACTAGCGAGGAACGGCTCTTTAGTTATGTTCGACAATTTACTACACTTGCAGACTCAAACAAAATATCTAGATAGCGAAGCTAAAATTGCTCCAGGATTAGGAAGGCTTGTCGATATTCCGATCTTTTCCTTCCTCTTGTTTATCTATTTACCATGCATAGAAGTACCCTTCTATGACTTCATCCCTTCCCCCCACGGTTGCCCTACTATTCTTGTTTTACTAGTACAGTAGAACCCCGGAATACGGCATTAAAACTTATTAACAAAATACAGTACAGTATATAATACGTATGTATATAATGAAATAACATTGTAAATAACACCGAAAGGCGGGGCAAATACCGTAAGCAGGGTCCGGAAAAACATCGTATTCCACATCGTAACCTGACAAAAACGTATCCTAGGGTGACCGTATCTCGGGGTTCTACTATACTTCAATTGAACGTGTTCTAACAATCTTGATGTGTTGATGCACCCTCAAGATAAATACTCCATACACACCGTCCTTTACATGAAACCATTTTTATTAATACAAACTATTAGTCGATGCATTTAAGAAGACAATATTGCACCAGCAATGCCTCTAGCCAAATATCATAGGGAATGCTCTTATAAAATCTGCAGTTTATTTACATAAAATCATTTTTTCCATACTTTATCAAAAGAGTTAAATTAGAAGAACAAGGAGTGTAGTTTGTTTTTTTATTCGTATCTAAATGTTGCGACATAAGAAGCTGTACCTAGCGCCAGGTGCAACATTCACCTTATTTGATTTAAGTTGACTTCATGCGAAAAAAGAGATGTTAGGTAATATAAAATTAACAACGGTTTCCAATCAAATAGGTATTTCGATCATAAGTCAACTGGATTACGTTTGTTTTTGCAATTTCCTTTTTTACAATAAGGTATCGATGTCCTTTAGCACTCTGCACCTGATACTCTCAAATAATCACCCACCTCGCATTAACCAGATTCAACTTAGTTTTTTCTGCGAGAATCTAATACAAACTGTTGTATTAACTGGTAGTCGACATAGTAAAAGTGTCTGAATGCCAAAAAGCATAGTAAAGTATAACGGCCACTTACGTTGAAATAGTAAATAAAACATGCATGCTGGAAACTTCTTCACAAACGTAGTGTGAGAATTGCTGGTGATCTGACATATTATGGCGCCTAAAATGTCTTACAATTCGTATTTACTAGCTTAAAGCTTAATAATATGGCCACCTTTTCTACTTGGATAGGTGGACCCACAGAATCACGAAACTCTGGCCCATTCATCAAGGGCATGCAATATAGCTCTGGTCTTATCCGAAATAAAGCATCTCAGAATTTTGTTTCCAAATAATTCTGCTCTTCAGCAAAACGCTACTTATTGTAGGTATTTCTGAAAGCCCCACAATGTATTAAAGGTATTTTGAACTCGTTAAAAAACTCTACAGCTAATGTTTCTAGAAACATGAACATTCCCAGCATGTTCAGATATGGGAGAACATGTGTTACTGAATTTTATTGTTTACGTAATTTTTTTTATGTTAGATTGGTATACTCATTTTTGTTTCTTTACATACGGTTGATATGATTATAGGGTTTTCGATATATATTATAAACATTCTTTTGACTACATCACTCAAGGAAAAGCCTTCTACGATACCAGAAACCATGTGTGCATGTCCTGTAACTCCGAGAGATTTTTTCGTATCCCTGCAATAAAATACACGTGATAAGGTTACATGTAACTTACAAAAGATGTTTTAATTCATGTCTTTTTTTTTTTTTGGATACTTCGGACTACTGTTCTTATCTTATCTTATAAGAGTGTCACTACATATCAAGGCATGAAAGTCATTCGAGGATAAAGATTAATGAATATAAGGTGATAGTGTAGTAATTGTTAATAATGGAAATTGATTAATATGTGATTATTTAAGGGACAGCTCAATAAGAACTTGTTTACATTGGAGTTGAATGGCTATATTGTAGGCCGCTGTAAAGCAGATCAGCGGAACAGAATTCAACAGGTAAGCAGGAAAGACCTTTTCTTCATGGAATCTGTGTTTAGATTTAAGCACAGATAGAGTGGAGTAAAATTATTGATTGTGGTTGTAGCTAGTTGAGCATTCTTTGTTACAGTATGGCAAGAGGGGGCACAGATTATAGCTCAGACGAGCACTTGCCATGAAAATAACACTAAAGCAGAGACACCTAAAATATGTTCATATATGGGTTATAGTCAGCCAACGCACCTACCAACCTCCGGCGCGGAGCCACCGGTAGCGGTGACAAGACAAACCAGTTCCTTCGCTTTTTTCTCTCATGTCTATTTCTCACCTGTGCATGCACTTTTTTTTATTACTCAAGTCGGATTTTTACGCATAATTTCCAAAATGTTATGGTCGATTAACCCTCCGACGTTCTTCAAGTGTATCCTGTTAAACTCGGGAATCTTTCTGTCAAACTCAGGAATATTTTTGTCGAATTCGGAATGTCTACGGTATTTCGAAGCACTTTTTTTTTTAAAAATTAGCAAAGATAGCATATTCTTTGATTTCCTCGGTCGTAACTGGATGGAAGTTATATGTAATCCGCAAATGTATTTTAATGTAGCTTGCACTAAAGATTGAACTTTCAACCTCCAGAATAGTATAAATTTACGACTAAATATCTTACCACATAGTTTACTTATTATTCCACGTATTTTCGTGGTGTTTTTTTATAATTAATAATTTAATGAGTAATGATTGTAATATTTTTTTTTCAAAATGCTATTAAAATAATTATTTTTCAAATAAACAAAAATACGCATAGTAGGAGACAACTAAAAGTAACGGCTAACCATCGATGAGTAGATACAGCTTGTGAAATATTAATATAGAATCAGACATGATAGCCGAGAACATTGTTAAATGTTTTTATGGTACTTCATAAACAATCAGTGATAATTCCTCAGCAATCAGTGCGACGGGGTGCGACGCTGCAGCGTGAGCATCCCTGGTTTATCATGCCAAGCTATAGTTCTGTGCAGATTTCAGCGCTCCACTTTTCAAAACTTTATCTTTTTAGAAAATATGTTAGTGTATTTTAATCACTTTGGCGCCTCTACTGAGTAATGATGACATAACTGTTTAGGCGGAAATAGTCTAACAGGTTGTGTGGCGATTTTTAACTTCACACTCCTAACCCTGTGTCTCATCTTCCTGCAGAAGAGAACCAATGATTTTATGTTTTTAATCAGAAAATCAATTTTAGTCTCAATCAAATGTAAAATCGAACACATTGAACATTATGTCAGAAGTTGTTCGATCGTGTTATTGATTGAAATATCGTCATTGGCTGGTTTCTTCAAAGCTGCTAATGACCAAAAACTGGAGACAGACACACGCATTGGCGGTTATTCATCTTTGATGTCGAGGAATTCAAGCCTTATAATTCTGAAGACTGAAAAAAAAAAAAGTGAAATTACAAGGAAATGCTGAAAGAGAAATAGTAAAGAGAAATTTCGATTTCGCCCGAAGGTATTCTTTGGAGACAAACAGGTGTTACATTTAAGAAAATATAGAAGTTTTTCTCGAAATAAAGAAGACTAGCTATCTTGCTAATATTAGCCTTTCTTGCTCTTCACACCCACAGGCACGCTCACGCGCGCGCGCAAACACACATAACACCATACCACACTCAAATATATATCTATATCTATATATAGAGAGAGACAGACAGGCACACACACGCACACACACACACACACACACACACACACATATATATATATATATATATATATATATATATATAAGTCATCATCCCCGTTGGATTGACTAGCTTTAATTCCAACGCTCCGGTTTCGCCATGGACGCATTTATATATATATATATATATATATATATATATATATATATATATATATATATATATATATATATATAAATGGACGCCATGGACGCCTTTATATATATATATATATATATATATATATATATATATATATATATATATATATATATATATATATATATATATATAAATGCGTCCATGGCGAAACCGGAGCGTTGGAATTAAAGCTAGTAACGCTCCGGTTTCGCCATGGACGCATTTATATATATATATATATATATATATATATATATATTTATATATATATATATATGGACGCATTTATATATATATATATATATATATATATATATATATATATATATATATATATATAAATGCGTCCATGGCGAAACCGGAGCGTTGGAATTAAAGCTAGTAAATCCAACGGGGGTGATGACTTGCGAAAATGTCAACGAAAAAAGCGACCCCTCCTTGTAGAAAACTGCCTAGGTGAGGGTGAAGGAATTGATGCTTCTGGCCAATTCTTCGATATTTGTCGTCCGAGGCGTTGTGCTTTAAAACAATATCTATCTCGTGAGGATTTGTCGCGTGTGTTGAAAGATTTAGGCAGACATACAAACATACACACATAAATACACACACGTACACATATTTGTACATGAATGTGTGGATGTTACAACAAGCGTACATACGTATTATATATATATAATTTTTGTGCATATATGTTTATATGTATTTGAATAGTATTCTATTTGTATGTTTATATATATATTTGAAAAGTGTTTATTTTTATATGTATAAAAAAGAACTCAATGTGATTTACAAAAAATTGCTTCTTTTAGCACAATATATACAAATATATTAATAATTCTTTTTGACCAATTAGAATAAAGACACCCCCCCAAAAAACAATTATTTTATTGTTTTATTTTTATTTGTTCATTTATTTTTTTATTTATTTATTTATTTTTATTTCCTTTTCTCAAGTCAAACCAAAATTGAATCCGAAAGGATTTTTCCATTATATCAAAAAAGGGTGTGTGTGAAATGTTTTTGACTCCTGATGGGGCTATATATTTAATTGCTGCCCACATCAGCAATATGCGGCACAAGGCCGGAAAGTGGGAACACCGCAGGCTCCCCTAAAGAAGGGGCACTCCCGCAATTTTTAAAATTGCCTGAGTAACCCCGTTGGCATTCCCCGGTCGGAGCGCCTCAGGCAGCAAGAATTAAACTTGCCTCACCGGAAAGCCCGGTGGCAAGGCCTGGGAGGGTGGACCTCCAAGGTATTACCCAGGCGACGTACCTCAGTCTAACAGGTGCTGGGCCGGTTCCCGGCCCCTCACCTGTTAGGCTGAGTGTCAAGTGACGAATCCTTGACGTGTACTACCCTGTCTCCCTGCAGCCGAAGCCGCTAGGAGATCTTCCCCATCAGACGAAGTGGTGGGGGTATGAGACCAATGATTTCGACTATAGTTTTTATAACCGCAAGTCATGGTGAACAACCAATGAAAAGCTCCTAAAGTTACGATAAAAATTGTCGAAGTTTGGATTCAATCAGTTCGCTGCCATCTTTGTTACTGGCAATTACACTCAGGATCCTACTGCACTCTGTTCAGCATAATGTCTCAACACTTAACAAATTTAATAAAAAAAGAATAAATTACAATAGACACTTTTCGTGATTTTCCAAAGAAGTAAATTTGAATTAAGTTAAATCTGTTTGAATGTCAGAGCTATTCAAAGTTTTCGGACGATGTGACGAACTTGCTGACCTCGTGGAGCTACGTGGGCCAAAATAAGATGCCCTGTTTGCTCATTAGCTTTACTTTATATTGGAACTGATTACAGTTTTTTCAGGTTTCAACGTGTCTGTTGGCATAAGGGTACTTTTGTTAGGTGATTTTAATTTGTATCAGCTTCTTCAACCATTGTGGCACTGATAGAATCTCTTAATGGATTTCAGCAATTTTCTCAGAGCTGAAATTACATCACTCAAAGTGAAGGTGATATATTGGACTTAATTCTTGATACAGAACTTTCTACTTTACCAGCACTGTGGCTTCCGAGCTCATTTAGTGGTCACTTTGTTTTATAATTTAATGTGCGATTACTTTATATCTGTTTTGATTTATTTACTTATATCGATAAAATAACAAAAAAATAACATATGTGAACCCCCCAATTTAACATTTAGAATATAAAAAAATACAAACTTATATAGAAGAAAAACCTTGTTGTGGCTATAGAGCTTTTACTAAAGTTTCTTTATTCAAAAACATGACAAATGCATCAGTCGGAGGACCATATAGTTTTTGATTTGACGTTTCTGAATTTTTGAGATGAGGATTGGTTATTTGTATTATTATTCATCGAACTACTGTTCTCATCTTGAGTATGATTTTCACAACGTTTCGATCGATATAACCTCCGACATTCTTCAGGTGTATCTTGTCGAACTCGGGAATGTTTCTGCCGAACTCAGGAAATTGGACGGAATTTCGAGCGGAACCCTTTATTTACTTCATGGTGGTAGCGTGTTCTTGTTCCGTCAGCCATGACTGGATAGAGGTCCTTAGTAATTCGCCAATGCATATTTCGGTTGCCTACACGGAGGATTGAACCTTCAACCTTCAGGAGAATATCACTTTTACAATTGATTTTTCACAGTACTCTAACCACTGCGCCACGAATCACGGCTGATGGAACAAGAGCATGCTACCCCCGTGAAGTAAATAAAGGGTTTCGCTCGAAATTCGGTCCAAATTCTCGAGTTCGACAGAAACATTCCAAAGTTTAACAAGATACGCTTGAAGAAGGCCGGAGGTTATATCGACCGAAACGTTGTGAAAATCACATTCAAGATAAGAACAGCAGTCCGATTAATAATACAAACAGTTTTTGCTTTGTTGCTCATATATGCAAGCTTTTTCGCTATTAAGAGCAATTAATTAAAGTGATTCAATAAAAAAAAGAATACATTACGAGAGATAGTTGTTCGTGATTTTCCAAAAAAAAGTTAATTTGAATTACGTTAACACTGTAGGTAAGAGCTATTCAAAGTTTTCGGACGCTAGGACCAACTTGCTGACTTCGTAGAGCTACGTGGGCCGAAATAAAAAAAAATGCCCTGCTTAGCACATTAGCTTTACTTTATATTGAAACTGATTATCTACGTGTTTCTAACATGATTATCGGTTTACGCACACATTTTAATTTGTATAATTTTTTGCTTCTTCCTTGTCGAGACGTCACCCTACATACGGCTCGGTCATTTGCATACAGCAGCTATACACGCAATGTTGCATAGCAATGCAATTTGCAACTCTCTTAGATGAATTCCGGTGAAATTTAAAAAAAAACAGGAGGATTTACTTTTGGAACGCCCTTCGTATATGCATATTATTTAATCTTAAAATCCGTAATTGTATGATTGTTATATTCTTATACTATTTGTAAGAAAGTTGGAAATATGAGACGCGAAATCAAGTAAGACATACGAAATATAAAACAGAAAGAAAAACTTTTATTTAAAAAAAAAAAAGTGAAATCGTTGCGTATGTAATAAAGGGATTAGTTTGAAAGGAATACGAAAACAAATGACAGAGACGAGTTTACTTCACGCGGAAAGACAAAAGATAAAGATTCATGTCTTCGTTTAGAGAAAAAAGTAAAAATATTGCATTTCCGTCAACAGGTCTTTTTTTCATGTTTGTATACTGTTTCTTAAAAAATATATCACACAAATAACACACACAAAAGTTCTAAAAGATTTCCGCGTAACAAAAGCGATTTTTCGATTCCTTTCAATACAATACTGACATTTGGTTTTATATGATGTTCTTTTTTGTTTGCATTTCTAATAACAACAACAGCAGCAGCAGCAGCAGCAGAAAACAAATCGCTCATTTCAATTCAGCTCATTTTGTAAAGAGAGTGCGTTATATCCCAAATGATAAATAGACAAAATTACTTGTGGGGAATTTGGACAAAAGACGAAAAATTCTCTTGCCGTTTTAAATCAGAGTCTGATTGTATTACGTGCAAAATAAACGTCACCTTTAACGTAAGTTCTCAATTTTGTCCCGGTAAACCATATGTGAGCCGACTATTGTGAGAATGTAAACAAATTAGTCGCGTATTGAAAGATTTGTCCAATAAAACGCTAATAATTTTGTTTAGCAGTAAACAAAGATGGATATTGCTAAGATGCGTCAATTCAGTCTATACGTTTAACGATGCCAATTGAATCTGATCTTTGCAGTAAAGTTACGTCTATTTATAAAAGTCTTGTCGACAAGAATGGTGGCTTTTACATTATTTGGATTATCTAAAGTAATTGTATCTCATGTTGTCACTTTAGCCTTTCCTCAGCTGCGTCTAGTCGAACTAAAATCTCCATGGAATTTCGAATAGAAAACTTTTATTTAATCAACGGAGATACAGTGTTTTATTTCCGTAACAGCGTTACAGATATACGCGTTAAAAACTAATCAGTTCTATGTGACAGTCTTCCGAATGTTGCAGGTTCAATACACAGTACAGGTGATACTACAAATACAATTACGAATTATTTCAGACTTATTTTTTCGCGGCCTTCTAATTAGCAGGCCATGTAACTAAAAATCACATAACCTACTAACGTCACAGGTTAAGTCTAACGGTCACGAACCTATAGTACTGATCATTATGAAGGATGGGTATTTTCTGTTTCAATTCTCAGATATTACCGAAGAATTTATAACACTGGTCAAAAAGTGACTGTGTTTTATTTTCCGAAAGATAAAGAATTATTTTACAATTGGATATGCGCAATTTAAGGGAGTGTTTTCTGCCGAGAAAAAGACTGTGAAGATTTATATTTGTGAACAGTATTCAATTACTAATTCACACATGACATAAATTTTAAGTTAAAATGCACTCGTTTTTAAATCATTTTTAAAAGAGATTTTTACAGTCTTTTTTTCTGGATTAATGTTGAATTATTATTTTTCTTTTGATTGTATATTTTCTTATGAGAATTAAACACAAATAGTGCTTTTCTTTTATTTATCAGAAATTTGAAAATATAATTTAATCTGTTTTAAACGTTATACACAAATAATATTGACCTGAAATGAATAACATTTTCCGCAATATTATTCATATATTTTGGAGAGATAGTTAATTTTTCATACTTGGAATTACTAAACATAGTAAAGGTTCAATCCCAACCCGAAGTGTTTTAAATTGTCATTTTTTATCTTTTAAATTTATTAAATTCGATTTATTTTTCCTGTATAAAAGTAACGTTTAAAGTCAGTTATTGTTGGGAAGTTTTTTTTTTATTTTTAGAAAGTAATCTTTCTTTTAATTAAAAAATATATGTCAAAAAGCAGAAACATATTTCCATAAAAAGAATGTGTAAAGCAACATTATTTGTATTTTTATTCCCAAATAATTGTTTTGCATCAACAAGGTTTATAATACTTCGAAAAGCCTTTAATCAATCAATTTTGTGTATTTATGCAGAATATGGATCATGCTGAAATAATAACGTTAATATTTAAAAAAACATTTTTAACTAAATTCTTCCTTTTTTTCTTTTTTAAGTGCAATTTTTCAGGTACATGATAATTTTAATACAATAAAATACACATCAAGTACGCTTGAAAGTCAAATCAGAATATTAGGAAAATAAACAAATATTTTATTTGTTTGAAATTTATAATTTAATTATTAATTTATTTAAATTATAAATTTCAAAAAAGTAAAATATTTGTTTCTTTTCCTAATACTTACGCTTTACAAAGAATAGACATTTTTTTGTTCGTTTTAAAACGTTAGGTTTGATTTGCAAGACTTGCGTACAAATCTGTCGGCCTATTGCGGATATATAGACATATAATAATTAATTAGTTATAATTGTACTAACTGAGCTGCTCATCAGTGCGACAGAATTGATGGGAAAATAAAAATCTAAGTTTATTTTATTCTGAATAATTCCAAAACCTGAATATCTCATAGCATTAGTTGGTAATGGTATGAAATGTCACTGTCGAATGCAATCATTTATATTCAGTGTATAAAAATGTTATTTTACTCTGTATATGTTTCCGTTTTGTATAGAATTTACGAGTTTAAATGTACTATTTTATATTAATTAAATCACAACTCAATTTCTAAAATAAAAATGAAATAACTTTTGTTTAGAAAAACATAGTGGGTCGGTAAACACTACAAAGGGATCTAAACATTTTCAATACTTATAGAGAACGAGGATTAATTGACGAGCCAAACGTATCTGGAGATTTAATTTAGTTTCTGTGATAGAATAAAAATAATCTGGACTGTAAAAAATGTTTAGAATGCTTATAAAATATATCGTTGAAAGTTCAATTAATTTGTGAAAATCGGCCAAAGTCAGCATCATACTAGTAGAGTAGAGGAAGACACTTCAGTCACCGGAAGTAAATATTGAATTTTGTCAAGAAGAAACTTAAAGAAAAAAGGAGTTGCCAAAAACATACGCATACATACAAGATAAATAAAATCATAAATAACAAGTATTCTTATAGCGTTATGCTAGCGGGTGTGTAATATATATTACGTATGTACAATGCACGTAAGTATATAATGTATTTTCGTAAATAATGAGTTTCTCTCGTGTCGTCTATGTTTTTCATGATGCTTTTTTTAGCAGTGTATATAACTGTTTACATATATACATTAAACCCATATATAGTTTCAACGGGACATATAACAAACATTTCCTTACAACAAAAGCGACGGAACATCGCTCTAGGAAATTATATCTTGCCAAACAGGGAAATATTACCTTCATTCATCTGAGGTCTTGGTTGACGAACCGGCGAAAGCTGAAGTTAACATTCGTTTTAAAGAAACGACCAGAAGTCCCCGGTTATATTTTTTGACAGCTTTAATTTAATGCCCGGGTGTTAGGATGTGTGTGATGAGCAAAAAAAAGTGTTAGTAAGCAGGTAGGCTCGAGCCTGTGACACGAAGAAAAGAAAGTGAAAGAAAATCTAACGTCTTACCGTTACTCCACGACGGAAAAGAAAGGGCGGAAGGCAAAAAATGGCTCGCAAAAAGTCGACCCCTCTTTGTAGAAAACTGCCCAGTTGAGGGTGAAGGAATTTTTCGGTATTTATCGTCCGAGACCTCGAGCTTCAAAATGATACCGATCCTGCGAAAATCGGTTTCCTCTGTCGAAAGTTTGAGACAGATTTACATACATACATACATACATTTAAATAGACAGATTAGATTTATATAATAAATGTTTTCCTATATTATTTTAATTGGAATTCATTATTGAGATGAGTATTATTTATATTAATTTTTATTGCGGACTATTATTCTTATCATTATTAGTTGTGGTTTCACGACGTTTCGGCCAACTATTCCTCGGGCCTTCGCCGGCTTTGGGTCGCTATCTTCAGACAATACTCATCTGGAGCCGTTGAGATTCAACGTCTCTATCAACTGCGCCACGGGCCCCGAACACTTGCTTTGCCAAACACTCCTTCTCTAAACACATTTGTTCTTTTATCTCCGCTGTGACACGACTTCGCGCAGCCGGCTTGATCATTTGTATATTTTTATACAGTTATCAGCATCAGTGGCTCTGTTACAGTTGAACTATATTTTTGTCGTAACAAGCACGCATTTATTAACATACCATACGATGTTTTATTTTTGTTTTCTTTATTTGAACATCTTTTTAACTTTTTGTTTTGTGAGGTTTTGCTTTAATTTTCTTCGCAATATAGATATTTTTTATTGCAACTAAACATACGTAAATAATAGAGATAATTAAGGAAGATGAAAATGATAACGCTAAGTTAGGCCTGACGGACCGAAGAACAGACCAATGTACAAAATACTATTTAAATTAAATTACGTTGGAGTTATGAGCCATAATTCTAAAATATATCAAATATTATATTGTTTATTACGCCAACTTAATACAAGTAAAACAAAATAATTTCCTATACAATTGAAACCTTTACCCGTGCATTTATTTTTTATCATCACTGTTATCTGAATTTGGTTTTGAAGCATGATATAAAGCTATAATAATGTTATAGTTCTATTCATGTTCATGTAATGGTTTTAGCACTATTAACGAGGAAGTTCTAAAAGCTCAGCTGTTAAACATCTGAAGGTTTCAGTTTCGACTTTTAGTCATGGCATCTGCTTTTTTTGTTGGAAATTTATTACTAAATATTAATGCAATATTTGCCATTTCTAAAAGTAGTTAACATCTCTGATATTTCGTCATGGGACTAATTCCGCAATATATTTATTTCGTTTAAAATGTATTCATTACGTTTGAAAAGATTGTGACAGATGTATAATTGCGCCTTGCGAACGTATGGACAAAACGTCTATTTATATAAGACTAGTGGGAGTACCCGGCGTTTCCCGGGTGTGGTGAAGTGTGTGTGTGTATGTGTGTGTGTGGAGGGGGAGGGTAAATCAAAACAAAATAGAAAATAAAGAATAAGTAAACATGATAACCCTGTTTAAATTATTTTATGAAAAAACATGTTAAAAGATCTTTAAAAAATCGGGAAAACAAAAACAAAAAATAACAGCAAACGTGATGGAAAAAAACCGAAGAATACAAAACGAGCGTGATGTAAAATAAAGAATAAGCGAACGATGTTTAAACTTCTTAAAAAAAAACAGCGAACCTGACGGAAAAAGAAGGGAAAATGTCATCAATAAACCTATTTCAATATCAAAAATTTAAAAATCGAAAAACAAAAACTGACATTACTGCTCGAATGTGCAATATTTAGATAACAACGCTGCTACTTCACCGACTGGGCTATGAGCGCGACATTATGTCGTTTTTTTATATTTAAAGTAATTCAAGAAAGAACGTTTATTGCGCTTGCATGTATGGCACACTTGTCACGAAGGAACAATTTTTTGCTACCCCTCCCTGTAGAAAAGTTCCCAGTTGAGGGTGAAGAAATAAATGTTTTTAGCAAATTTTTCGATATTTGTCGTCCTGTAACATGATTTACTTGAGCGAGCGATTTGCTTCCCATTGGGGAGGTTGAGACTATCCTGAGACCTGAGAAAGACCGGGTTAATATGCTAAATTGTCTAATTGAATCCCGGACAACAGCAGATATTAAAAATACTTGAATTGAAATATATAGATATATATTTTGTTTTATTGTCAAAGTCATATATATATTTTATTGTTTGAAAAGCCAGAGATATATTTTGTTGTTTAAAAAACAATGACAGGAAATGTTAGAATAAGGGACAATGACATTCGTCTGACCTTAAGGTGCTCTAAGTTCTAGACAGAAAAATTAACAATGAATGACCCCCGACGTCGTGTGAATTTGATTTCATTTTGGGCTCAGATTCACAAAACTTTAGACTATGGCTAAACTGCACACACGCAATTTAGATCTGGAAATCGCCAGATACATAGCTTGCTCTGATTGGTTGGGTGAGTTATCCACCCCGACCTGCGACCTTATTACAAAAAGCCAATGCCGCTCGAAAACAGACAGCTTGCGTTGAAATCTCGAGAGAATAACACAGCTCCAAAACGCCTTACCCCTCCTCTGTCTATCCGCCTGAGTGCCATCCACGAAGAAAAGAGATTTGTGAATTTAAAATGTTTAAGAATTGAACGTATATATATATATATATATATATATATATATATATATATATATATACATACATATATATATATATGTGTGTGTGTGTGTGTGTGTGTGTGTGTGTGTGTGTGTGTGTGTAAAAAGACTGTCATTTTTGTGAAATTAATTTTTAGTAGATAGAATCCTATATTGTCTGTCTTTTCTTTTTGGTGTATGCAGCTTCGCTTTTCGCCTTTAGCAAAATTCTACACAGAGGCGTTTAGAATCTAATGTGGAGGTCTCTTGGACGACTAGACATCACGAGCCACAGTTTCAGAAGAAGATCAGAGGTCAGTTGCTTTACCTCATCACGGGAGTCAGACCATAGGTCCAAAGGGTCGACTTTCAAAACGATACCGATCTCGTGAAAATTTGCCGCATCTGTTGAAAGTTTTTGCGAGACATACAGACACACACACACAAACACAAACATTTTGTCTTTATATATAGAGACTAGCCTGTGTTACCGGCGTTGCCCGGGTGTTTTGAAGTGTGTGTTGAGCAAAATAAAAAAAAGTTGTAGTAGGCAGGCAGGCTCGAACCCGTGACGCGAAGGCGGAAAAGACAGTGGAGGTATGTGTAAGGGTATTGGTTAAGCAGGTAAACATATAATAATAATAAAGGATAATTGCGAGCGCATAGTTTTTTAAATCGGAGTAGTAAGCAGACTGGAACCCGTATCATGCCAGAGAAAAAAGGAGTTGAAAAAAAACAATGTTCCCATCGTAGTTGTGATATCACGGGCTGTCTAAATAACGCCGATTATGCGACGTCGTGAAATCGAGAGTTGAATGGCTTGCAAAAATATCAGAAAAAACGACCCTTCCTTTACAAAAGTCCCGAGTTTAGGATGGAGGGATTAATGTTTTTGGCCAGTTCTTCGACATTTGTCGTCCGAAGGATCTGGCTTCAAAATGATACCAATCTCGTGAAAATCCGTCGCCTCTGTCGAAAGTTTTAGACAGACATACAAACATACATATATATACACTCAGCCCCTTATATTATAGATAAGCCTTACACATCCTGGTAATTTTTATACTAACTTCCTACACAGGTACAGAATAATGCCTTTGGAACAGATGTTTCTAATTGGCTAACCTTAACCTTGAGAGACATATGTTACCCATGATGTTTTGGTTCTTAGTGTATTAGTAATTTTTTAGCTAAAGACATAGAGCTTTCAATAAATGTCCTATGTGTTCGATTTCGATATATTTCTAAAGGATAACGAGTATATTACTAGCAATCGGTTTAAGTTTAATTGTATTATTCACGGAAATTAAACTGTCACTACTCGGAACATATTTTCATTTTGCCTACATTAACTTCCTACTTGAGGTAAAGTAATAAAACGTAGACAAAAAAAACTTGGAATGACGCCAAGTGTATACAAAACAGAAAATGCGAGTTGCGCTGGACAAGTCTTGTGTAGGCTTTATCGTCCTGGAATTGGCATCAGTAATCGTTCGTGCAGGCGTATTTTACAACAAAATCAACATTTTCACCCGCAGACACATCGTTCCTAATACATCTGAGACGATAGGCCTGCCATCGCACATTACCGGGAAATAAACTTTTAATCTAGTGTTTTGTTGTTTTGCCGAAACCACGCATCCCTCATTTGTACATGTGTGATTAGTTCTCATGATGGAACCTCAAAGTCGATGTGTGTATGTGCATTGACTTCATGTACGAGATGACACGAAAAAAAGCTTTTCGCGTGAATGTTGTCCAAATCAACAGGGTAATGCTGCAAAGGTTAGAGAGCACGTTCCCAAGAGGCGTCGATAAAATGGACACCAGTTTAAGGATGCTGACTTCTTATCAAGGAAGATGAAAGTACTTTTCCGCTGTAATGATTTCGCCTGCATTAAAAAAAGTGTAATTGATAAGACCAGTAACAGACCGCTAAAGAGTCAGCATGACCTTTTTGTAATGCAACTCTGGCTTCTGGAAGTATTGTGGAGCTTCGTCAGCGTTTAATCACTTAGCTGGACATCACCGGTTGTCGTAAATAACCCAATTTTCATCACAAGTTACAACCTGGTCGAGAAACGGACTGTTTTTGTTGCGTAAAAGTAGAGAAAATGACACTTCATTACGTCCTTTCTTTTGATTGTTGTTCGATTCATGAAGCACCCATTTATCAGGATTTGTTTTTATTTTAAATCTCTCTCATATTTTTGGAATTCGTCGTATACGTAACGTCGAATGAAAAAGCAAGTTATCGAACAATTGTGCGTGGATTAGCTTTGCTAAGGCTCTTAATTGCTAAGGCTCTTAATTAATCGTTATTAACATCCGATGGTCGACTACTACGCCTCATCATCTTCAAGACTCTCGTCGCCGCCACGACATTTCTTAAACCACCACCGTGCTGTGCGTTCAGTAGTGGTTCCTGAAGCAAACGCTTCCTTGATATTGCTTCAGGAGCTTTCCGGCTTGACTGGAATTAAAATGAGAAAAGTATGCAAATTGCTATTTTTATATCTTGTATTCAACGTTTTGAAAAGAAGACATAATTGTTTTAAAACGACTGTAATTTAAACGATTAAATGGAGCAAAAACCCTTCTAAAATGATATATAAAGTAAAGTTATCATAATGAAAACTATTTTAAAAATGCATCATTTGGAATTAAAATTAAACATTCCGCAAGAGCTTTCTCGGCCAACTTAATAATAGTAAGATGAAATATTTTTAAGAGAAAATGAATCAGTTTGTGGGTTTTTTAAAATCAAAAGAGCATTCTCTTTTCCGAACATTTCATTTCATGGAAGTTTATCTGAACATAATTTACACTTAAAACTACTTTGAAGTAAACATATTTTCTTCAGTGAATGTGAAACTATTGATTTCTTTTGTTTTCGTCCAACTATATATATATATGTATATATATATATATATATACATATATATATATATATATATATATATATATATATATATATATATATATATATATATATATATATATATATATTGGCGAGCCACCATAAGAATAGTAATAATGTAAATATGAAAAACAAAAGTTAATTACGTACGTTTTGTTTTGTCAAAATAATATCAGGATGTTATTTTTGTATTCTATATAATTTGACAGACGATACACACGTACATACACTCTTTCTCACACAAATATACATATATATACACACACACACACACACATATATATATATATATATAAATATATATATATATATATATATATATATTCCAAAATTTACTTTTAAAAGTGTTCAGTACATAGCAAAGATTATTAGAAAACATTTTCTAGACTACACAAATAAAATTACGTTTCGGTCTGAGATCTTGACAGTGTATAGCCATAGAAAATGATTTATACATGGATATTAATATATATATATATATATATATATATATATATATATATAAATGCTAAAATATAAAAATACATATATACATATATATATCTATATCTATATATCTATATCTATCTATCTATCTATCTATCTATCTATATATATATATATATATATATATATATATATATATATATATATATATATATTGTATATTTCGTCAACATTTTTTTTATCCAAGCAAACCTTATATGGTACTTATCTTTATTATTTTTTTCGATTTTTCGTATAGTCTTTTTCAGAACAAAATCGACGATGGTATTAAACATTCCTAAGAATCACAAGCGCTTTCGATTCTGGTGGAATTAATTGAATTGGTAACGTGAAAGAGTATGTGAGATGAAGAAAAGTAGAAAAATAAAATTCTCAAAAAAATGTAAGCAATGTTGGCTGGTTAAAAAAATAAAAGTCGATTAAAACTAAATCTAATTAAATTCTGCGCTCTAATATCTTAGGGTCCGTGAATTAGTATTAACAAAGCACAGCTATTTTGCTATACAATAGGCATTTTTATATGTTACTACTGGTCTCTAATGGGATATTATTAATAGTTGAATACTGCATTCTAATATAAATTGTATCGAAAAGTTTAAACGTTTTGTGATTAATTTCATGCTGAACAATTTTAGTGTTGTCTACAATGATTTTTTTTTTAAATTGGAAGGGGGATAGATGCTCTTTAGTGCAAAACAACAACTACCAAACATGCAAACCTACATGTAAAATACGTTAACACATAAACACAAACTACACATTCATCTCCCCAAACACCAATATTTAATTCAAACTTTCCCCACTTCCCAACTGAGATAATTCAAACGTGATCTACCTAATATACTGCACCAGTTGCAGGAAGGGAAATTACGTTGAGAAACCTGCCTAAAACTCCGCTTACGCCTTAATCATCATAAACATATTATCAGAGAAAAATCTACACAGAACCCAGTGACTATGTATTATAATCTCCTAAACCACATCGTAGAAATCAGTGCATGTATCCTCATAGTTTTTAATGTAAGCACACAGCAACAAAGATGTAAATAGGAAAAACTTATTCTGAAAGTGAATACTGAAAGTGTATACGCACTCTCAGTATTTATCAAGGATTTGGAACTACTCAATAATTACAATATATATATATATATATATATATATATATATATATATATATTTGTGTGTATATATATACACACATGTATATATATATATATATCTATATATCTATATATATATATATATATATATATATATATATATTTGTGTGTATATATATACACACATGTATATATATATATATATCTATATATCTATATATATATATATATATATATATATATATTTGTGTGTGTGTATATATATACACACATGTATATATATATATATATATATATATATATATATATATATATTAACGCTGTCTTAAAGAGAATGTAATCCAGTAGCAGGAAACATTTGGGGGGGGGGGTTCTGTTTTAACTTTCCTAATGGCCCAATTATTATCATGTAGCAAATCCCTCCTCCCTTTTACCCCACAAATCTAGTCTGGCTAAGTAATTCGCAAATACCTCCATATTTTATGATCCCTTATAAACAGTCTATCAACGCTTTGGCTTTTTGGGTCTGGTCAGGAACATTTACGCGTTTCTTTTTTGTCTCCCCTCTCTCTCCTTAGATATATGCATGCGTGTGTGTATGTATTTATATGTATATATATATGCATGTGTATATATACAAGTATTTAGGCATATATATATATATATATATATATATATATGTATATATATATATATATAGAGAGAGAGAGAGAGAGAGAGAGAAAGAAAATAAAAAGGAACAAACCGTATTATGTGTTCATCAACGTTTCGTCTTTATTTCGAGACTTCCTCTGGATGAATGAGATTAAGAAACAAAAAATACCAGTACATAATATTTGAAAATGACGAAGTTCTATTTCAGAGAAACGGAAAAAGACGTTGGAAATTCAACTGTGCACGTGAAACATTTTCAAATATTATGTACTGATATTTTATGTTTCTTAATCTCATTCATCCAGAGGAAGTCTCGAAATAAAGACGAAACGTTGATGAATACATAATACGGTTTGTTCCTTTTTATTTTCTCTATTTTGTCGGAATACTATTTCCATTATTTTACTCATATATATATATATATATATATATATATATATATATATATGCATATGCATGTGTGTATGTGTGTATGTGTGTGTGTGTGTGTGTGTGTACACATAAACTCTTCTTGATTCTCTTAGACATTCAAGAATGGTCCACTGTGCTATGCAAGTAAAGGCTCACCTCAAAACTTAAAAGGCATATTCTCATTGGCTACACCTACTTTTCTTTCACATTCTCTCGGCATGCACAAAAGCCCCCTTTAGTATATTGGAGAAGACTGTAGGTAAGATCGAAAAAACTGTATGTTTTTTTAAATTTCCTTTTTAATTTACGATATTTTGTATTCCTATACGTCACCAAATAAGATATAAATCGAGTAAAGATTAAGGCAAATACACTTTTCGTATTTACTTTTACACACACACACACACACACACACACACACATACATACACGCACGCGCGTACACATACACACACACACACATATATATATAGCTGAAATTCGCTACTTACTATTAGCGTAAACGACAGCTGTTATGAACGCTATCATATGTTCTACTCATTTCTTTAAGTAATGAGAGTTTCATCCATACATATATGCATTAAGTACCCTAACTCACATCAAATCTCAATTTTGTAAGTGAATAGTAGCGTTGAGATTTCAGGTAAACCCTTATGGCTCACGCGTAAGCATTCATAAAAATAGAGAATTCGGTATATGTGTTCGAATTTTTCCAAAATCTTCAACGCTGTTGCTGCGAAGCACATGTTTACTTTGAATAGTTTTATTAGACCTTAACTCCATAATTATACTTTTGTTCAGATGTAAAATTTGATGACCAAACTATACTCTTATATTTTTTTATAAAATGTAAATATAATTGTTAAGAGTTATACCCAAATTTATTGCTTGTTTTGGTTTACATTCTCTTTCCCTATTTTCTGAATTGCTATCACCCTTCTTAAACACCTACATATTTATTTTACAGCAATGCTTCAAGAAAATATGTATTCCCTGTTTTAGATGCGCGTACACACACACATACATACATATATATATACACATACATATATATATATATACATATTTGCTTGAAGCAATATATATATATATATATGCAGCTAACACAGCGAATACATATTTGCTTGAAGCAATCTATAGATATATATAAAAGTGAAAGTGTCTGTGTGTATGTGTGTTTGTGTACATTTCCCTACGCAATAACTCTTGCAATTTTTTGTTTACAGACACGAAATTTGATATACAGGGTAATGAGATTTGGGAAAATCGATGTGATCGGTTTTTGGCCAGAAATTTGCCGATTAATGGGTCAAAGTTCAATGATTTGAACTTTGAGGACTCTACAAAACTCCTCCGACAATTTTGGGTCTACGCACTTGAAATTTTAGATATAGGTTCCTTGGGCATGGCTCTTACTTAATAACTTGATTTGAACCCAAAACAATAAATTTTAAGGGGTCATAATAGGGGTCAATGTTAAAAAAATTGACCTCTACGGTCTCTTCCAAATTACTTAGACAATTTCTGGTCTAAATATTTGAAATTTTACATAAAGAGTATTCAGAGATGGGGCAAGCTTTTTCATCAGTTTGGGTCGAAAATTTCTATTTGCCAATATATAAATGTATGTATGTATATCTGTTCGCATGTCTGCCTTAAACTTTCAATAGAGGCGACTGATTTTACCAAGATCAATATCGTTTTAAGTGCGATCTTTCATACGATATCTATCGAAGAATTGGCTAAAACATTCATATCTTCCCCTTCAACTAGCCACTTTTCTACGGGGGGGGGGTCACTTTTTTCGCCGATATTTTTAAAAGTTATCCTTTCCTTTAGATTGTCTAGCCTTAATTTAAAAAAAATGTTGCTTCCGGTTCGGCGGTGGTCGTAACAGCATAAACGTTAGGTTTTACACCGTTCTTTTCCTCCTTTGCGGTGCGGGTTCGAGTCTGCCTCCCTACTACCACTTTTTATTTGCTCAACATATACATCCAAACACCCGGGTAACGCCGGGCTGAAATGCTAGTATATCTGTAAAAGTGAACGTGTCTGTGTATCTGTGTGTCTGTGTACATTTCCCTACGCAATAACTCTTTCAATTTTTAGTCTACAGACTCGAAATTTGATATACAGGGTACTGAGATTTGAGAAAATCGATGTGATCAGTTTGGGCTAGAAATTTGGCGATTAATGGGTCAAAGTTCAACGATTTGACCTTTGAGAACTCTATCAAATTCCTCCGACAATTTTGGGTCTACGCACTTGAAATTTTAGATATATATTCCTTGGACATGGATCTAACTTAATAACTTGATTTGAGCCCAAAACAATAAATTTTAAGGGGTAATAATAGGGGTCAATGTTAAAAAAAATTGACCTCTACGGTCTCTTCCAAATTACTTAGACAATTTCTGGTCTAAATATTTGAAATTTTACATAAAGGGTATTCAGAGATAGGGCTAGTTTTTTCATTAGTTTGGGTCGAAAATTTTTTGTTACCAATATATAAATGTATGTATGTATGTATGTTTGCATGTCTGCCTTAAACTTTATATAGAGGCGACGAATTTTACTACGATCAGTATCGTTTTTATGTGCGATCTTTCATACGACAAATATCGAACAATTGGCTAAAAACATTAATATTTCCCCTTCAACTAGCCACTTTTCTACAGGGGAGGGGTCACTTTTTTCGCCGATATTTTTAAAAGTTATCCTCTCCTTTAGATTGTATAGCCTTAATTTTAAAAAAATGTTGCTTCCGGTTTGGCGGTGGTCGTAACAGCATAAACGTTAGGTCTTACCCCGTTCTTTTCCTCCTTTGCGGTGCGGGTTCGAGCCTGCCTTCCTACTACCACTTTTTTTTTTTGCTCAACATATAAATCCAAACACCCGGGTAACAACGCCGGGCTGAAATGCTAGTATATATATATATATATATATATATATATATATATATATATATATGTATATATACATACAAAGAATGAAATACTAATGTCCATAAGCATTTATTTTAACAGTTCGCTTCTTATTTTGGGATATAAAGGGCTTATATGTTTGGATTTAGTCTAATTTAATTAATCTTGATTTTTATCAGCTTACAAGTAAAGCTGAGGTTAAGCATTTAGCTTTGAAATGGCATGGTCTGAAAAGTTTTCTCTACTTATTTCCCTATCACTTGTCATCTTTATCAGTATTTACGTGATAATGTAATAAAGTTCAAGTGTAACGCAAATTATTATTACCTTTATATATATATATATATATATATATATATATATATATATATATATATATATATATATATATATATATAGTAATTTATAAAATATATATGGCGATTAAGCTACACTGAATATTCGGCGTTTCATCCACTCTAGGATTCCTCAGGCTTATGCGCATAAGTATATATATATATATATATATATATATATATATATATATATATATATATATATTGTGGAAATACACTTTATTTCCTTATAATATATATCAATCCTTATTAAAGAATGTCAATGTAATTATAGAGCAATATAATGAATAAATGAAAGAGTCTATATTCCAAATTGCATGATGTTCACCATCTTACAATTTATTCCTTTAATTTAGTTGACATTTACAATTCTTGCCAGTATATGTTTCCTCGCACAAAATCAATTACTTAAGACCCCAATTGGCGTACTTTAAACATATTATAAGGTGTTTACAGCTTCTCTTCCAATTTTAGGATTTTTAATCATGTCAAAAGCACTTTATCTCATTTTGATGGATTGGTTGTTGCTATTTCTTCTAGTGAGTTAAAGGCAAAATTTATTCACTTATTGATATAATAATTACATGATACATTTTTTGTTACGAAACGGTACTTTCAAGAATTGTAAATGTCAACTGAATTAAAAGAATAAATTGTAAAATGGTCAACATCATGGACTTTGGAATATACACTCTTGTCATTATATATATATATATATATATATATATATATATAACATATGCAGATATGAAAAAATTAGAAAACAAATATGTATGCGTAGATGTGTACTATGTATTAGAGAATGTCATATATATATATATATATATATATATATATATATATATATATATATATATATATATACTTAAATTAAATTCAATTAGATAACTCATTTCGAGTTTACTCCAGGAGGGAATTATCATCCTTTTATTGCCGATAGCTCAATATTTATTGCTACTGAGCTGAGTATTTATCTTCCACAGATTAAATAATATGATATTTGGAGAAGGAATACTTTTCTTGTGAATTCAGCCGTAATCTTTGATTAGCGCATAAGGATCGTATAATAATCATAAGATGTTTAAATGTTTTTAAATTTTTTTCATCGCTTGATCTTGTTTTTATTTGACGGAGTCTGCCTATTTTGTTTTAGGCATTTTTGCGTATAGCTTTTTTGCAGAGTGTAATATTTTATTGTATGAATGAAAAAATATATAAACTTGAGACAGCTGTAAACAACTTTAATATCTTCGAGTATACTTTTTAAATAATGTATGATTTGAAATTAATTCACATCGTTAAAAGTACATTAGCGTGTACATTTATAAATACTCATATAAATGAAACGTAATAAATACGTGTATAAATAAAATGTATTTCATTGAAAGCAAAATAAAAGAAATATACATATTAGAATCAAGCAAGTTTGTGCTCTGAGGCCAGCTCCAAGCACTAAAAGACATGAACAAAGGTCGGCTCATACAGAGCTTTAAGTGTGCACGGAGGCACAATCTAGACTGGGGCAAAAGATCAAAGCCGCTGTTGTTGTTCATACAGTGATGGGCATGACCAACATCACAGATTGTCGTCTGCATGCAGTTATTCCGTGACCACCATCACGGAATGGAACCCGTTGAAAAGAGACCTGAATCATTTTTATTTTTTAAATTTCTACAAGCCATTACCGCATTGAACGAATACTATACAATTACTACTTCCGTTTTCTCTGTCTCTATCTAGCTACACACACACACACACACACACACACACACACACACATATATATATATATATATATATATATATATATATAAGGGAATTAGACCTTGAGTCTAAAGAGCAGAGTTTATTTTAATATATTAGTAAATGCATTAATACAATTAAAAGAAAACAGTGTTCGTTGTAATGTAGATATATAATAAGCTCGATAGGCATAGATATCCTAGAGCTATTTTAATATTGAGTAAAATGATTGGTAATTTATAATTAAAATTAAAAATTAAAAATCGGTTTCACAAGGAAGAACAAACAAAATCAATAAATTGTACGATCGCTTCGGAAACGACGTTTTTATTGAGACAGACAATACGTCTTGGACAATAATTTTATCATTTGATTTTATAAAACAAAGTCTCCTCATCAGCAAAACGAGTGAATGAGGGTGTAAAGACACCAAAAATAAAACTAGAATTTTTTAATATCTGGAAAATATCTAAAATATAAAGAAAAACAGTTACAGTTAAAAAAGTAAGATAAAATAAAATAAAATAAAATCGATTTGAAAAGTAAGGTTAAGACGGGGTATCTTTAATATTTCTAATAAAAAATATACATATATAACTGTTATTCGTCCGCCTTTAAAGCCCGTAACTATCATCGTCAATGCATTCGTTGGAGTGTTACTTCCATTCTCCATTCTTTATTTATATTTTGAAATATTTTTTTGTTTTATTTCATTTTATTTATTTATTTTATTTTTTGCTGGCAGGAAAATTCGACGTTACCCGAGATTTAATGATGATAAACGTCTTTCTACTGATTTTAGATCATCAAAAAAAAAAAAAAATGAGACCTAATAAATCTAAAATTCTGCGTCCACAAAAGAATATTGCCTTTCACTCTGGATACTTCATCGAACATAATTGGATTTTATCATCAATGTGGGAATCTTAAACCAATCTGGAACCTAATAACATCGTATTTTTTCTGTAAGGATTACCATTCTAATCAGATACAAAACGCGTATATCATATTTTTTGTTCCAACCCTTATTTTCTTTCTCTATGCCTCTTAAAGAGATTTAATCTTTTATATATTTTCAGCGTATGCGCCGAATAACAAAATTATATCAAACCTGGATTCATATTTTACTAATGATTTTCCTCTAAGGAGATGAGCCTACATCGAAAATCCATTGATTAAGGAAATTACTTTAAATGTTATATTCTTTGTTCAAACAATAAATTTTTGTTTGAAAATTATATTTTGGAAAATGTAAATATAAAAACTGTAATTTATATATATATATATATTTATATATATATATATATATATATATATATATATATATATATATATATATACAAAGTTTAGTTTTTGCTGGCTGTGACATAGATATTAAAAGCCTATTTTTTCTATTTAAACACTATTATAACGAACTTTTTAATATATTCAGTCATGGATATGCAAGGAACTACATAAGGTTTAACTAATTTGCATATCCCTTTAAAAAACGAGTGTTAATTAATTATGTATTAATTTTTATGGTTTTTACTAGAGGGTTGGTTTCAGTTTACAATTACGTTGAATTCTGTTTATACATAGTTTCTACATTCTGCATACTTGTGTTGAACTTAAGAGGAAAACGTTCTAGCAAAGGGAAATATTTTATATATTTATCTATTTATGCATATAAAGTGACATTGTCTTTGTGTGTGCGAAAAGTCTCTACCGGACTCCTCTCTGCATATTTTGTCTACAGAGTTGAAATTTGATTTATATTGGATATTTTGCACACTTTTGTTTTTTTTTACATTTTTACATATAAGGGGTAAATATATATATATATATCTTGCCATTGGCTTGGCGTATATCGACTATACTCGTTTTTTTCTGTGCCTGCGCTAAATAAAAGTTATAAACGTTATGTTTTTCAGTTTTCGCATACGTATGAATTTAGGTCATACCTCAACGGATGAAACTGGAGAGTTATATGTTTTGGTTTGAATTCTAGAAGATGGCACACACAGTTTTTTTTTATTTTTTAGTTTTTTTTAAAATCACTACTATATATTAGGTACAATATAATTACGGATAAAGAATTGGTTTTAAGACAATTAATACGAATTTTCAATAAATAAAAATCTTATATTAAGGCTGTGTTATGACCAGTCAATAGCAAGCAGCTCGCTAATATATATATATATATATATATATATATATATATATATATATATATATATATATATTAGTGGGAGACGCTTGGTTTTTCCTGATTGCAAAATACGCTTAAATATAATATTTTAATTTGTTCCGATTTCGTATATATAATTATAGACTCGTTATTTCAAAAGTTAACTCCAATCGAAAGTGAAAGCAAAACTGTTGCATTTAAAGCTGGTCACGTTACCACTGTACAAACGTGACACGCATATGAACTGATTAAAAATAAACTAAGATGAATGTACAAAATGTATAGCGATTTTTCTTTTCAATTGTGACCTTTTTTGACCCCTTAAATCTACATTAACCGTCTAAAGACCCATAAAAGTACAGTCCATAAAAATCCAATTATTTGGGATCTCTATCACTGCTCTGCAATTTTTAGTTTCAGAGAGATTGAGTTTAAAAATATAGAGACAGACAGACATAGTGAGTTTTCTAAATTAGGTCGCTCGGTGTTATACGTTTCAATATGACATTTCATATATACAACTTTCGTATTTATTATTATAGAGCAAATCATATAATAATGAATATATATAATAATGATTTCCAAAGTGTAAAAAAAATTACTTCAGTATCATCAACTGGAATAAAAACACCCGTCTGGCTCAAACTACTGTCATTAATTTTCCCCACTCTTTATCGGTGCCTAAATCCAAGCGTAGATTCCATGAGCAGAGCTTCTTTCTTAGAAGTGCACGACTGTGCAACTCTCTTCCGTTTGCCTGTTTCCCACCTGACTATAACTTGGATGTATTCAAGTCCAACATAAACAAATTCCTGACAAACCGTCCCCTTAAGTAAGACACTTTATCAAATCTCCAATACTAACGATTACTACGATACTATCCCATTGATTACTGTACACGCAATAACCCTTATCCCCGAGTGGCTTCCGGGCCTTGATAAGTGGTGACCTCCATGCAAAAAAAATCAAAATATTTGGCGCTCCAGCTATTATTTTGCGCGTCAGCCCTCATCATTACAGTCAAATCTGTCGCCAGGCGAATAAAATATATATAAGATTAAGAGACTTGAAGTAAAACACATATATATGTACCTATGCTTAGAGGTTAGTCGACTTACTCTCAATGTTCTCGTGTGGTTAGTTCCCGAGGTGAAAACATCTTATATATCAAGTTTCATAGCTGCAGACCAAACGTTTACTGATGAGTTAGGTAGAGACGTTTCGCACACACACAAAGGGGGTTGGCACCTGATATATATATATATATATATATATATATATATATATATATATATATATATATATATATATACCGGTAAGTAGATGGATAAATTGATATTGGTATAGATGAATATGCGTAAAAAAATTTCCGTGCGTTAAAACGTTTTCATCAAAAAATCTAATCAATTATACACGATTCATACAAAGAATTAAACGTAGTGGTAAAAAAGCACACCATCTAATAAGCATCTATGAAAAAGAATAATTGATTAATTAATTAATAAACGCTCGTTTTTCAAAGTAATATAGTTAGTTATAGTAAATTAGTAAATCGTTATGAAGTCGCTCGTATATTTATAACTGAGTATATTAAGAACTTCCGTTTTAATAATATTTAAATAGAAAATAGGTTTTTGATTTCAATGTCAAAGAGAGAAAAAGCTAAATGAGAGAGAGATAGATAGATAGATAGATAGATAGATAGATAGAATTATATATGCATATATATATATATATATATATATATATATATATATATATATATATATATATATATATAGCTGTGGTATCTGTAGGAGACCCGAAGTTGCCTAGATTTTAATGATGATCAACGAATGTTTCACACTCAAATATTTTTTATTGTCATCGAAAGCGATTTTTTAATCAAATCGATTGATTGCCTCACGTGCCTCCCTACAATTTACAGAATACATTTTGTCTCCAACTATTGATTTTATAAATATTTTTTTTAATATTTAAAAATATCATGACTTGAACTAACTTTTAGATAAAAATGCAAAACATAATGCTCCAGAAACATTCATTTTGAACGCATATTGTTCATATAAAAAATCCTACTGTTAATTTTATATGCCTGGCCTTACTGCTTTTGCGGTGATAATGGCTTGAATTTAAGTTTAACATAAAAACGTCAAGTATTCTGGGGTGCAATTATGCTTTCAACAGAAACATTTATTTCAAACGCGCCCCAGCTAAATTAAGGAACTTATTGTTGATTTTGTCTGGCCTTTCTGCTTGTGTGATAATAAAACTTCTGAAATGCACTTGTGATGTTAGACTGTATAATTTATCAATGTTGCGCTGTTGTTTTAGTTCTTTTAATATATTTATAAAAGGATGCCATTATGTTTCTGACAAAATAAACATAAACTCGATGTATTTTGTCCAGACAGTAGTGGCAATTGAAATATTAGTTTAGTCATTAATATATTTAATTGTAAATATAGGCATTTGCAGGGAATTTTTTCCATTAACATGACGTCACGACACTTAGAACAAAATAATGTTATTTTTTTTCTCCAAGAAGAGCTGGGACACATTGTGCCAACAGTTGTACATTGAACATTATTGTGTTATCTTAGTGTCTATAATCAATCGTGAGGGGGAACGAATATATACGTTTGGCATACGTGTAAGTGATGTGTTTTTTTTCCGTGGTAACCGAAGTTTTTTCTTTTTTTTTTTGTTTTAACCCACCCTTGCTGGATGGTCTGGTCGCTTCCGGCTCCAAATTGTATTTGTTATTTACCCCAGGTTCGGTTTTGCATCGTTGATGCAAACTGGTCAACGGGCACCAAAGACGTTGACCAGTTTGCCAGTTTGCATCAACGATGCAAAACCGAACCTGGGGTAAATAACAAATACAATTTGGAGCCGGAAGCGACTAGACCACCCAGCAAGGGTGGGTTTAAAAAAAAAAAGGAAAAACTTCAGTTACCACGAAAAAAAAACACATCTCTCTCTCTCTCTCTCTCTCTCTCTCTCTCTCTCTCTCTCTCTCTCTCTCTCTCTCTCTAAGGCTCTCTAAGCATCACTTTTAATAAGACTTAACAACGAACAATATAACAACAACAAAGCATAATAATAATGATGATAATAATAAGACTATTATATAACATAACTATGAACAATGACTCAAAATAATCAGACATCTATCCTTCACCCCACCTTTCCCCACGGATACGCAACATGAGAATTAAACAATAAAGTTACTGTTTGCATTCAATTTAACAGAGAAAAGAGATTTTACGAATAAGTGTCCAAGAGTTACAAGGAAAAAAAGTAAACGCAGTGTTTTACGGACTAAAACAAAAATATAAATGCATGTAATTAAACAAACCCAATGTTACGATGGAGGACATTTATGGGTTGACTTATTGTTTACGGGACCCTTTTATTCTACTTTTACCATTTCTTGCATAATTTGCTTCCTCACATCATATAACTTCTATGTGCAAACAAGCAAGCAATATATTCTATGTAAATCTCCAATACTAACAAGTACTACGATACTATCCCACTGATTACTGTACACGCAATAAACCTTATCTCCGAGTCTCTTCTGGGACTTGATAAGTGGTAACTACCATGTAAAAAAACTATTTATAAATTAAAAAATCTCTACAAATATAAGTGTTTTAAAATTGCTTGGAAGACTGTGATCGATATAATTCAAAGTAATTCAAAACTTACGTGAGAATAAGCCAGTATATAGGCATGAAAAATTTTTTATTAAAAAAACAAACTCCACATTACAGTGTCTGTTTTATGTTAAACGGTTCAGGCATGTTTGTTCTTGGGTAGAAATCATCTTATATTTTTCAGGCGAATCTGAAGTAGCCCTCAGTAGGCGAAGACTCCAAGAATAACGAGTTTAAGCAGCGTTGACTGACTTAGATGTTTCCCCATAACAGATAATCCAAAATCGTTGGTAGATACCTGTTTTTATTCTTTCTACTCAACTAATATATATATATATATATATATATATATATATATATATATATATATATATATATATATATATATATATATATATATATATACTAGCGAGAGGGCGGTTTTGCCCGATCGTAAAATACGCTTAAATATGATATTTTAATTCTTGCAGATTTCGTATATATTATTATGGAGTCGTGATTTCAAAAGTAAAAAAAAATATTTGGGTGCCATCAACTAGAATCGAAATCGAAAGCAAAAATGTAGCGTTCAAAGGTGGTGACGTTACCACTATATCAGCCTGACACGCATATAAACTGATTAAAATGAACTAAGATGAATGTACAAACTGTATAAGATTCAGGCACATATAGAGAGTGGGGGGTCGTATATAGTGGTTGTAGCTAGTCGAGTGTTTTTTGTGAAGGTTTGGCAAGGGAGAACCATACGGCATAATCACGTTGACACACCAGTTCCCGTCAGATCACCGAAGTTTGGCAATGTTGAGCCTGGTCATTACAAAAATGGGTGACTAATTTTGGAATTTTAGGCGCTGTAAGTAAGAGGACGTCGATCAATCCTTACAAGAGTTGCAAAAAATCTAACGTCGTCATCTCTCATAACTGGGATATACAAGCGACTCGAGACAGCTTGTGGATTTCATACTCCAATGGAATTTCCTCTCTCGGAGGAAGCCGATTAAACCCAAATAGGGTTAATGCCGTTACACCCCCCCCCCACACACACACAAAGAGGGAATCATAGATTGCTGTACAATTGAGCACTTGCAATAAAAATAACGATACGCCAGAGACAGGCCCGCAACGTCTCCTCTGTGAGAAAGACGCTGCCAGAAAGCAAATAGGGCACCGCCTACATGGTTTCAGAACGGGTTTTTAACTCTACCAACGCTGGATAGGGCGCGCCGAGCAGTCCCTGTCCAAATATAGCAACGGTACTCCATTTTAAGGCGCATCTGGCTCTTATACAGATAGAGTGATACTAGAGCGATAAAATGATCCAGCCATTTTCACAGCGATCTTGACACCAAATTTGATGTATGTGTTTCTTTTCAGATCAGGAGTGAAGGTCAGTCAAAGAAGCTTGTGAAGACATGAAACTTCCCCAAGACAAAAGCCATTAATTTCAATTGGGGCGTGATGTGGGTTGGAGTAATTACGATGAAAACAGAAAAGCTTGGTCTTCTATAAATTAAAATTAATAAGCCACCGTTTTCTCCCATTGAACCTCGTTTTCAAGATCAGAACAGAGAGAATCAATAAAAATCTTGATCATTGATGTCCTTTGAAGTGTTGTGTAAGACATTTTTACTTGTGTTATTTTTTTAATAATGAAATTTAAACAGCATTTCCAAATGAACAGTGTAAACAATTTGATTATATTTATAACAATACATATTAACTTACCTAGTGGTTAAAATTAATTTCATAGCTTCTCTTATTATCATTTCATCTGATTCGATCATTGCAAACAAAATATTTTCTTGCACTAGGGTAAAAACATTGCGTTTATTTTTTTAATGCAATTATTAAGATTTTTTGTGGCCGTTGTGTGATACTTTGAATTATATTGAAAATATTTAGTTGTTGATCATGAAATGTATTATCTATTTTAATTTCAAACTTTCAACAACAAATTTGATCAATGTCTGCATTTTAAAGACAGTATTTAAGACTAAGCATGTCGGGTCCATAAACACATTGGTCTGATATCTAGAATTGGCCACTTGATCTGAAAGGAACACTCCTACACGCAGCATATTTAAGATCAAACTTTTCTCGTGAAATCCTTAATTCATATTCAAAAAGTAATATTTAGTCACCGCTCATCGTCATCAAAGATCACCAGTGCCCATCTAGAATAATTTTTATCCAGAGGACTGCTTAAAGATGGGGGTTTGAGCTGGGGGAAATGATTGTAATTGTCTCCACAAAATTTTCCAATTGGTCTAGTAAATGATGCTGGGCTTCGTATAAATGATGTTTGGTTTTAATCCATTTGAATAAATCTCTAAAAGGATACTCATTCTGATGTAGGGAGCTGCCAAGAGTGTGTAACGTCCTTTTTTTATATTTTTCTAGTGATATGAACAGCTTACATTCACAATCAGTGTGTGTATTGGTCTAAAAGCGCAGTCGTTCCTGCATCCACGTTCTGATATTCTTCCAAAACATTTGCAATTTCTTCTGCTAGAATAATCTTAGTTGCATTAGTATTAAAGATAATGCTATTGGTGAGATGTCCCTTTTTCTAATAATATTCTATTTCTTTTGTCAATGTCAAGTGAAGTTCTGGTGCCTTAGATTTCTTTACTATTGTTTCAACATTTTCTTATAAAATTTCCTGGCAGCAGAAAGTTTCTTTATCATGAATACTATCCAATGCAAATCAGATTTTCATTGTGCTTTTGCAGTGCGTGTTCTTGCGGGTTTTTTTTTTCTTTTTGTCTGTTGATTTTCGATTTATCGAAGATGATTTAGTAAATGTTAACACTTGAGTTGAAAAGAGACAAATGTAAAAGGAAGGAATTTGCCAGGTTCACTCCTAAATTTTAAGAATTGGAATTTTCATTTGTTGTAATAACTTTTAAGCTGTTTTATAGCTCATCTACTTCATAGTAATTCTCTCATTGGGCAAAGGGAAATCTTCTGATCATAAGATGTTGGTGCAATAGGAGATAAATTAACTTGGTTTCATCTCTCTTCTAACAATCCCTTTCCATTTTTAATGGAAGCTTATCTAAAATGCCAGCTTCTATTCTGTTCCTCTGGTCTTTTAAACATTTTGTGGTTCCCAGTAGAACCTGAAAAATTAAATTTGCCATATATAGGATGATAGATGTAAAATCCTAGAAATTTCATATAATGTCACATAAAAAGAAAAGTTTTAAGAATTTTGTTACTTCTTTACTTAAAATACAAGTACAGTAATTTATTTACTTTAAAATATTTATGATATTGTCGTATGAATCTATTAGGAAAAATGAAATAAAAATAGAATGATAAACTTACTTTCTGTTTTAGAAGGCAGTTACAACTTTTGTGTTTTGTCTGACAATTTTTTATTTTGCCATTTAGCATGTTCACTTTATATACGTTTCATGTTTAAAGTGGATGTGTCCTCTATAAAACCAAACCTTACTAACTGGTTAACTGTCAAAATAAATCGCTTCATTTAAATTATAACAAAAATTAACAGCCAACTGTGTTTCTCTACAGAACGTGCCGCTGCCAATGCGCACAGAAACCAATTATTGATTGTTTTCAACGAAAGATGTAGTGAAAATAAAGCCGCGTTAAGGTTTGCCAGAAACCACAGTAACAGAAGAACGCGAGAGATTCGTATGCTCCGTTTGTCAAATCTAAAATAGCTCAGCAGCTGCCCAGTTCTCACGAGTTTTGACGAATAACAAACAGGGTTTTGAACAGAGATGTGTTCACTATTCCAACCATCATTAATGGACATGGGATAATACTGTCAGCATCTGACAAAACAAAACTCTTTGCTAAGAACTTTGCGGCAAAATCTACTTATCCCCCATATTTCCTCCTGTGACTGAAAACACACTATGCAACATACAAATATCTGTGCGTGATGTTAGTGAACCTGTAAAACACCGTACTTAACCGGAACTAGCTCCCATACTTGTCAAGAAGAAATGCTTCCCAACACCATGTAAAACTTTATTAGTCCGTCCCGTATTTAAAGATTCAGGAGATCCACTATCTCCCTTTCAGTACAGTCTAATAAGTATATACTGTTTTATGAGTAAGTTGCTGAAATCTGCGTCAAATAGAGAACTGGTAAACCACTTCAGCAGAAATAATCTAATATGTGACATGCAATATGCTTTTCGCTCTGCTAGATCTACAGTTGATGTGCTGACTTAATATCATATAGGATTAGTGAATCTCTCGATAGGTACTTCGTTTCCAGTGTAATTGCTCTTGATATATCAAAGGCTTTTGACAAGGAATGGTATAAAGGTCTACTTCACAGCATTTCAGCATTGTTTGAAATGCTCTCTTCGTTATTAAATCCTTTTTCTCTTATAGGTTTTTTAGAGTAGTGGTTGATGAGCAGAAATCAGAAGCTCTGGCGTCCCTCAGTGTTCCATCCTAGGTCCAACTTTTTTTTTTATTCATCTTCATTATTGATCTCCCAAATCACATTCTCAAATCATTTGTAAATATTTATGCAGACGACACTACCATCTACAGCAACACTTCAAAGGCCGAATATGATCAAGGTCTCTCTGATTCACTCTCTTCTAATCTTAGACATGTGGTGCCATGGAGAAAAATGCGATTGGTTAATTTTAATGCGTCTAGAACCAAGCTTTGCTCTTTCCATCACCCACGCTCTGAGCCCTGTCTGGCTCCAATTGAAATGAATGGCTATCTTCCTGAGAAAGCACCATGCTTAGACTGACCTTTACTCTTGATGTGAAATGGAGCACATACATCAGATCCGTTGCCAAGGTCGCCGGAAAAATGATTGGATCATTCTACCGTTCTAATAGGTATCTCAATACCGATGTCATCCTCTGCTTTAATAAGAGCCAAGTAATCCTAGGATAGAATACTGTTGCTACATATGGACAGTAGTTCTTGGAGCACTCTATCCTACCTTAGAATTCAATACCGCATTCGAAACCATGTAAGTATTGCTCTTTTCTTTTCCCTAAAACCTCTTCTCACAAAATAGACGTTGCTAGCCTGTTTCTGTTTTATCGTAATTTTCATGACAAGTGCTCCTCTGAGCTTCAATCTATGGCCCCTCTTGTCAAACTTTCACAAAACACACTTGTCCAGCTACAACCACTATTAACAATTTCCCCCACTCTATATATATATATGCTTAAATCTAAACATGGATTCCGAGAACAAAGCTTATTTTCCTAAAACTGCTCGCCTGTGAAATTCTGTCCCGCTGGCCTTCTGTTCAGCTGACTACAATATAGTCGTCTTTAAGTCCCATATAAACAAATTCTTCTTGAGCTGTACCCTTAAATAATCAAATTATATTAAATCACCATTACTAACGAGTACTACACTACTGCCCTGATGACTCCTATACACGCATTTATCCTTACCCTCATATGGCATTCGGGCCTTTATAAGTGTAGACCCCATTATAAGATAATTGGCAGTTGTAAATAGCAAGAAAAAATGTCGAACAATGTTTCGAGTTTTTTTTTTACCATAATATCCCTTGCAAATGAAGAGAGGTTTTCTATTTATTTGTTTTGCATCGTTAAAGCATATATTTTGCTATTTGTTCATTGTGTGCAATTCGATTGACAGCAACAAACGCTGCTTTCCAAATGTCCCTTGTTATTTGTTTTGAAAGCGTAAATTTACTAAACGTTGTAAATACTGTACTGTATAACTTGTGAATATGTGTGGGAGGTACTGTTTTATCTAGTGGAAAAGGTGATCAGCAAATTCACTAATATCTCCACTACGAGTAAAAATTCTGGTTTGTTTCCAACCATTTTTAGATAAATTATATCTGCAAAAGATGTTTAATCTGATGTAACAAATTGAAGAAATTAAATTAAGTAAAAAGACAAAATGAGAGAAGATATAAAATAAAAGTTATTTTACCGAATTAATAATCACAATCATAATAGCCATAAGCACGCACGAACCCTCAAAATATAAAAATAAAAAAATATATTTAAAATATATTTAAAAAATATAAAACAGTAATAAAAATAATATACATATTGTTTTACAAGAATTATAAATATAGTTTTTGTTTCTTGATAATAGAACTGCATGCCAGTGGAACTCTCTGCCGCTTGCCTGTTTCCCACCTGACTACAACTTGGACGTCTTCAAGTCCAACATAAACAAACTCCTGACAAACCGCCCCCTTAAGTAAGACACTCTATCAAAACCCCCAATACTAGTGATTACTACAATACTATCTCATTGATTACTGTGCACGCAATAACCCTTATGCCTGAGTGGCCTTCGGGCCTTGATAAGTGGTGACTCCCATGTAAAAAAAAATGTGCATTAAAATAAAATGCAAATAGTAAAATATATATGACTATGAATAAGAAAAACGAATATTATGATTTTTTTTCCGGTGAAGATTGAACATTAATTAAAAAGAACATAGGATGAAATTCATTGTAATTTAAATTAAACATTTTGAAGTGTTAGCTTTTTATATTTATTTATTTTTAGCAACTTACCGAAAAATCCCTGGATATTAAAAAAACATATTTGCTCCAGATATATTATAAACCCGGTATTTCTTTGATATTTAAACACTTATCAAGGCCCGGAAGCCACTCAGGGATAAGGGTTATTGCAAGTACAGTACGTTAGTGTGGAGATTTATTGAAGTGTTTACTTATGTGTGCTATTTATTTTGTGTGTCACGCTTACATTCGAGTGACTATCGTTTAATTGTTACAGACCTCCATTTCTTGTAATGAATCATTTTACCAAGAATTCTTCATAAGTTTTGGTTTCGGTCTCGATTATAGCTGATGACACTCGTGTCATTTATTTTTTTTTATAAATAATTTTATCAAGAATTGTTCATAAATTTTAGTTTCGGTTTCGATTACAGCTGGCCGTCCCTACTAGCCTTGATAAATATTTTCGCAGTTTTTACAAAAGAGCTACAAGAATATCAGGGAGTCTCCATTTACGCTGAGCATCCGCATAATGCAAACATCAATATATTAAATATGAAAGAGTCCTCTGTGAAATTTCAAGAGGTCGCGCTAGTTAAATTCTAAAGTTTTAAAGAAAAATATTTGCACTATTGTATTAGTTCACAGCTTTCTGTGTAGAACAAGCCATGATTCCAAAATCGATCTATCCTAATGTATATATATATATATATATATATATATATATGTGTGTGTGTGTGTGTGTGTGTGTGTGTGTGTGTGTGTACACATATTTATAAATAGTGGTCACCACTTATAAAGGCCCGAATGCCACTCGAGGGTGAGGGTAAATGAGTGTACAGTAGTCATCAAAGCAGTAGTGTAATAATCTTTAGTAGTGGGAATTTATATATATATATATATATATATATATATATATATCCATATCGATTATTGAACGAGGCTAAACGTCTTTTTAGTTTAAATGTTCAATAATCAATTGGAATGTTAAGTTAATTTAGTCTTACCCTAGGAATAGAGGATTTAGTTAAAATTTAACAATTCAAATTAGATATAAATTAATACTGAATTTTTAGTTTCTAAGGACTATTTTAAAGGATTTTAGATGAGATGATATGATTACACCCATTTTGTTTGAAAATTCATACATTGTAGCTTTGAAACAAATTTGAACCAGTCATTAGTCGCGAACTGAGAAGAATAAGATGAATTTTTATTTTATATTTTTACATAAAATTAAGCCTTAAATTTTGGATTTTTGCTAGAATCAAAACCTTGTAACATACTTTGATTAATACTTGTATAAGCATTGAAACATTATGTTAACTATCGTTATACGACGGTTGTTCCACAATTAATGCATCCTATTTTTGGATAAATATTTTTTTAAAGACCAACAAAGACGTGAGTTTCACCATTAAAACGAGCGTTCTTTTGTGTACCAGAATGTATTTTTCTGCATAGTCACCACATTCTCAATTCACGTTTTGCCAGTGATAGGCTCGTGACTGTGCATGGGGGTCAGGAACGCACTCCGTCACTTACATCTTTTTCGCCTCTCTGAAATCGATCAACTCATCTCCTATCTCTCATGATAACAACTGCGTCGGCTTTGTAAACGTTTAACAGATGCCTGTTAATGATGATCGGTGCTACTTTTTTTATACATGAAGGAATTCAAACCGATTAAAAACTTGCCCTATCTCTGAATAGCCTTTATATAAAATTTCAAATGTTTAGACCTGAAATTGTCTGAATAATTTAGTAGAGACCGCAGAAATCAATTTTTAAAAACTTTAACCCCTATTATGATCTATTAACATCTATTGTTTGGGATCACATCAAGTTATAAAGTTAGATCCATGTCCAAGGAACCTATATCTAAAATTTCAAGTGTTTAAACCCAAAATTGGGGAAGGAGTTTGGTAGAGTTCTTAAAGGTCAAATCGTTGAACATTGACCCCTTAACAGCCAACTTCCTGACCGAAAACCGGTTACAAAGATGTCCCCAAATCTCAGTACCCTGTATATCAAATTTCGAGTCTATAGACTGAAAATTGACAGAGTTATTGTGTAGGGAAATGTACACAGACAGACACACACACAAACAGATACTTTCACTTTTATATATATATAGATATATGCTGTATATGTATATATAAATACATATAATATATAAATATATATATATATATATATATAAAGAGGACTGCAGTGCAATAACTGTTCTTTCATTAAAGGCATATACATGTATTTAATGAAAGAATAGTTACTGCACTACAGTCCTCATTCTAAACTACAAGAACACAGCCTTACACTTTAATCCTATTTTTATTAATCTATAGGCAACGATTTGTGTACACCAGTGTGCGTGGTTTTTCTGAAAGATCATAGATAAGTTATTAGATATTTGGTGTCGTGAAGGTTAGACAGATTTTCGAAATTACACAATCTATCACTTTTCATGTTGCTCGGACCAGACGACGGATATAATCGAACTAAAGAGCTGGAAGCGAATCTCGGTTCCGTCTTTTATGACGACCTCGACCAACCAACCTGCAACCATTCCTTCACAGGCTTCGCATGGAGGTTAAATGTTAGCTTTGCACTCAATTTCTTTCAAAACACCCATCGAACATCGTTAAGATCAGAGACATGTAAGGAACTATGAGATGCATCAAGAGACAGTGGATGTCTTGGTGTTTCTTTGGGGTTAACCTGGAAAATGATGAAGACGACGAGAAAGAGAATTCTGCTGAATAAGAAAGTAAAGGGGAAAAAGAAAAGTAGAGGTTAGTAAAACTATATCCACTATATTAATAATAACTAACGGAACCCGTGGAAATTCCACAGAAGCATATTTCTATACGTAATATACTGCTGCTGAGCATTCTGTGGGCGTTCAGCATGAAGACACCATCATATTATTCTAGCCCTTTGGTAAAACTGTAAAAATATTTATCTAAGCAAGTCTATACATTAATACCGTAGCGTGTAGAACAATAACAAAGGATAGAACAGGTGTGAGTTATTTATTTTACCATATTTAATAATGTAAACATGACTGGTAAAAAAACAATATAACGTATTGATTAAAAAAATAGATGAGTTGAGTGCCATCATCTATAATTGAAAACGAAACCAAAACATGTGAAGAATTCTTGGCAAAATGATTTATTACAAGAAATGGAAGGACACAACAATTATTAAACGACAACCGCTCGAAAGAAAAAAGATGTAAGCGTGACACACAAAGTAACACACACATTATCGTATTAATATATAGATATTAATAATAATATTATTAATAATAATAACAATAACAATAATAACAATAACAATAATAATGATAACAACAACAACAATAATAATTCTGATTTCGTTATCAACCTCTCTGGAAATGGATGGGATTCCAATAACTTTGAATGTTTGCCCTTGATTTGTATTGATGCTCATGACAAAGTGGAATTCTTGGAATGAGAACAGTTTGATCTTAATAAGGCCCGACTGTAATCATTACTTCAATCAAATTGTCATACAATCTAGTTACAACGCATCTTGTTCCATTTGTTGCTAATGTTGGATCTAATGATCTCAAAATCATGATTGGACAACCAACTTTAACTTTTAGAAGATGTGAATGAATTTTAAGATTGTTCAATTGAATTTAAAAAATCTGTAGGATATTTCACAGCATAATCCTCATCTACAGTATTGTCAATAGAATTGTAAAGTTTTTCCTGCCCCGGAAAATCATCCATTAGCCAATTATTTAACCTGTTGGCATTGGAATTTAGTAAAGAAAAAATTGCTCGCTCAGCAAGCCAATCCGGATGTTTTCCATTCAAATTTAAGTCAGGATACACTCTTTCTCAACATATGAGATTTTAGACTCTGGAATTCCATTTCAGGATCCTGCTTCCCTAACTGTACTGACATGCAGAAGTTCAAGTGCAACGTGAACCGGCATCTTGCTGCCCAAATCCCCACATAGTGCCCCAGTAGTTGCTGACCCTGATAGTAACCCCCTACACCAAAGTGGTAATGTGCCTTGTTTGGGGTGAAAATGTAAAAAAAACAACAAAAAATGTACCTAGTTTTTCAGGAATTAAAATTCTACCCGGTACTTCTACGTAAGAAAGAGGTTCACCGCCAATTCTAAGCAGAAGACTTGAAAAGCTTGCTGATTCTAAATCTCCAGTCATATAAGCCCTCGTAATTGTTGTTAGGTTCTTTACAAAGATATTTCTCCAAAGGTCAGATTCCTTTAAAATTGCATTAACAGTGTTTGCCCTCGTTACATTTTTTACAACAGACACAATTAGATGGGAGTCCACTGATAATTAAGTTGGAATGTCGCTCATTGATTTTTGACACACGTAATACCCTGCAATGTTCGACCAGTTGTTTTAAAAATAGTTTTATGAGCCATTGGAGCTTCATCAACAATTATTACTTTCGTGTCTCGTATTACTTTGGCCATATTAGAGTACCGAGTTAGAGAGCATGTAGGCTAATCCATTCTATATGTATTCAATAACACTTTGAAAGTGCTGTGCAAAGTATGTCCGCCAAGAGCGTTGCCGCAATCCCACTTCATGCAATTGCTAGCACAATGTTTTCTTCTTACCTAATTTTTTCCAAAATTAAATTTGGTAAAAAAATCTTCCCTGTACCTCCGGGTGCATCAAGGAAAATAATGTTTTTATTATTTGCTCTTTCACCATTCACCATCTCAAAAAAGGCTACATAAGTATTTCTTGGGTCCTCTGTTAAGTTTTGATATTGATCCTTTACCTTAGATGCCAGCTCCTCCTGACGGTAATTTATCTCACCTCTGTACTCACGACAAAGCTGCTCATTATATATATATGCGCTGGTGTTAGCAAGCCATATACTGTCAAGGCAAGTCTTCACATCATGAGGACTTTTTTTTTATAAATAGAACAAAGCTTGATTGAGACTGGAGCATCTGGATCATTGATACACCTTCGATGTTGTTTCAAATAATCATCTGACGATGCCTATTTGAAGGTTTCCCAAAGATGTAATAGATTTCTTGGTGAACATGCCGTCAGGATTATTGCAAATAGGCATATCATGTTTGCAGTTGATTGCGAAATCTTTGCTTCTTGCATAGCTAATTCTCATAAGCCCCCTGGCAAGGCAAGCTTCTCTGAATGTCGAGCATATATTGCAATCAACAATTTGTAGATCTTGAAATGAAGTTGGTCCTCTCCCTTCATTCAGTAGAAGTTGCAAAAAATAACACTCTTCATCTCTTGGGTCTATTGTGTAAATCCTACCAATGGCCTGCGCTTTTGAAACCATGCCATACTCATTAACGAAATACATCAAAATTCCATGTCTTTGTACTTTTATTTCAAATGTAAATATTGTGTCAATTCAGCATACTTCAATGTCTTAGCAAAGTCGTCATCATCTTTGCAGAGCTGGAAAAATCCTGACAAAGTTGTATGAGGTGGGGGCCCAAGTGCAGCCTGTAATGCATTTTCCTCATTAAAAAGGACCCTTTGTTCATTTGCCAAACCAACAACTGGTGGGAAATGTTCATGTGTAGGATAGCCAAGAATTGTTCATGCTGCTTCTGATGATGACACATATCTCATATTTTGATATTGATAGATCTCATCAATCACCTGTGATTTGTGACGATCGGCTTGTGCGGCATTTTGTAACTGATCTGACCTTGATCTGATCCCTTGGATATATATTTGATACAATACTTGGTTGAATTAATTGATGAACAAATTTCAACATTGATATGGCAGTTAAATTGCCGCAACACATATGGATTGTAAGGCATTACTCATTGATTAGTGATTTCTTGCTCAACTCGGCGGCCATTGTGCCCATTTTTATCATGCAATCTGACCTCAGTCTTCCAGCTTCCTTCTATATTTAAGATAGGAATCCTTTTCCTGTTCGGTAGATTGTAAGAAAGATTTGGGAAACTCTTTACAAGATTTTTGCCTATCATACATGGAGAGGCTTCATTTTGGGGACCACATGGTCCATGGATCATGTGTTTCATGCACAAATCATGGAGTTCTTTTTCTTCCTCTCTAGAAGATATTTCTGCAGAAATTGCTAAAACATATTCTTTTGGTCTGAATTTATGCTCTGGAAATAAAAAAGTGTCCACGAGGTTGACCCATTTTTTTTGGTACTCAATGGTATACCACCATGCTTTCAAATTACCAAAAATTCCCTTTTTCATATTTTCCATGAATTTCTTTACATTTAATCTGAACATTCTTGCAACAATATCTGGTCGATCATGACTTTCTTGTCCAGCGGCCAAATTTTCAACAATTTCTGGCCAATATGGATTGCATGTCATAGTGATAAAATAATTTGCTCTGCCATAATGTCACACAAAGGCCATTGCATCTGACCTTTTTTCATGAAGATACCGAGGACCACCAATATAGGTTGCAGGAAGCAGAGTTGGACGACCTAATTAATTTGGATTTCCATAACCAGCAAGTAAATTATCCCGTAAATTAAAGTAAGTTTCATCACAGAGACTTTGTTGTTCTCTTCACAAAAACTGTAATCTTTCAATTTCTATTTTGAAGTGTGCATCTACCAAGAATTGCTGGAAGAGTCACCTTCCAAGCAAGATATTATTCGCTTCTCTGCACATAATATGGAAAGAGTAACACTGTAATTTCTCCCTTGCAAATATATGTGGAAGCCATCTGTTCTATATTGAATAAATAAAGGATCATCAAAGGATCATAGGATCGATGTAAATCTGAAATTCTTTTCAGTCCACCTTGTTTCGATTGAAGAACAATGTCTCTGTTTTTTAGGCTCATTTGGCATTACAATTGCAACTTCAGCCCTGGTCGGTGCATTAAAATTCCGTACATGTTCTTTTCCATAATTACAATTTTCTTTTCGTTAATATTTGCTTGTTGTACTTGCTCTAATGCTGTCTTTAATGTCATTGTGTAATAGTTATTTTCATTTAATCGAACTGTAATTTTTTTAACACCTTAGCATTCAAGTGTTGATGCGCTTCTCTCGTACTCAGTTGATCTTCTTAAGTATCTAAAAAAGTATACTTGGATATATATCGCTGTTCCATCATAGCTAACGACCATAATAGTACCGTCTCACCTGCTGACAAAGGTGGGGGGATTGTGATAATGGAAATAACTGAATACAAAGATAAAATACTTCAACTATTACAAGATGAACACACATGAAAAATCTATTTCCGAAATAATACATAAAGAAATTGACAAATTTAACAAATCTTACAAGAAATTAATAAGTAATGATAAAATATGGACTACCTATATAGAATATCATCCTAAAATCCCGACCTTATATGGTTTACCCAAAACATATGAAATAACTACAAATACGCCCAATCATATCTGGCATTAGCAGTGCCACCCATAAGATAACACGAGCCATCACAAAACTCCTAACGCCATTGTTGGGGACAAATAGCAATTCCCATATAAGAAACTCTGGCGACCTTCTTAATAAGATAAAAAACCTAGATATGAAAAATAAAACCATAGTCTCGATATAGAATCTTTATACACCAATATCCCTACCAAGAAATGCCTCAACCTTCTTTCAAAACACTGAACAAAATAAAAATTAAATTACCTCTGCCAATAGATAATATAATTAAAATTATAAGCATATGCATTGACATGGCGTATTTCACATTCGATGGACTCTACTACAAACAAAAATTGGGACTGCCCATGGGTAACCTCCTTAGTGGGGTTTTGGCACGTCTATTTTTATGAATTCATGGAAACCGGACCCAGGAAATATAAATTGCCCAAGAGCACTTCCTACTATAGATATAGAGATGATATTTTAATTTTCCTCCCCATGTCTCCCAAAATAGAGAATATCACTGATAAATTAAATAAGATCGAACCCACTATTTACTATACATATGAAATAGAAAATAACAACTCCATACCTTTTCTGGACATCAATACCATAAATAACAATGATCATCTAAGTTTTAAAGTATATCGGAAAGTAACGAATAAAAATGATTACATACATTTTTATTCCCATCACGATGATAAAGTAAAAAGAGGTATTCTAATAGGATTTTTTCTTAGTGCGCTGAAAATATGCAGTGAACAATACATTAAGGAAGAATTTGAGTATATCGAACGTACATACATGAACTTACAATACCCTCAACATTTTTTAACAAATACAAAAAGGAAAGCACTAAAACATTACCATAACCGAAACCGAAACCATTCCCTAAATAGCCAGACACACGACAGACAATTAACATTACCAACTAATAAAAACAACGACAAAATCTATAAGAACCTAAATAAGACAGGCATTCAAATAACAAAACTAAACTCTTTAACAATTAGGGATCTAACACGTAAAATTATGACTAATACCAACACTAACACTAAAGCCGGAATATATTCAATACCCTGCCTTGATTGTGGAAGAATATACGTAGGAGAAACTCAACGTAATTTAAATAAAAGAATATATGAACACAAAAGAAATGTAAAAAAACAATACACTCAACGCCATATTTTGTTACATCATGGAGAACGACCTCCATTTTAATTTTAACAAAGCAACTTTCCTTAAACGCATACATAACAGATCCACACGACGTTTAATTGAGTCAGCTATAATCTCCCATTCCAGCAATATAATTAAACAAAGAAAAGTTTTTTTCCACATTGCCCCCTATTTGTCGAAAATAATTATTAAAGAGAACAATTTAGACACAGGTTAAACTCGGAATATATATATATATATATATATATATATATATATATATATATTAAAAAAATCCATTCGTAATTTCACTTCATTGTATAATTTTTATTTTAATTATTTACTGTATTTTATTTTATCAGTGTCTATTTTTAGACTCCATTTTATCACGTCCCATTCTTATTTTTAGACGCCATCTTCAGTTAATACGCTATTTTATTCCAATTTAATTATCTCTAATTTTTTTTAAAAATTACCTTCGTAATTTCGTTTCATTTTATTTACTTAATCTATCACGGTTATATTCCCAGACGCAATCTTTTAAATCTCTACGATATTTTAACTTTTAGACATAATCCACTACACCAGTGTATGTATATATGTATATAGACATCTAATTTACATAAGGAAAACACGCTGCTCTCCTCCATCATTATATATAGCCCCAAATCTTCCGACTCTCTCGTCAATGACAATCCCTCTTGAAAAAGCCCGCATAAATCGGGCGAAGCGTTGAGTATTCAAGTCCTTCCACCTCCATTTTATTTCATATATATATATATATATATATATATATATATATATATAAAGGGTGGAACGATAAATTTGTCGCCCTTAAGAAAAATCTCTTCACATTCTTTTAAAAACTTTTATCGAAAAACATCAATTTATATCACTTGCTTATGTAGTAGAACTGGCATTTATTTAATCTAGCCACCTTAAGCCTCAATCCTTGCCTCGATACTGTTCCAGCGACTATATGATTGCAGCAGGGGATTATCACACTCTTCGGAACATCCAGATACACTTTGGTGTTGATTTTCAAGCCGATTTCGAAGATGTTAGGTGGCATGATGTAGCCTTCACTTGAAACCACACTAAACAGCATAACCGTAGCCTGGAACTTCGTTGAGTTGTGCCTTCAAGCGTTGAACCGTCCGGATTTTTATTTTGATGGTGCTGGCAATGGTCCTTTTGTTATAACTTGGACTGGTAGAGAGTATTAGTTATACAACGCCGGGTCTCTGATCTCGCTCGTTGAACATTGTGTCATTTTCCGACATGATAGAAGGCGCCTATATAGGACACACAATATGACTCGTAAGAAACCAGTTAAAAAAACAAGATCTGCCACTATCAATAACAATGAACCAGTCTACATATATAATCCAAAGCAAAATACTAATTCTACCCTCTAACCCACCCAGTCGCATCAGGAGCAAGAAAAATATTTGGTTTAATCCTCCATTTAGCGTAAATGTCAAAACTAATATACCTAAGGAATTCTTCAACATTGTACAAAACGCTTTCAAATACCCACACAGATATAGTTCTACTTTCAATAAAAATTCAATCAGGATTTCTTATCCAACAATGCCTAATTTAGCACAAAGAATCTTTACTTCTAATAACAAAAAAATTAAATCAGCCCAAAAAATTCCTTTCTCAATCAAACCCAAAACTAACTGTAATTTTAATAACAAACATCTTTGCCCACTCAATAATGATTGCGTCCAAAAATATGTTATATATTCATGCACAATTATTGAGCTCCCATGCAATCCTCCCATAACAGACACTTATATTTCGTCTTCAAGTGATCCTTCTTCCCATCCTCCATCTGATATAGTTACTAATCCAATATACCACTCGAGCAGCCCGTCCATCTACATCATACAACTAGCAATAATAATAATAATAATAATAATAATAATAATAATAATAATAATAATAATAATAATAATATTTCTCCTAACAGCTATCCTGACACTAACAATTATCCCCTCCAAAATAGTCCTCGTGCAATCATTGTCCCACCCTTTGTTAAACACAATGAACAAAATTCAAACTATTTAACTAATACAAATCAGCAAATTAATATTAATATCATACCTCGAGCTTTTAATAAAATACATACATATATCGACGCTACTTCAACATTAATTAAGAAAAGAATATCAAACCACATTTCTTTTTTTAACAACCATAATTCTAATAATAACCAAGGAACTTCTCTAACCACTTTAATTGTGAAAACTTAACTCTAATAATATCCCCTTCTCAATCAAATGGACTATCATAAAAAGTTAAGTCTTATACTCCATGCTCAAAGTCTTGTCGCCTCTGCACGACTGAAGCTATAATTATAATTACTTCCCCTCAAAGTAGCAATATAATAAATTCGGAAAACAAACTGATCTCTTTCTGTAAACATAAGTCCAAATTTAATTATGGTAATTTTGAAATTACATAGTTATTACTTTAACCTTTCATATATATATAATTTTTCTTTAACATTATCGTTTTTTTTCTACAAACTTTCTTAATATTTTATAACTTAATAATACTTTATTTTAATTCTTTGTTTCTTCTTTGCTTTGCCGGTGTTTTATCTGCAATTTCCGTTTTAGTCTTTAAACATTCCTATCTATATAATATATCAATCTACTTACAGATTCATATCCTGTATGTAAATTTACTTATATTTTACTATATGTATTTACTTACATACTTACTTGCTTTATCCGGAATTTGCAGATACCGGTCATCCTCTCCCCTTATTTTTTTATTTTATATTTTATATTTATATTTTTTTTTTTCATTTATTTATTTTATTATTTATTTATTCCATTTAGTGTATTTTAATAATTCTTGCTGACATTTTCTGAAGTAATAACCTGTACATTTCAGTTGACCCCTTTTTTTGCCCAATATTTTTCACGCATTTTAACGTCATTTTGTCTGGGTCATTTTGACATTTGCTTTTCTATTTTCTATTTAATTCTATCACCATTTAATTTTTCTCTTCTTCTTCAATGATTTTTCTTAATTACATTTTGTCTCGGCAGCCGTGTCAAACGCATATCTTATTTTTCTTTTATTAATACTATTGGAATTTTCCCACCTTTTTCCTTGTACATATTTGTGAATTATTCCATGAATTTCGGCCTTTTGGATTATTTTGGACCATCTTCCAATTACGTGATTTCCTTGGATTTTACTTGTACGAATGGAAATTTAATTACCTTTCTTGGATTTACATTTTTGGATGTTACCCTCATTGGATAATTTACCTTTCACCAGACTATCCATTCACGTGTAACCACTTTTTCATCACCATATCTCCTCTGTTTCACTTTTTTAATCAAGTAAGATCTTTGACTTACTTGCACTTTCATCAAATACTTTTGTATGCAAAATCCGATCTCGCATTTTGCTAATTCCTACCCTCTGATGAGAAGGAAAGTATTTCTTCGAAACTCCGCGGATTAAGGACTATCCACTTATTAAGTGTGTCCTTTTCAGATTAAATATGTTTTGAACTCTTTTTCAACGTGTTTTTAACATGTTTTATTTACTATTTTCTCTTATATATATATATATATATATATATATATATATACGCTTACAAGTAATAGAGAAAAGATATACGTATCTATATTGTTGCTATATACTCGTGTTCTTCATTTCTGACATTGGTCGAATAGTTTTATTCCGGCCATTTAATGTCTGCGGGCCATCGTTTTTGCTTAAATTACTTCTTACAAAGTCGCCCACATTTCATCAATGAAAAAGGATTGATGTTAATCTTGAAGATGCCAAAAATAAACATTCAATAAAATCTCTAAAGGGTCTCATCATTAATTTTTCAATATTTAAAAGAATTGAAATCGCTTGACTGATAACACTTAGTACGCGACACCTACACAAAGAGGTGGGGAGCGCAATGTAAACATATCAAGCCAAGCGGAGAAAACCGCTTAGATGAAGGAATTCTATCTTATAACTCTGTCTACTGAAGTCTGCAAAGAACGCTTACAAAAAGCAAATCGTTTTACCAATAATTGTCTTTATTCGAAATGTATTTTACTAGCTATTCCTATCCGGCGTTGCTCGGCATCATATTTTTTATTTAGCTCTTGGATTTTTTCTCTGAACTCTGCAAAAATGCAGTCATCTTCCTGCGTACAAAATGTTTCCAACCTCAGTCACTCAACATCGTCGTACATGTAAACAATCTTGTGGTTTAATGAATATGGAGACATCCGGGTCTTTCTTCCTTGTAATATTGTCATTGTCAGAACTTGTCATATAAATAGCATTAGAAAAGAGATAAACTAACAATATCCCTTCTATGAAAAGAGATTATATGGAGGATAAAATAGGACATAACCTGCTAAGTTTTGAAGCCGGTTTTGAACCCTGTCAAGATAGGAGATGGTGTTCTGAGTATCACCCCACTACACGTGGCAGTAGTCCTTAATTTTAGGACATATTTGGCTCTTGTACAAGTAAGGGATTGTGTTATATTCCTAAATACTTAGGAAATAAAGACAAACGTGAGTTACACCGAGTGGTATGTGTAATGGGGTTTATTTATAATACAGAAACGTAAGGCTGCTCGCCTAAGGTAAATAGAAGTACATAGTAACAAGTATGGGGAAGAAAGTCTGATAATCAACACGTAAGACTATCCGTCTTACTGCGACTGCTTGTCTGCCGCTGTCTGCCGCTGTCTGCCAAACAGTCCAATATATATATACAGTTTGTAACCAGTGTATAGCCAGTTATGTTCCTTCACAACAGATTGTGTCTAGAGTGAGATATCTTCTGGAGAAGTAGAATGATGCAACCATATTTCCAGTGACCCTGGTAAGAGATTTGATGCAAGTTTTCCATTCTAAGTCAGGAATGAAGATCAGTTTCAGAAACTTGTCGAGGCAGGGTGCTTCCTCGAAGGGAGAGCCATTCGTTTCAATTGGGGTCATGTAAAAATGTTCTATTTTTAAGACTAGGAAAAGTGTCTATATATGAAGACTGCGTACAGTGTTGAACTCAGAGCCACGTAGGTATATGTGTCTTATAGTAAGATCGCGTGTGTACGATTATAATAGTTCAATTGTCCATTGGTGCTTCTAGTTTAACCTAAGGTCCGGACGGGCTGCAATAGATTTGGTTGTTCCTCGTAGATAGCTTGATACTCTAGCCGAAAAAGAAAGATTTTAATTATCACGTGCTTAGTCCCCCTTAAAGATGGCCTCTGATTTATGAATGAAAGTTGAACCGTTGCACCAATCAACATCTGCCTAATGAACCAAACAAATTAAAAATCGTAAATCGCGAGTGCCGCTACTGAAGATGATTTGGTCGTCTGTAATCGCTATCGTTCCTAAAGGTTCTCTACTTGATTAGAAAATACTTTTACAGAATAATTGCAGATTCCTTCCGCTTCCTATACAACACTTTGGTGCAGTTCATTGTAAGGTATTCCATGGAAGCAACGAATCCATATTTTCAGAAATATATCCGATACATGGAATTTGTTAAGTAGTTCAAAATCAAGATGGTGGCGGAATCTTTTACGCTTAACCAAAAAAAAAAAAAAAAAAAAAAATCGGTTTTAAAGATAAAGTCTGTCTTAACTTAAATAAATAAGATGCGAGCGGGACTAAAGTCTGGCAACAGCATCATCAATAATAATATAAATCTACCTTTAGACAAGTTTTTCAGCTAATTACCTACTGTTGTTTTAGGGTTCACAGAAAGACACGAGTCTCTTTTTGTTTATCTGCTCCCTGAAATAAGCATAACAGGGTAGGTCGTGAAGAAGCTTATTTTATCAAAGTTTAAATTCATCTTGGGCAAACAATTTAGACGATATATGGATTTTTTTTTTACATGGGTGTCACCACTTATCAAGGCCCAGATGCCACTCAAGGATAAGGGTTAATAGGTATACATTAGTCATTGTGATTTTAGCATAGTAAACAGTGGGAATTTTGTAACTTGGATTACTTAGGGGGACGATTCAATTAGAACTTTTTCACATTGGACTTTTTCTTTTTTTTTCATAGGTATCACCACATTATCAAGGCCAAGAGGCCACTCAAGGATAAGGGTTAAAGAGTGTACAGTAGAAATTGGACAATATAATAATCATTAGTAATGAAAATTTGTTAAATTTGATAACTTATATGGAACGGCTCATCAAGAACTTATTTACGTTAGACTTGAAGACAACCATATTGTAGTCAGCCGGAAAGCTGGAAAACGAAAGAAAATTCCACAGGTGTGCAGTTCTAATAAAAAAGCTTTGTTCATGGAATCTACGTTTAGGTTTAGGCACAGATAAAGAGTGGGGGAAATTATTGATAGTGTTTACAGCTAGACGAGTATTTCTTGTGAAAGTTTTGCGAGGGGGGACCATAGATTGAAGCTCAGTCGAACACTTTCCATGAAAATAACGATACATCAGAGACAAACTCGCAACATCTCTTCTGTGAGATAGAGGTTGCAAGGAAGAGAAAAGGACATCTCCTACGAGGCTATGAAGTCTATTTTGAACTCTATCAAGGCAGGACAAGTCCTTTCTAGCAGCTCCTGTCCAGATGTGGCAACAGTATTCCATCCTTGGACGTACCTGTCTCTTATATAAATAGAGAATAGCATCAGCAGTGAGATATCTACTGGATCGATAGAAAGATCCCACCATTTTTCCAGCGGCCTTGGCAACAGATTTGATGTACGTGTTCCATTTAAGATCAGGAGTAATAGTCAAGCCCAGAAGCTTGTCAAAACTTGAGGCCTCCTGAAGACGAGAGCCATTCATTTCAATTGATGCCAGATGTGGATCAGAATGTTGATGATGTAAAGAGAGAAGCTTGGTTTTAGATGCATTAAAAGTAACCAGCCACTCCTTTCCCCATTGTACTACGTGCTCAAGATCAGAGGAGAGAGAATTGGAGAGAACTTGGTCGTTTACTGTCTTAGATGTGCTACCATAAATGGTAGTGTCGTCAGCATAAATGTCTACAAATGATGTAAGGATATGATTTGGAAGATCATTAATGTAGATCAGGAAAAGAGTTGGGCCCAGGATGGATCCCTGAGGGACACCGGCATTAATACTGTGAGCTTCTGATTTTTGCCCCTCAACTACTACTCTTATGAACCTATCAGAAAGAAATGATTTAATAATTGAGAAGACTTTTCCAGCTATACCATAGCTAGCGATCTTATGAAGTAAACCTTTATGCCATACCCTATCAAAGGCTTTAGATATGTCAAGAGCAATTGCCCTAGAAAGGTTGCCTCCGTCGAGAGATTCGCTAATCCTATGAGATGAAATATCTTTTGTTTTTCACTTGTATTTTCCCCTCTGCATTTGTTCCATTAAAATTTATTAATTCATTTATGCTTTTTTTTTGTATTTTGCCACGAGAATAATTTATTTAGTCATAGCAAATAAAACTACAAGAATTCTGAGTTACATTCGATATACAAACTTGTAGTAATAATCTACATAGCAATGTACTAAGATATTTCATGTACTTACGTACATTATCACACAATTTTAAAGATCAGCAAAGATGTTTATTTCTGATTAATCTGATGTAAATAATCCTGACTTTATTTTTAATGAATTATTCCGAAATCTAATTGTTATCCTATTTACTAAAACGCTACAATTCTAAGCAATCTCTGCTTTTAGCGCACGTCCATGACAGAGGTCGATTTCTTTAAGTCTCACGGCGTAAATATCTGCAACTGTGAGATGAAAAATTCCAGTTATGAATGAAAAAGTTCAAGTTGCAATTGCAACCCACTCAGGCGGGGATTAATAAAACATAAGAGGCTTTATTTTGAAAAATTCGTCGTGTATATATATATATATATATATATATATATATGGTAAAACTAGTAATTACTAAAAACCTGAAGAGAGTACTCAATACTATTGCAGAGCAAATATGTGTTTTATTTTTTTATTACCGTTTTATCTGTTTTGTTGCATATGTTTCGGATGTTGGACCGTGTTTACGATCCAACAGCCTCGTCAGACCTTGCAGAAATGGTTGTATGTATTTGGAAGAAGTGTTTTAGAAGAAATACGAGAAAAAAAGAGGGGGTAGGATATATAAGGTGGAGGGAGACGGTATCGACAGTATTTCAGTTTTGAAGGTTAAAATACATTAGATTGTATTGTGTGTGGGAGGTAGCAGATTCAGGTAGGCGTGGGTGGAGATATATGGATATATGGAGGGGGAGGTGGAGAGAGGATGGTAAAGAAAAAAGAGAGTGGGGTAAGGAGAAGAGGGTGGAGAGTTTCAATTTTTAGGTTTTAAATTTTGACTGCTTTTTGCTTGTTCAGCCATGTATATAAAGTAGATGAGAGAGAGAGAGGGAGAGAGAAAAAGAGGGAGAGAGAGAGAAAGGGTTTTTGTAGGTGTCATGTGTTTGACAAGTACAAGGTTCCATTTAAAATTTTCGTAGTCGCTATAAATTGACTTGTTCATTTCAGTTGTTTTTAGGTAGTTAAGGGTTAATACATACGCTAATACATGCGCAAGTACGCATACATACATACATATACATATGTACATTTCTACACATCCATATACAGGCACATACGCAGATACACACATATATAAACAATGTATATGCAGATATACCAGCATCTATTTGCAGACATACACGCACATACACACAAGTCCTATATATATATATATATATATATATATGTGTGTGGGTGTTTGTGTGTGTGTGTGTGTATCTATGTATATATGTGAGTATGTATATGTGTATAGGACTTGTGTGTATTTGCGTGTATGTCTGCAAATAGATACGAGTATGTCTGCATAAACATTGTTTATATATATATGTGTATGTGGGTATGTGCCTGTATACGGATGTGTAGAAATGTACATATGTATGTGTATGTCTGTATGCGTACTTGCGCGTGTGTTACCTATGTATTTTTCTTTAACTACTTAAAAACAACTCACTGTCAACTGAAATAAAAAAATCAACTTATAGCGTCTACAAAAATTTTAAACACCTACAAAAACCCTTTCTCTTTCTCTCTTTCCTTCTCTCTTTCTCTCTCTCTCTCCTTCTCTCTTTCTCATCTACTTCATATACATGGCTGAACAAACAAAAAGCAGTCAAAATTATAAACCTAAAAATTTAAACTCCTCCCCTCTCCTCTCCTTACCCCCCACACAATACAATCTAATGTATTTTAACCTTCAAAACTTAAATATTGTCGTTACCCGTCTCCCTTCCCTTTATTATATCCTACCCTCCTTGGATAGTAAATATGGTCCAACATCCGAAACATATGTAACCAAACAGATAACAGGGTGATAACAAATAACACACACACACACACACATACACACATATATATATATATATATATATATATATATATATATATATATATATATATATATATATATATATATGTATGTATGTATATACCATGGAGGTTCCAAAAGTAAAGCCTCATATATATATATATATATATATATATATATATATATATATAGATACACACATATATATATAATACTAGCCGTATCCAGCTGTGTCCCACTTTTTTATAAAGTAAGAAACAAACATTTCCAATTTTTTTTGTATTTATATGACTCGTTAGGGTAGATTAAAAATAGGAGGCATTACTTTCGAAACGTTAATCGTTTTTATTGTTTGAAAAATAAATTAAATTTCTACAATTTTTCATAAATAAATAGACGATATATTCGTCTCATTCGTGTTACTGACAGCGACAATAATTTTATTGATTTAGAAAGAGTCATATATTCGCAGTAGTATTGACCCTTACGGATATTTGTCATTTAAAGGCGAATATTACTTTTTAACGGTAAATTGGTATAGAAAGCGCCGTGGAATATTTAAGGTTTTTGTGATTAACTTATTAATTCTTCAGCGCCTTTTTATATTAATCAGATTAGAGAAGGTAACATTTTTACATTAGATTTTATTGTTATAAATTAGTTGATGTCATTACTACTATTTATAATTTATTTTTCTGTTTTTCCTTTATAATTATTTATTTCCTTAACATGTTACTGTTCTTATTTAATAGGAAACTATAGCCGGGCATATTCCCTAGTTTAGCTGTCTATTATTTTAATGAAATTCAATAAGAGTTATTGAATTTGATTTTCTTTTTTGTTGTGGTCTGGTGACAAAGGCTTAGCTACTGAGGCATTCCGTGCGTTCTGGACCAGCCCTCGGTGTAGTCGACCGAAAATTTTTTTTTTCTTATTTAAAGCACAAGTAGGGCAGGCAGAGATATAATTTCAGGCATTTGCCTTGTCGTAAATAATTAACCTGCTAATGGGGAAATTATTTACTGCTTGCAAATTAATTTGCCTTCCATTTCCCAATAACGCTTCAAAATATACCTACTTATAAGAGAGTTTTGTAGGATTGGATTCGTTTTATTTCGTTCCATTTTGTTCAAAATATTTACTAATTTATTTTCACCATTTTGCACAAAAACGGAACTTAACTTTTTGTATCGTTTCGTTTCATTCATTTTTCGTTTTGCATCCTTCATCTATAAGTATTTAATTACAACCAGACTGATGCAAGAAGTACCAAGGCTTTACAAAAACCTATGAATCATAAAAAGTCATAATTAATACAACCCAAAAATTATGTTTATTAACTAGCTGACAGCTCGGCGTTGCCCGGTCGTACAATACGCTTAAACATGATATTTTAATTTATTTAGATTGCGTATGTTTCATTATAGGATCAATACTTTATTGATTATTATATATTTCAGGGAATAATTTGCCACGTTGAGTAATTCGCAAAAATATACAAATTAAAAAATAATGATGATAATGTCGTTCATCAATTCCGTCTGTGTTTGTTTACAATATCATGTCTACTGATATTTAGGCTGAGCTTGATGATGACTGCCCTGGAAACGTCACTTCTGATTAATGTTTAGTTTTAATATAGGCAAATAAAGAAATAATTTGCGGCGATTTTAAATGGTACTCTTCTTTTATCGTGAATTGCATTTATTGATCAGAAGGAAATTAAATAAAAACGGTACATTCGGGCTTGAACAGGAGATCAATCGATCTGTAATCGAATTCTCTAGCACTAAGCTATATCTCCAGATTATGATCAATTTTATTTTTTGAGAAGAAATGATTTGCTGAAATTTTATTACATTCCTTTACCGGTGTAATGTAAAATGCTCCCCTGTGAAAATATTATTTTTCTCTGTAAGAGAGAAAAGCTGTTTTAAGATCGGATTTTTTGCGATTTTTAATACTTACCCGATGAATTTTTGTGCAAAGCATATAAGAACATTGCAAGACGTATAAAGTAGCTTTGTATGAAATTTGTAAAAGATAGGCTCAGCCGTTTCGAACCCTATGAGAAAGGAACTTTCACACATACAAAGTGACTTTTATATAATAGTAGATACAGATAGCGATAGAGATTCGTTGAGAAATTGTATATAAATAACACATAAATCATTTTGTTCACATGTACGTAAATTTTACATTTCTTTGTTAATCTGTATATCTATATATATGTATCTATCTTTGAGTGCCGAGTGTTATTCCGTTTCCTTTATTTTGTTCTTTAGTTCTCATATTGCATGAAAGATCTTTCTGACAAAGAGGGAATGATTGCTGTTTTCTAAGCCCAAATATATTTCACCTAATAGTTATTGTTGGCAAATCTTCAACTTTGAATAGAGTTTAGCTCCTTACGTACATGTGGTTTCATGCCTTGTCGGGAGTGATTGCAATAAAAAAATATTTTCACTCAAAACATACTCACATATTTCTCTTTTCCTTGTTTGTTTTCTTTTTTATTTTCTTTGTCTTTATATCTCTTTCTTTCTCTCTCTCTCTCTCTCTCTCTCTCTTTTCTCCTTCGTTCTGTGTTCTGTGCGACTCAACATTGTCTTTTTTAATTTTATTTGGACTTTCTGTTTTCTGTTTAGGATGCCCATTAAATAGTCTATGTTAAAAGTTTTGTTGCTGCTGTTGTTTTCTATTTAATTTTTTTTTTTTTTTTTTTACAAAGGTATCACCACATTATCAAGGCCCAGAGGCCACTCAAGGATAAGGGTTAAAGAGTGTACAGTAGAAATTGGTCAATATAGTAATCATTAGTAATGAAAATTTGGTAAATTTAATAACTTATATGGAACGGCTCGTCAAGAACTTATTTACTTTAGACTTGAACACAACCATATTGTAGTCAGCCGGAAAGCAGGAAAACGGAAGACAATTCCATAGGCGTGCAGTTCTAAGAAAGAAGCTTTGTTCATGGAATCTACGTTTAGGTTTAGGCACAGATAAAGAGTGGGGGAAATTATTGATAGTGTTTACAGCTAGACGAGTGTTTCTTGTGAAAGTTTGGCGAGGGGGGACCATAGATTGAAGCTCAGTTGAACACTTTCCATGAAAATAACGATACATCAGAGACAAACTCGCAACATCTCTTCTGTGAGATAGAGGTTGCAAGGAAGAGAAAAGGACATCTCCTACGAGGCTACGAAGTCTATTTTGAACTCTATCAAGGCAGGACAAGTCCTTTCTAGCAGCTCCTGCCCAGATGTGGCAACAGTATTCCATCCTTGGACGTACCTGGCTCTTATATAGGTAGAGAATAGCATCAGCAGTGAGATATCTACTGGATCGATAGAAAGATCCCACCATTTTTCCAGCGGCCTTGGCAACAGATTTGATATACGTGTTCCATTTAAGATCAGGAGTAATGGTCCAGAAGCTTGTCAAAACTTGAGGCCTCCTGAAGACGAGAGCCATTCATTTCAATTGATGACAAATGTGAATTAGAATGTTGATGATGTAAAGAGAGAAGCTTGGTTTTAGATGCATTAAAAGTAACCAGCCACTCCTTTCCCCATTGTACTACGTGCTCAAGATCAGAGGAGAGAGAATTGGAGAGAACTTGGTCGTTTACTGTCTTAGATGTGCTACCATAAATGGTAGTGTCGTCAGCATAAATGTCTACAAATGATGTAAGGATATGATTTGGAAGATCATTAATGTAGATCAGGAAAAGAGTTGGGCCCAGGATGGATCCCTGAGGGACACCGGCATTAATACTGTGAGCTTCTGATTTTTGCCCCTCAACTACTACTCTTATGAACCTATCAGAAAGAAATGATTTAATAATTGAGAAGACTTTTCCAGCTATACCATAGCTAGCGATCTTATGAAGTAAACCTTTATGCCATACCCTATCAAAGGCTTTAGATATGTCAAGAGCAATTGCCCTAGAAAGATTGCCACCGTCGAGAGATTTGCTAATCCTATGCGATATAACTGTAAGGACATCTGCTGTAGATCTAGCAGAACGGAAACCATATTGAGTGTCACTAAGAAGGTTATTTTTGTTGAGATGTTTGATTACTTCTGTATTTAACACAGATTCTAGCAACTTACTCATGACGCACAGGAGACTTATTGGCCTGTACTGAGAGGGGGATGAGCGATCACCTGAATTCTTAAATACAGGGCATACTGATGAGATTTTCCAGGGAGATGGGAAACTATTCTCCTTAAGACAACGTTTAAACAGTTTTGTAAGTATGGGCGCTAATTCAGGTTGACAAATTAGGTTATACGAGTATGACGAAACCGCCGTTTGCGCTTATTTTAATTATGTTCCAATAACTTTCTCTTTGTTTAGAAATAAAATGTGTTACTCATCCCACAGGAAAGGACTAATCTCTCACAAGTGTCAACCAAATAATATACATGAACATACCACGTAAAACTCCCACAATCCACCGTTACTAGGGCAAAATTTTCTCCAGGAGATATTTCTCGCTAAGATTTAAAATGGATACGCCCGAAAAAAGAAAAGAAATTCGAAGGACATGTTATTGGGCTGTCGTCATCGCGTTCTAGTCTGTCAGCAATTGAGTCTCGTTCCGAACTCGGATGTTAAGGACAGTTATCCTAATGTATTGTAATGTTCCCCTCAAAATCTTCCAAACCACTGATCACCTACACGTCTAAATACTGATCTAATCTTGAGTGTCATTTTAACAACTTTTCGGTCGATGTAACCTCCAACCTTCTTCAGGTGTATCTTTTCGAACGGGAATCTTTCTGTCGAACACGGTAATCTGCACCGAATTTCGAACGGAATCCTATATCGAGTTCATGGAAGTAGAATGCTCTCTTTTCGTCAGCCATGACTGGATAGAAGTCCTAACTAATTCGCAGGTGTATTTTCGGTCAATCACACTGAATATATAAGCTTTCACATTGAATCCATAACCTTCAGAAGAAGGTCACTTTTACAACTGAATTTTTCAAATATCAAACCACTGCACCTCATCTCAAAAATCTTGAAACATGACTGATTAACTGTCTTATAACCTCCCTTCCTTTATAGAGCAATGTGACGTCATGTCCACTTCTGGCTTCCAGCATTTGAATGCATACGCGCTAACGCAAAGACCCCGATATCATGTGTACTTATGAACGCAGTCCTGGTTACTAAAGTCATATACAGATTAGTAATGGACCTATTTCTTTTAAACAAACATTCTTTTTAGAAAAGCATAAAAATTTATTAGGATTTAAACACTGTTTTCATTTTTTTCTTAGCAAGGTATATGTATACATATATAAAACTCACTCATAGGTGTGAAATAAAGTATGCAAAAAAACCCTAACCTCTCTCTGTAGATTCAAGCAAAAAAAAAAGACTTTTTCTACGCCATACTAGCGACTTCCTGGTTGTGACGTAACAGTCGACACACGTTTCTTTCACTCAACATACAATGGAAAATGTAACTAGAAGTTTACATGTAAATATCCTATTCTAACATTATCTTTACTTACCTCTATGTAAATATTATATTTCCATTCGTGACTGTGACACGTCGATATTTTTGCAGCTTCTGTGTTTAACGATAAAAGACACTCTCGTGGGTTAAAAGAAAGATCCTGATCGAAATCACAGGAAAATTACCTACTACGAAAAGAAAGGCTGTGGAAAAAAACCCCGACTGAAAATATAAGATTATAAGAAGGACGATTAAGAGGTTAATTCTAAAAATATGGATGCGTATTTATTTGTAAAGTTTCATACTATTGATAAATGTTAATAAATTATCTAACATCCTCAAGTCGTTAGCTCTTATCCTCCAAAAACTGAAAAAGAAATTAAAACACATTGAAAGAAACATTCATTGACATATTTTTCCGTTTTCACTTTGTATTGGGAAATATGGAAAACTCGGAGACAACACCTGCGATCAAGTCGGTTATTATGCTACATATATATATATATATATATATATATATATATATATATATATATATGTGTATATATATGTATATATATATATATATATATATATATATATATATATATATAATGTGGGGACGATTCCAGTATTTTTCCCGATTCTGATACTATTACGGATTCCATATAAAAATCCCGACTCCGATACAATTATCAATTAATTAGGTGTGTCAGAAACTGACCTTACGAATGCGTGAAAAAATATTGAATAATTCGACTCCTTGTCCTTCCAAGCTTATAACTACTCGAAAAGTGTAATTCAAACCCTTTTTTTTTCAATCAAAGGAGCAAGGACCAAGGTTTCATAAAAAAAACGTGGTTTAAAAAAAAAAGGTTTTAAAATTCGGAATTTATAAGTAAATTTCTAAAAAGCACTTCTTTTTTTGTTTTAAATTTGAATATATCATTTATTGATCTTTTATCTTCAATTTATGATATATAAAACTTTGGTGAGTAAATTAATTATTTACTTGTTAATATACTTTTCAAAATGGGGGGAATTTAAAAGAAACGTTTGTCTGAAATATTATATTCAGTTTATTGGAAAGAGCATAAAATTTCACATTGACTCTGCAAATATCGTAAAAATTGAATCAATAGAAAAATGTTGATAGATTCTTGAAGTTTAAAAATTGAAAAATATTTAACTTGTAAAATTCAATTGATTTCATTACGTAAAAAAATGTCTTTAAAAAAATATATTTTTCTTACTGTTTATACAACTTCAATAGTTTATTTTAGAAGTATAATCCATAAAAAAAATAAACACCACACTTTTAAAGGAGAAATTACGAGTTTTTTTATATTTTATTCGGAGTTTCGTGTTAGGGGTTCAAAACTTCCCCCCAAATTCTGATACATCTATCAATTAATATTCCGATTACTTAGAAATTTGTAGAGTTATTTTTCTCGATTACCGTAAAAAGTTAAATGTCCATATATTATCTACAAACGTAAAAACACACTATGGGGGGGGGGTGATCTATAGATTTTTGTTTTACTGGTAATTTAAAATCAATAAATATTTATTTTATTATTACTAGGAGCAAGAGAAGATTTAGTTTTAAACAAAACAAAATAAAATCAAAGATTATTAAATGAATCGGTTTTGGCATCGGAAAATAAGCACACATTTTTTGCAATTCCGATACCGATTTTAATTTTCCCAAAAGTTCCTATTCCCGATTCTAATTCCAATTAATTGTTACAACCCTTATATATTTTTATATTTTCATTCATAATCATATATCTATCTATCTATCTATCTATCTATCTATATATATATATATATATATATATATATATATATATATATATATAATGGCGCCAAAAAGCAAGTTCCCACTTGTTATTTTTTCAAAAACCGCAAATTTAAGCGCACTTGAATGTAACTGTAAAAACAATATATACTTCATTTTATTTACCTTGTAGCCTTCTATAATTTTACCTGTTCATATTTGAGTTTTGATTGGAATATTCTAGTGTTTAAATCGATTTAAAAGATAAACTTCGAATCGAGAAGGCAAAAATAAACTCTGCACAATGGAAAATTGTTACGTAAATGTAACTTTAGAACATTAATGCAACACAAATATAACAGGGACACAATGAAATAGCTTATATTTAATAGTATATCCCTTCTGCAATTTCACAGCCAGCTTAAATTTAGTCTGCTGCAATACCTCGGTGGAAGTGCTTCCCACTTTTTAATTTTTGTCCAAATTTCTTCCAAATTTGAAATTTTACAATGCCTAGCTGTTGATTGGTGTAATGCCATAGGTTTTCAATAGAGTTGAAGTCTGGCGATTGTGCAGACCAATCCACACATGGAATAGCATGATCTTCAAGGAAGAACATTATCCTGCATGGATATGGGACTATCACCCAAATTCCGGCCAAAGTATGGTAGAAAATTCTCAGTCAACATATTAATGTACTTATTTAAATTAATCCGAATTGTAGGCCCTTGACCATTGTCACTAATAACAAAAGCTGCATCTTCGCCGAAACTGTGCACCTAGAATTAAATTTTTGGCCTTTCCTTCGACGGACGTACTGTCTGCCATCACTGTCTAGCCTACTGAACTTGCTTTCGTCGCTAAAAATCACTTTCGACCAATATGAAGAGTCATGATCTTCATTGCATCTCACGAAGTTCAGACGGCGCTTTCTGTTCTTATCATTGGTTATTGTCTTACAACACAGCCTCGCAAATTAAATTCCTTCAAACTGTTCTTAACTGTAGAAAGATAGCATTTTTAATAAGATTACATTGTTGTTGATTTAGATAGCCGTTTCAAATCTGTTTCTGAGGCTGCTGATCTT